>NC_142582.1:96925202-97248952 GCF_965207765.1 Zootoca vivipara | reverse complement strand
CATGGAAAACCCTTCGTAAGGGATGTTCACATTTTTTTGTGCTATGAAATAATTTAACACAGCTTTTAAAAGCATTTAAGGACAGCACTGACATAGATGAAGGCGTTCAAAGTCTTTGCCATGAGTTGTGGTTTTGGTCTTGGAGATGTTGTGGGATAGTTGTTCCGAGGATGAAGCATTGGAATAAATGTCCGTGATTGTAAAGTAATGGCAGTGTTTCAAGCTATTTATTCTAGACAGTATTTGCAAGATGTTCTAGAGTAATGCACTAAGTGGCTTGAAAGCACTTTTTAAAGCCCACTGCAATGTAAATGGGCTATAAGATGTTAGAAGCAGCATAACCATTTTAGCTGGCACGTAACCAAGAATAATTTATAACATTTTATGCTAAAACATCGTAACACTAAACCCAAATATAAAAATGTATTTATAAGCATCAGTAAATTTCTTTCTGCACTGGACAAAAATAAAAGTTATGTTATACTCACCTGATCAGCTAGAAACGTTTTGCTTTACCCCTTTCTCCAGTTTTTTTCTGGTTTAGGTGACATTTATCCTTTTCTCTACTTCTGCTCCAGATCCTTGCCTTGGCTTTTATTTTTTATTTCATAAAATGTATGCATTGCCTCAAAGCAGTTTACAAATATATAAAACAAGAAAATCGAGGAAAAACCACAACCCTAGTTTAAAATGTACAAAAGTTAAAGTGCTAAAACAGATTAAAATTCCCTCGACTTTCTAAGCATTTAGGTAGACTTGTCTAAACAAGAATGCTTTTAGCAGGCGCCGAAAACAGTACAGTGAAGGCACCAGCATGATCTCAATGGGCTGGGAGTTCCTAAGTGTTGGCACTGCCGCTCTAAATGACCAAGTTCTTACAAATGCAGGACAGGTATTATGTACCACTCAAAGCGGTAGAGTGGGCAAATGTGGGAGTAAGGCGTTCTCACAGGTAACCTGGTCCCAAGTTGTTACCAATAGTAACACCTTGTACTTGGCCTGGTAGTAAATTGACAACCAATGCAGATCTCTGAACACAGGTGTTATATGCTGGCAATGCCTCACCCCTGTGAGCAATTGTGCTGCATTGTTCTGTACTAACTGCAGCTTCACATTGTCCTGAACTGCTTCCCAGTTTCATTCCTGGCCCTGCCGTTAGTTTCTGTACATGGTCCTGCTCTAACTAAGTTCTGGTTCCCAGTTCTCATACTTTGCTTTCCATGAACTCTGTCCATGCCTGCTGTTTTGCATCTGACACCAATGGAATGCAACTTCCTTCCTTCTGCAGCCTCACCATGTCTGTTCATTGAGCTTGGTCCTCTCACCTCAAGTCCTTTTTGCTCTCACTAATAAAAATTACAATGGGTTGCATATGCAAGACGACTTCTATGAGTGCAGTGGAACTTCCCCTCCCTCTCACCCCCATGTGCCTCCCCCCACATCTGCTATGGGAGTTCCCCAAACCCTGCAGAGGAGGACATTACAGCGCATTTGCAAAAACTGTTCCATTCACACAATAAGTTGGATTCAGCCCAATTTTCTGTTCCAGCTGGTCTCCTGGTTTGGAAAATCCTAGTTGCTTCTTGTGTATAGCCTGCATTGCAGGGGGTTGGACTAGATGACCCTTGGGTCCCTTTCCAAGTCTATGATTCTAAGATTACATATGTATTTATGACAAAAAGCATACTATCTTCATCTCTTTTCTTTTGACACTGAATTTTAGCAAAGGTATTCATACGTATTTAATATGTAGCCATCATCTTATTCAGTGTAAATTGAAATAAAGTCCAAAAGCCCCAAATAAAATGTAGAGATCTGTGGGAATTACAATGATTTTTCTAGTGATAAAAGTATATCAACTAATCATCTTTCATTTTTTTCACATTTCTCCTCATCACAAAAGAAGCATGCTTTTGTAACAGTGTGAGCATATCATGGTGAAAGCTTTATGCACAGGGTATATCGCTAGACGACTCTGTTGCATTCAGAGGTTTCAACATTAGGTTAAGACAGACTTAAGGTTCCCTGTCCCAGGCATCTGACCTCCCCCTACAAATGATTAATATAACTTATCTGCAGGGCTGTCTTAAGTATATTTGGCGCAACTGGCGCCGAGGTGCGCCGGATCCCTCCGGCGCCCCCGCCCTGTTTCCCAGTGCGGCGGCCGGCCAGAGCTGCGCGGCCGGGCCAAGCGCACAGTGCGGCTGCCGGGGGGTGCAGCTGCGCCACCCAGCCTGGCCGTAGGGCCGGCCCTGCTTATCTGTGTTCTCACACTATTCAGCCCAAGACATTTTGCTGCCTGAGGCAGAACAGCAAATGGTGTACTGTATTCTCTCCACAAAACTAAGTGCATAGTATCCAAGGCCAGTCAATTTATTTTGGTACCAGAGGAGGAAAAGCACCTCTCCTCCAACCTGGCAGTAAAAATGCAACAATAAACTAAATAACTAACAATGTCCTGCCCTTTCGTGACCCACAAAAGCTCCTACCTGGGCTTCACCCTGACACAATTGCAGCGAATGTTTCTCGACCCCAGTGAGCAGTGACCTGTTATGTAGGAGCAGAATCCAGGACACACTCAGCATAATTACGCAAAGACACAAAGTAAGATTTTGGGCGTGCATGCCATTTTATGATGGGATTCTGTTTATATCTGAAATTTTGTTCTCGTTCTGTGATTTGTTAACTGCTTTATGTTTCAGAGAAAGAACCTGCGATGCAGATTTTTCATTTCAATTAGTTCTACTAGGCAATGTAGGGATGAAGGAAAGAATAGGAGAAACCTGGCTGTTTCCAGGGGGTGGTTGCCTGTTGCTGTTGGGTTTCCCCCCACATAAAGCTGTCTTCAGACTTACAGGATTTATCCAGTCACCTATTATGTTCATAACTATGATGTGTACCAACTTGGAGATGTACTGCTCACAAAGGAAAGCTAAGAATGGAGCACTTCATTCATAAATGTAAATGACAGATTCAGAATTCGGGAGAACATGCAACCGCAAACCTGTACAGATGGCATTAACAGATTTTGTTAATATTTTTACACAGCCTTTTAAGACAACAGGATAAGAGCTGTAGTGCATATGAGACTTTTTCAGCTCAGCCCACACAGCACTGAATCCCAAATTTAGTCCTGCTCTGGGACTAATTCCTGATAGTGTATATGTAAACCCAATCCTTCCATAGGCATTCTTATATGCACACATCCACACAGATTTCCATACACCTCTCTTGCTTTCACAACCCTTTAATAAGCTTAAACATTTTGTATATTTTTTAATATTATCGAACATTTATGTTACCAATAGCTTCCTTGCCCTCCTGTTCAGCTTCAAGCTATAAAACTATATATCCTGCTGAAAGGAAAATAAAATAAGAACCAGTATTATTATTTTCCTCAGGTGGATGAACTAGTATTTCAATATGCAAATTCAAACCTATAACTGGGATTATTCTCCAGAGAGTTGCTAATGCAGTGAGGGGCAGATGAATGCATACCTGTACACACTGACTGTAAGGTCCTATGTTGGCAGGGGCCCAGTGAGAGATGCTCTGTACATGCAAAACCTGCTTCTGTTGACAAGGTGGCTCACCAGTCATCCCATCATAATTCTGTGCCAGGCAGTCCATCTGAAACAAAAGTCCTTCAGGCAAGGGGACTTCTACACAAACTCTGAAACCACAAGACAGGAAGGCAGTTATTTAATGGTGGCATTCATGCATCTTAATTTTTGACAGGATCTCTTTCCCCCCTCATACTTAGATGATGATGATGATGATGATGATTATTATTATTATTAGAATTTATATACTACCCTATACCTGGGGGTCTCAGGACAGCTCACAGAATAAAATCAAGATATAAAACCACAAAATACCTAATAAAAATAAAACAGCAACCCAAAAGCCCCACCCCCCCAAAAAGAACACATTTTAAAAGGACATAGGATGAAAATCGGATCAACCTGGTTGAAAAGGAACGTTTCTGCCTGGCGTCTAAAGGTGTATAATGAAGGCGCCAGGCGAACTTCCCTTGGGAGAGCATTCCACAGATAGGGAGTCACTGCAGAGAAGGCCCGTTCTCATGTTGCCACCCTCCGGACCTCTCAAGGAGGCAGCACACGAAGGAGGGCCTCAGAAAACAATCTCAGGGTTCATATGGTTCCATATGATATATGGAATATATATATATATGAAATATGCTTCCATAGTTCATATGGAAAGAGGCGATCCTTGAGGTATTGCGATCCTGAGCTGTTTAAGTCAAAACCAGCACTTTGAATTGGGCCCAGAAACTGATTGGTAGCCAGTGCAGCTGTACCAGGATTGGTGTAATATGCTCAAACCGTCTTGCTCCGGTGAGCAACCTGGCTGCTGAATTCTGCAACAGCTGAAGTTTCCAAACCGTCTTCAGAGGCAGCCCTACGCATAACACATTGCAGACCAATATGGCTCCACGTTTTGAAGGGACCTTGGGGCCATCATCATTGTTCCCACTGAGTGGGCCAACCTCTTCATTGCCACTGTCACCACCATTACCTTTCCCGTTGGGTCCAATCTGTTCACCTGGCATATAGGGAGAGTCCGGATCATCTGGAGAGTGCTTCTTCTTCTCCTTGCTTACACATTTGAAGAGAGCACACCAACAAGCAGTAACAGCAAGAAGGATGAGTAGCGGCAGGGCCAGGGGGCTCTGGGAATCGGTAGTAGGCCTCCTACTGAGGAGTGAGCCTTGGAAGGTACCCCGTGATGCTGAAACCTGACACCAACTCTAAGTTCTCTATATAGCCAGCTAAGAGTCTCTTCATTGTGAAAGCTGACTGCTACAATTTATGGCAGCCTTCTGTCATAAGCAAGCGGGAGTGGCTACTGGACCCCCCCCCCAAAAAAAAACCTGCTCCAGAAGGTTGGGAAATGCTTTGGAACAGCAAGAGAGCATCTGCAGAGTGGAGGTTCATTTGGAGAAAGCAGCTTCCCTCCTGTTCTGTTGAGCCTCCAAATGGAATAAAGAGCCTCCTGTCAATGGCAGGACATCACTGGATACAGCCCCCAGTACACACTGTGCTTTCTCATTCTTCCTTCATATTTAGGTGTGCTTGTTCTAGTTCACAGAGCTTCTGTGAAACTGCCAAAACCCATACCATTTCATACCATGCCTATATAGAGAGGCCCTCCAAATATTTCCAGTATCTAGAGATTATTGGTCTTGCAGCCATCAGGAAAAACCCGAAGAAAGTTTTACTTCCCATCGTTGTTCTGGTTGTCCCAAATACTTAGCTGTATTACTGAGGGTACTGGTAACAAGCCATGTGCTGTTACTTGGTTAACTTCAGTAAACACAGATTCCCCAAAGAAAGTTGTCTTAGGACAGGCATGTCCAAAGTCCGTTTCAGGGGCCTAATCCAGCCCGCCAGTTGGTTTAATCCAGCCCCTGTGGTAGTTTATTTCCTGGGGTAAAATCCTTAAAAAAACCAACAACCCTCAACAGCGTCAACCCTAAAATAAAGCTCAATAACTTTGGGGTAAAATCATAAAAAAGCTCAACAACTTCAATCCTAAAAAAGGTTGGCTCCTTGGTCGGCCCTCACGGCCCTTCACTTCAACAAATCTGGCCCTCTTTGAAAAAAGTTTGGATACCACTGATTTAGCACATTCCCTCCAAAACTGGAAATGAATTCCTTTGTGCTAACCACATTTCCAACATATTGGTTTAGGGAAGGTGTTTTTCATAGATGAGCTAATTTTATGGGTGTATAAAGACACCAAAATACCTTTGTGAGCACAGTTTGTCTCAACTATGCTGAGATTATATTTGTGTCGGATTATCCAAAATTTAGTTGTATTCAACTAAGTCATATTCATATTAGACCCACTGAAATAAATTCATCTAAGTTAGTTATGTCCATTAACTTTAATGAACCTACTCAGAGCAGAACTACTTTTGAACACCACCCCAAAATATCTAAGGGGCACCAGGCTGGGACGGGTGCTCTATAACATGTAGAAACCTATTTCCATTATTTGTGGAACTCTTCTTAACTGATTATATACTGGAATAATACATAGAATTATTATTATTATTATTTTGTAAGTTATGGAGCATGATATTAGTAAGGAACATTGGATATTTATCTCAAGAAAGTCACCAATGCAATGAGTTTCACAGAGATCCAATTAGTAGTAAAGCTATTACCAAGTGAGGGGAAATATATCTTATTAACTGGAATAAGTAATAAAGCCCTCAACAGGAAAAAAAATCCTAAATAATTTGCTTCTTATAAAATATTTTATGCAGCATTAAAAATATTTTAATTGTAGTGTCCTTATTTCATGAATGTTATATATTAAATTTTTTATTAAGAAACAGAAATGAAATACATTTGGATTCCAAATTAAGAGAAATGAGAAGGAAAACATGCTTGTTCTGAATCGTGGTGAACTGAATATACTGAATAGAAAGGCAAACCTAGAAACGGCCGTAATGGAAGCAGAAGACTGGAAAAATATCCACTGTGACTTTAAAAACTGCGTGGGAAGACAGGTGAACAGTTGAGCTCCATATCCCCCCCCCACCCTGAAGAGCAGTTCCTTGATATCACTTTATAATCTGCTTTTAAAACTCTCCAAGTCACAAAAAATAGTTTGCAACATTGCCGGAGTTGATGTTCCTGGAAAAAAGGGAAAAGTCCCACTGCACGCATGTGTTTTCATTAGCGGAGTACATTGCTTCAGCTGCTGCAAAATACAGCTGCTCATGTCCTGGTGGGAGATAGGAGGATGGTTCAACAAAACCAGTTCCATGGGTCACCAGTGCCTTTCTCATCCCAGTTCAAAGTGCTGTTTGCAAAGCCTTAAATGGTTTCAGTCCTCACTTTCTAATTGAGGAGGAAAGGAGATACTTGGCCTGCCCAGCCAGATATTTATCCCACCTGGAAATACCCTCTCATAGAAGAGCATTCACTTTGGCCCGTAACCGCATAATGCCTTCGGCAGTTCTCCAGGGGAAGTACAAACGGATCCCTTTATGTGAGAGATGCTGCCTGTGCGGATCAGGAGAAGTGGAATCTATCGGCCATATACTTTTGCGATGCTGCTTCTACGAGGAGGTGTGAGGCGAGCTTATCCACACCATACTGGCAGAGCTACCTGGACGCTCGGATAATTTCTATATAGAGTGGCTTCTTTCCGACGCTAACCCTAATGTGTCAGCGAAGGTTGCCAAATTCTGTGCCAGAGCCATAAAAATTCAGTCCAATCTAATTAGCAGTGTCCAAATATCCTCAGAACATCTTCAGGACTAGCTAAAGAGGATCCAGTGATATTAACTGCTGTAGTCTACCTCTCTAAGTAGTAATACTCCTTTAATTAGTTTTCTTTTAACCAATTGTTAAAACTTATACTTATTGTCTATTTTTAGATATTCTTGTTTTCTTTTATTGTTTTTATGTATTGCATATTTATGTGTGCTGGTCAAGAACCGTAATAATAAATCAAATCAAAATGGTTTCAGTCCAAGTCACCTGCAGGACCACCTTCATAGAATCACAGAATTCTAGAGCTGGAAGGCACACCAAGGGTCATCTAGTCCAACCCCCTCCAATGCAGGAATTCACCCATATCAACCTGCCTGCATGCTAATATTAGCAACAGAGGACCTTTTCACATGCTCACCTTCAAGAGCAGACAGACTGGTGAGTATGAGGGAGGGAAGGAGGCATTTCCCACAGTGGGCTCACATCTGGATCACATTATCAGCATGTATCCACCATGCCTGTTCCACCATTGTGGGCATTCAGGTGATTTCTCTGAAGTTACTTTACTCAGATACTTTTTTCGCTTGATGCTGTGTACTGCTGACTTATATTCATTTATTTGAGGTTTTACTTGTATTGTATTGCATTTTATTAAGTAAGTCACCATGGGAGGCCTTTTTTGCCCATAAAAGTATTCCAAATAAACTAACTGAAATGAAAAATGTCACTCTAAATGCCTCAGTTGGACCACTATATCCCATTTAATTCACTGTGCACTAAATAAGGTTGCTGTTAAATAAACAGAAGAAACTCGTATCACTCAAACAAGCTCCTTCTCCTTGAATACTTTCAAGAGTTCCCTGGGAAGAGGAATTGGTTTTTAAGCCACTCTCGGAATTGTAGCTCTGTGAGGGGAATAGGGGCCTCCTAAAAATTCTCAGCATCCCTAACAAATTACAGTTCACAGGATTCTTCGAGGGGAGGGCCAGGACCATTAAAAGTGGTATAAAACTGCTTTAAATGTATAGTGCACATGGGGCCTAGGACCAGGAAGGCCTGGGTTCAAATCCCTACTATGTTGTTCATCAAACAGTCCTGAGTCAAAACAAAATAAAAAAAATTCTTTCCCGTAGCACCATAGAGACCAACTAAGTTTGTCATAGGTATGAGCTTTCATGTGCATGCACACTTCTTCAGATACACTGAAACAGAAGTCACCAGACCCTTATATATAGTGAGAGGGTGGGGAGGGGTATTACTCAGAAGGGTGGTGGGAATGGGTGATAGGTGTGGTAAACCTGTTGACGACTGTTAACGACTGCAATTGGTCTTACAGGGGGGAAAGCAATGGGTGAGATGGCTAAAAATAGCTTTATCAGGTATAATGAGATAAGAATCCAATGTCTCTATTCAGACCAAGTCTCTCCATGGTTTTAAGTTTGGTAATAAGTTGCAATTCAGCAACTTCTCTTTCCAGTCTATTTCTGAAATTCTTTTGTAATAATACAGCTACTTTGAGATCTTGTATAGAATGTCCCGGGAGACTGAAGTGTTCTCCTACTGGTTTCTCTGTCTTGTGATTCTGAGTCCTGAGTCAATCACCATCTCTCATCCTGCTAACTTACAGAGTTGCTGGGGGTGGGGTGGGATGAAGGGATGGGGAAAACCATGAATCTAGAGCTCCTTGAAGGAAAGTCAGGTTATAAATGTAATAAACAATCACAACAATGCTGCAATAAAATTGGATGTTAGTTTTGGGATGAGATGATTCCATGGCAGAGGGTCTAAGCTCAAGATGAAACCAGACAGTGCATTCAAGGATATGCACAGCTCTTCCAGGACAGTGGCCATAAACTTGGGGTGTGTACCTAAAAGGCCTTAAGAGGAGGACATGTGACAACTGTAAAGCAGCTGCTAAAACAGACATAGCAATAGGTGAAAAGAAGCCCAGAAACTAAATATGATGAAAAGTGTAATAAATAAAGCAGTGTAGTAGCAATGAAGTATATTCCAGAGTATCATAAATATAAGGTAGCAGTAGTAAGAACCTACCTTGCTGGGGGACACAAATCAAATGCTGTCACATAGACTGAATTAATCACAGCAAAATCTTTCATGCTCTTCATATACAGATGGACCAAAATAATATCTGTCAATTCCAATCCTTTTGAATTCAGATGAGCTGCACGTGGAAAAACAATGCAGCCGTTAAAGGCGGGAGCAATTACATTTGTACCAGAATAATAGGAGGAATACTTTTTTCAAAGTATTTCTCCAAGAAAAGCAAGCAATGGCATATTAACATTCTCTTGGGCTGTCTGAGGTCAGTCATATATTACATAGAGGCAATTGTCACACAAAGGATGTTTAGATAGTAACAAATTGTCTGATTTCACTTTTTTAAAAAACACCTTCACGTGCTGTGTCATGGCATTGTTGTCTCTTCTGAAGTGAATTAAAAGGAACAATTTTCAAGCATTAGGAGTTGGATTCAATGAACCACAAGTGGAAGGAAAACAGCCACCAGCACTATGGTTATGAATTTTACAGAGATATACTGTGTCCCACAATAAGTGCAGTGTCTTCTGATTTAGTTTCACTCTTCTTAGAAAAAGTGGAATTGTGCCTTCAGATCCAGCCCTAGCCTGTTAATCAGATGGCAGCATTTCCTCATTCAAGAACAAATATATTTGAAAATGAGCAAGAATGTAAGAAGAAAAAAAGATCCAGAAAATGTGTGCAAATATATCAGAGGTGTTTGAGTTTAGCAGAGTTTCTCTGAATCAGGATGACTAAAGCTGCCTTCTAGCTCAATAATTCTGAACACATCATTAGTTCCATGAGCAGCTCCTAACTAGGATGGTATTCTTGGGGAGTCATTTTGGGATCTAGTGGATCCTAGCTCAACGCAGTCCCACCGTCAGAATGGCCCTGTTTGGCAAGTGGAACAAGGAGTTCTGCACTCAGGGACAGGTGGTGGCATCAGCCTGCATAATAGTTGGGGTGGGTGGGTGGGGATCAAACAGTTGGACTGCAGTTCGAGTTGCTGACTTCTGCCAACTCTAGATTGACATTTTAGGTGTTTGGGTCATAGAATACATGGATGCATGAATTTATTTCTTAAAAAACCCCAGATATAGGGCTAAAAACTCGGTGTAACTAACAAGCTTGTCGCCTTAATCTTGTGAGTTAGAACGACTGTGTGCATTTGAGCAGTCCATTAGTAGATTTCCATTCGGCAAAGTATGAACTCTCCCAGAGGGTAATAAAGGAGTTAGCTTTGTAACAAAGCTTGTGCTTCCTCCATCTTCTCACCGGGATGCAGCGCTGGACAAAAGGGCAAGCAGACAGCAGGTATGGCTTTTCTAGGAAAAGGTTATCAGACATACCTAAAGTGTCTCAGCAATGTTCTGGCAAAAAAAAACGTGTGGAGGTTCCTTCAGCTGACAAGACCATAATTCATTCCGTGTCCCCACCCCCTGTTCAGAGAGCAAAATAAATATCCACAGGAAATGCAAGCATTACCTGGGACCAAAACGCTAGTAGTTGGCCAGAAATGGAAAACAATACTTCAAATGTAAGTAACCTGCCAAAAACAGTAGGAACCATAGCTTCTGGCCCAGAGGCACAACCACTACTTTTTGTCTAATTCTAATGAAAAGAAAGGCAAGGATGTATAATATTTGGATTGGCTGGGGTCCATGGAAATGTAACAAGCAGCAAGCAAACATGATAGAGCCCCATTGCTTACATTTACATGTTATGCCGAAAAGATTTATGCAGAACTTTTCTGCCTTTACCTACAAGCCTGATTACAGCCTCCTTGCTGATTTCCAGGCTGTTAAGAACTAGCTTAAGGGTCGTTTAGAAAGCATGACGCCTTTTGGCTTTCAAAATTGCTAGCGCTTCTTTATCATTCTGTATTCAGTCATGAACTCAGCTGCACAAGCCAAATGTTAAGATTTTATGAGCTAATACATCAAAAGTATCCGTGAACAAGAATACAAGCTTGCCCATTGCTGCCTCAGAGAGCAATTTCCATTTTTATGAATGAAAAAGATGCCTGCATAAACATTTCTTTATTTAAAAGTGTAAAATGAGGAAAGATGCAGAACAAAATGGAAGCATTTTGTTTTATATGTCAATATCTTGTAAGGGTTTGATAGTAAGAAATCCAGCTACCACAATTCCCAAGGTAGCAATTCTTTCCTTGCATTAAGTACATAAACGAGATTTAAAGCCACTGACCTAATCCTAGATGCCAAAATGTACCACAGCCACAGCTTTCTGGAGAACTCAATTTAAAATTATGGTGATAAAGGCAGTTTAGCAAGCAGAAAGCGTACACAACACAGACTGCATACAGCAAAATATAAAAGTATGAAAACAAATCCCACTGTCTTTTATAAATGATGATGATGAAATAATAATAATAATAATAATAATAATAATAATAATAATAATAATAATAAATATTTATACCCCGCCCCCCGGGCTCAGAGCAGCTAACACCAAATATAAATTACAATAAAATGTGATAGGGGAAAAAACACACACCAGTTAATTAAAATACAGCTTAAAATACAGCCTCATTTTAGTAGTAGCCCATAGGTCAAGACCATAAAGGGAGGAAACATCAGATATTCACCCGAGCCAGCTATCCATGCTGGTCCTACATGGGCCAGCAAAAAAGCGAAGGGAAGATTTATATACCAAATCCCATATAAGGGGCAAAAGTGATTCTAAGCCAAAGGCCAGGCAGAACAGCTCCGTCTTGCAGGGCCCGTGGAAAGATGTCAAATCCCGCAGGGCCCTAGTCTCTTGTGACAGAGCGTTCTACCAAGTCAGGCCAGTGCTGAAAAGGCCCTGGCCCTAGTTGAGACCAATCTAACCTCCTAGAGGCTCGAGACCTCCAAAGTGTTGTTTTTTATGGACTGTAAGGTCCTCCGCGGGGCATACCAGGAGAGGCAGTCCTATAGGTATGAGGGTCCTAGGCCACATAGGGCTTTAAAGGTCAAAACCAGCACCTTAAACCTGACCCTGTACTCCACCGGGAGCCAGTGCAGCTGGTAAAGCCCTGGATGAATGTGATCCCATGCAAAGGACCCCGTAAGGAGCCTCACCACGGCATTCTGCGCCTGCTGGAGTTTCTGGGTCAGCTTCAAGTGCAGCCCCGTGTAGAGCGAGTTACAATAATCAAGCCTGGAGGCGACTGTCATATGGATCTCTGTGGCCAGATCAGGGCGAAAACGGTAAGGGGGCAACTGCTCATACGGCGGAGATGGAAAAATGTCACCTTTGCTGTAGCTGTAACCTGTGCCTCCATAGAAAGGGACGCGTCAAAGGTTGCACCCAAACTCTTGACAGAAGGCACTGGCACTAATTGAGTCCCCGCAAGAGATGGGAGTTGGCCCCCCAACCCCATGTCGTCCCAACCCAGCCAGAGGACCTCCGTCTTCGAAGGATTTAACTTCAACCGGCTCCCACGCAGCCATCCAGCCACAGCTTCCAAGCATCTGGTCAGTGTGTCTGGGGCAGAGTCAGGACGGCCGTCCATCAACAGATAAAGCTGGGTGTCATCTGCATATTGATGACAACCCAGCCCCAAACTCCAGACAATCTGGGCAATGACACAATGAAGAGCGGAGAGCCTGATTGCAATTGATTTTAAGCTTGTTCACTTATACTGACTCAATTCTGCAAACACCTGCTGCCAAGCCTTTAGTATTAAATATGACAGTTCTCACATTGTTCTTTTTCATAATGAGCAATCCTGAGATAGCTAACCAAACAAATCTGTAAACGAAACAAACAAACAAACAAAAATCCTTCCAGTAGCACCTTAGAGACCAACTAAGTTTGTCATTGGTATGAGCTTTCGTGAGCATGCACACTTCTTCAGATACTGGAAGGAATTTTTATTTTATTTTTTGTTTCAACTATGTCAGACCAACATGGATACCTACCTGTAACTAAATCTGTAAACATTAGAAATAACCATTTTTTTAAAAAAAAAATTTGATTAATCAAATGCATTTCAAAACAATCTGATTAGAATTTGTAGCAGATATGAGAGTCATCCGTTCTCCTAAGCACATCCCTGCATCCTTCTTCAATTCTGGCAGTGGGGAAAACAGCAAAGAGGCTGAAAAGTCCCGGGATAGTGAACTAGTGACTTGGCATGCTTGGATAGGGAGCAGCCACAGCCTAGATTCTTTGAGGAAACAAGACCCTTTCTGCTCTCTGGGAGGTCTGGTGCTTAGATCTATCTTGTTTACAAACAGCTGGCCCCACCCACTAATAACAAAACAGATTGCATATTCTCTATAGCACCTCATTTGCTGCTGCTTAAGAGAGCCTGCAATGTATAAACAATTGGTGCTTTTAAATTTGCATTCAAACCATTACATCAACTCATCACCCCAATTATTGATAAGAAGTTGCAGCACTAATTAAAGCAGATGTATCCTGCATGTTACATTGCATTATTAAATCCCTAATAAACCACCTCGGAGAGACGAAAAGACATTCTTAGCCGATTCTTGCACGCTTCCTCCTTCCGATGCATTTAGGAGAGCACTGATTCCTGTTAGCCACTGGTAGCCCTGAGGAGACTTCACTGAGGTTTCAAGCGTCTTATCTGTAAAAATATAAGTTTTAAAAGATGAGATTGTAATGGCAAATGGTTTAGCCTTATTTGGTCTTTCCTACAAAAACAAGCTACAAGACTTACTACTTTAAGGTTTTTCAACAAAAGCAGCCCTACGTTCCCTACATAATACTTATGATCCCCTGAAAGAAAAAAAGTGGATTATCACTTTGATGATGTCCAAATGTATATTTGATGATGTATAAAGCAATTCACAAATCAAACAGTATACTCATATCCCCTTTTACTAGGAACTAACACCCAGCAAACAGCCTTAGAATTGGTATACATATACAAAACACTATTCTATTTGTTTCAATCCAAAAGAATTGTCAAAATGAACAAATACTGTATCACACTATTTTAGGATGTTACCATTTCCTAAATCATTCTGCTATACTATTTGCATAGTGTGTATATATTTAAGTTCAGGTGCAACTGTCAAATGTACCATTACATACAAATGAATAAAGCCTATGAACTGGTTTTACATCAAACATAGAAAGCTCCCTTTCACAGTGTCAGATTATTGGCCCATCTAGCTCTGCACTGTCTACACACTGACTGGCAGTAGCTCTTGAGGATTTCAGGTAGATAGTCCTTCCCAGCCGGGCCAAGGATGGGACCTAGGATGTTTTGCATGCAAAGTATGTGCTCGACCACTGAGTTAAGACCCTTCCCACAAGCAAATAAGTGATCCAATTAAAGGTTTGGAGCCAACTGAGCCGTAGAATGAATGGAAAACACTTTGGTTCCTTGTATGTCTCTGATTGCAACCTTCAGTGGTAAATCATGCCACAGTGACACATTCCAGGCATTCTGGAGGCATAGAGGGCTGCAACAGGAAAAATGAAGCAGTAAAACTGGATAATCAGAACCCCACTCCAAGATGTTAGGGTCCATGCCACAGCATCACTTGAGCTCTGAAAGTGCAGCTTTCTCCCGAATGAAGTTCGCAGGGAAACCAAAATACTTGTTTACAAAGCAACTGTACTACCAACCTTACTGTATGCTTGTGAATTTAAACACTGAAAACTGGGAAACACTGGGCTGCGAGCGCTCCAGTTGGAGAACAGTCTTTACCATAGGTGTCATGGGCTTTGAAGGCACTCGATCTCAGGACGCAAGGGAGAAACGTGCTAAGAGGAAGGCACACTTGGCAAATCCACACCGTGATCAACTCCCGCCTGGAAACCATTGTGGAAGGACGTGTGGATCCAGAATTGGCCTCCACAGTCACGTACGGACCCATTGTTAAAATTGTGTTCATGGAAGACAATCTTACTTGGCTACGAGTGATCACCAAAGAAGAAGAAGATGCTTGTGAAACATGGACCACTTATAAATGCCATCTCCAACTCCTTGAAAGATTCCATCAATGGTGTCCCCCCAAAATTGTACACATCACTTGGGAAGACATGGGAACTAACGCCAGTGGTTGCATTATAGACTGTGAGCAGGCAAACTAATATCAGTGTACTTGAAGAAGCAAAGATCACCAGTGTCGAAGCAATGATTCTTCAACATCGACTTCGTTGGACTGGTCATGTTGTGCGGATGCCTGATTATCGTCTTCCAAAGCAACTACTCTATTCCAAACTTAAAAATGGTAAGTGTAATGCCGGTGGTCAACAAAAGAGGTTTAAAGACTCTCTCAAGGCAAATCTAAAAAAATGTAATACAAACACTGACAACTGGGAAACACTGGCCTGTAAGTGCTCCAATTGGAGAGCAGTCTTTACCAAAGGTGTTATGGGTTTTGAAGACACGTAAACTCAGGATGAAAGGGAGAAACGTGCTAAGAGGAAGGCACGCTTGGCAAACCCTCACTGTGATCAACTCACACCCGGAAACCTATGTCCCCACTGTGGAAGGACGTGTGGATCCAGAATTGGCCTCTACAGTCACTTTCAAACCCACTGTTAAAACCGTGTTTATGGAAGACAATCTTACTCGGCTATGAGTGATCACCAAAGAAAATGAAGCACCATTAACTTTTGTGCCTGCAAATTCTTACACATCCATCCATGACATATGATGGCAATGCAGGCTGTAAAATTGTGCAAATATTTAGGATTATGCCTTCAAATTATTCATTAGCAACTCAACATATTGAAAGTGAAGTGGGCTACTTGCAGAAGGTGGTGTATGAGATTCTGAATCAGAAGTATGGACTTGAAGTATGTTACAAAGAAAAACAAGAGCCCTGAACAGATCTGTTCCATTTCCCCAAGCATTACTCTATTACTCTTCCGTGCAGTACTTTATTGAAACAAATAGGACTTCTCAGAATAGAGTGCCTTTTTGTGGGATGGAGCTCTAATTCATGCAGATAAATAAGAGCTGCAGCCCTATAGCTCAAATTTAAAGAGCCATGGGCACATCATTTGGGAGGAGATCAACATTGGAAAGCTATAATAGTTATTAACACTAATGGGAATTATATGTATAAATCTCCCATGCATGCAGGAGAGAGTCATTAAGAGTCCAAGAGTGAAAGCCTTGAACTTCCTTCTAAGAAAAATGCTGACATCCCTAATAAGATTCTGAAGGTAGGATGAGGGAAAACAAGAAGTCAAAAGACCTCTACTGCCAATCCCAAATTGGTAAAACAACAACAACACAAAAAAACCCAAACATCCTGTTGGTATTGTTAAAAATAAACCTTCACTCACTTTATGATAAAATTAGTTTATTACACTACAGAAGCTAATTTACTCACTAATGCCAGGCCATTTGTGTATCACCCACATTGCATTGCAAACAGTCACTGTAATTATTTTTGCATTTAAAATGCAATGTGATTACGCAGTCTTAGAATTCATTTACTTCTGAACTCACTGCTAACATTTTTTTCTCTCTCTCTGCCTTACATGCACCTGCCAACTTATGATAGCATTCCAAGCATCCACAAAGTATTTTCTGGTCCACAAAAGTTTATGCCGCAATATATTTGTTAGTCATTATTTGTTTTTTATTGATTACATGCATTTACTGGCCATGCAATTGAGCTACCTTTGTTTACAGACCATTAAAAATACAAAATACACAAAATGTAAATGATAAACATTCAAACCGGTTATAAATAAATCAAGAAGGCCATAACCAACACAAAACCAGTAACTGAAAACAATTGAACCCCAACAGGAAACTAGCAAGGGGAATAACTTAGTGCAGGGATCCAGAAACACTAAAATAGATGTAGCATAATAATTAAGAGCCTAAGAAGAGCCTGCTGGATCAGGCTAATGGCTCTCACAGTGACTGGACAGTTACCTGTTGGAAACCGCAAGCAGGATTCGAGAACAAGAGCACTCTCTTTTCCTGTAGTTTCCAGCAACTTGGATTCAGAAGCATTGCTGCCTCCAACAGTGGAAGCAGAGATAGTCATCATGGCCAGTAGCCCTGCCCTCCATTAAAATTAAAAGGCCTGAAATAATGAAAAGGTATTCACCTGGCTGGGCACCAGGCAAGTCTCTGCAGGGTGGATATTCCATAAACAGAGTGCCGCCACTGATAAAATCCCTTCCTTGGTTGCCAGGAAAGTATTTAAGCTGCTACAAAGCTCTTTGTCAGCTCTGATGCTACACACTAACATGGCTATCCCTTAAAGCAGCCATAGTCAAACTCGGCCCTCCAGATGTTTTGGGACTACAATTCCCATCATCCCTGACCACTGGTCCTGTTAGCTAGGGATCATGGGAGTTGTAGTCCCCAAACATCTGGAGGGCCGAGTTTGCCTATGCCTGCCTTAAAAGAAATTGTATATATCCTTAATGAATGAGGAGAAGCAGAAAACTCACTGGACTTCAGAGAAGTAGGTCCAGAAGTGTCCCAGATGATGCAAGCAACTTCCTTTCGCTCATCTGACGTGGGCCATGTGTTTTCTTCAAACTGCTTTTCACAAGAACAGCTCACAGCCAGGGCTTTGCTCAGAGGTTGCACCTGGTTGAAACAAATATTGCAGCACACATTACCTCAAAAAGAGAAGCCCTTGGACAAGCAAATCAAATCTCGAGGTAAAAGGAACGGAGCACATTCTATTTCATTTTAGAGCAAGATGTGGAGGCAAGATGCTAATACCTATTACTGAGACTGAGTTTCCACATAGAGTTGCTAACACTTAAGTCCCCAAGAGATCAATGAGACTTGCCATAGCTGCCAAGTTATCCCTTTTTTTAAGGGATATTCCATTATGCTGAATAGGCTTCCTCGTGAGAAAAGGGAAAACTTGGCAGCTATGAGACTTGCACACATAAAACTGGATTGCAACCTAGGCAAACAGCGCAGCATAATGATTTAATTTACTTAGTACAATTAACAGAAAATCACTATATAGATAAAGCAATGCAAATCAATAGTACACATGGGAACATTCGTCATGTTCATGGTAATGGAGACAAGAAAGCAACCTTAAAACATTCAAACTGCAGGTCTGTTTAATCTAAAATACAAAACTGTTTTGTGAAGTGACCAAAACAAGAACCCGCCTCTTCTTCTAGTGTGAATCAGGCATTTTCTCTCTCATTTTTTTCTCACTCTAAGGAAGTGCTGCTAGCATGATTCGGATTTTCACAACCTAACGAGTTATCCAGTACACAATATCGAAATTTACAGCATGGGTAGGGGAAATATAGATCATAGTCCACTAGTAAAATATATGGTGACCTGCACAGTGTCTGTCAGATCCTAGTTATTTCTACAAAGAATGACGGACTAGATGGATCTCCAACCCAGCATGGCACATGCTCTAAAATAGGGGCACATATTTGGATTGAATAATTTAAGGGTCTACACTTCGCTGAACAACTTTCTATATCCAAGAGATAAAGAATGGCCGTTCTTTTTACAATTATTGTTGCCTGGTCATTAAGTGCAGAAGCCTAAAAAAACACGAAAGACCCCCAAGTGCACCCAAAGTAGTCTTTTATGTCAGAATTGCTTTAAAAACATATTGCTGTTTTGACAGACTGTTTAATGAAGACTGCGACTAGACTGAAAGACAGCGACTTCCTTAAGAATCTGCATCGGAACTTGGGTTACTGAATCTTTCGCTGTTTTGCCCAAGTCCCTACCCGGTGTGTCCACACTGGCTTTCCAAACTAAACAAGCAGAATACTAACTTTCATTCTAGCGGGGCTGTAGGTGTTTTATGTTGTTGTTGTTTAGTCGTTTAGTCGTGTCCGACTCTTCGTGACCCCATGGACCATAGCACGCCAGGCACTCCTGTCTTGCACCACCTCCCGCAGTTTGGTCAGACTCATGTTGGTAGCTTTGAGAACACTGTCCAACCATCTCGTCCTCTGTCGTCCCCTTCTCCTTGTGCCCTCAATCTTTCCCAACATCAGGGTCTTTTCCAGGGAGTCTTCTCTTCTCATGATGTGGCCAAAGTATTGGAGCCTCAGCTTCACGATCTGTCCTTCCAGTGAGCACTCAGGGCTGATTTCCTTAAGAATTGATAGGTTTGATCTTCTTGCAGTCCATGGGACTCTCAAGAGTCTCCTCCAGCACCACAATTCAAAAGCATCAATTCTTCAGCGATCAGCCTTTTTTATGGTCCAGCTCTCACTGACATTTTATAATGTCAGGATAAAAACCCAAATTAGAGAAAGTGAACAGTTTTTGGTCCTGTAGGCTGGAGTATTTGGGACAAGTGGCCATGTCCCCTTTATAAAAACTAAGGACTAAATTGCTCCAGCAGCATAGGAAATCCATCAATGTCACTGCTGCCACACGTGGAAATCTCTCAAACAGCATTAGGCCTAAGACTCCTCATCAACTTTGGCATGTCTGTGCCAACACAGGTAGAGGTGCCAAGTCCTCTGTACTCATTGCTTTCCTTCCAAGAACAAGGTCGTTTTTTTTCTTTCCCTTAAGAGACTTGCACACAAAGCAGGTCATGTGCAGAATGCCCATTAAGAGTCTACTCCCCCCCCCCAAATGAAATCTTTGTGTTTCTGCCTGCCACAGGACTAAGCAAATACAATGCCCTGACAATATGAAATGAACTCTTACATTCTCTCTTCAGGCCCTCAGCATCGTACAAAACGCTTCTGAGAAGCATTTCCTAATGAAGAATTATTATAGAAGGCCATGATTCGCCAATCATTTCCCCCCCTCGCTAGTCTGATATCTCGCCATAGTCCTCTTAATTTCCATTCGCTTTCTGCCAAAACAGAAAAATGCAAACCATTGTAGATGGTTCTCTTATATCCACACCTTTGGGTAGAATGGTGAGATGTGGTTGCGGGCACGCTGAGGATTGGGTCCCTGTAAACTTCTTGGAATAAAGAACCTGATTTTGCTACATGCCTCAAGTTTCATGTACACCTTAAAAAGAACAACCATAATTAGCAGCCGCAGTGTCTAACTTGTCAGAGATCTTCATTTCCTTGGCAGAGGAGGCTTGTTGTTACAAAAATCTAAAACTGACAGCGTTTCTCCCACTGAGCAGTTCTCTCAGAATAGAACAGAGCATAAAACTCTGAAGTTAGAAGGAAAAGGCTCTGATAATCTCTTTGCTTCTTGTTTTCTGCCTTGATCAGCTCTCCTGTTAAAACAACATTTTGAGGGAGACCACATGCAGCTTCATGCACTGTGAACAGACATATGAGATAGATATTACTTGGGTGGGGAATAGATTTGCCATATCAAGTAGAGAACAAGTGAAAGATTTCTCTGTCTTTCAAAGGAAAGAAAGAAAACTCTCTCCCTCCCTCCCTCCCTCTCTCTCTCTCTGTGTGTGTGTGTAGCTGCATTCATTCTTAAAGGAGAAAATGATGGGTTCATCTTTTGCCTGTTCCAAAAGAAAAGCATATAATGTCACACCTTTCCAAGCAAACGAATTTCAAGATCAGTAAAGGCGTATTTTCTGTTGGCACATATACGCCATTTATGAGATCCCCTATGAAGATGGTTATGGTGATATGAGAAATGCACCAACATCTCAGGAGTGTTAAGTTCATTAAGAAAAATATCCCAGGCTGCCTGGAATATCTCCCTGATAGCCCACGAACCAAAGCAGAAGGTGGCATACGGCTCAAGGTCATGATTGTAAACTACCTTGTAGAAACAGATGCAAATCCCAATTTCTTTTCTTTTTAAAAGCTTTTTACCAAGTGATATTTAAAAGTTTTTAAAGTATTTTGATCCAATGGGGATTAACAGAATATTTCATGCTTTGAGAAGCTGGGTAGACTTGTTTTAAGGAAAGATAAATCAAGTCTTATATGCAGGATTCTGCTTCTTTAGTCCGTAAGACTTGTTCGTGTTTGCCAGGAACATTTTCTCCTATTACCACCAGGCATGTGTGTGTGTGTGTGTGTGAGAGAGAGAGAGAGAACATGCATGTATATCTATATTTATTAAACTGAAAGATCTGCTTTGTCTTTTATATAAAAATAAATGTTTTTTTCCTGAATTAATTACATGTTAATGAATCACATCTCCATCTTGAGATACACAATTAAGCACAACTTACATATCAGAGGCCTTGACTCCAAGAGAAGCCTCAGAAAATTATGCCCCTTCAAAGGTAATTCCCACCTCCCTATTTCTGCTGTTACCGAAGTAAGGTAAGGGGGGGGACCAATACAATACATTTTCTGACCATTATTTTGTGTTGTGCTTCTTTATGCCTGACCATAAAAATTTGCAGATTTCAAGTCACCATCTTTCAGTGTAGCAGGATAGCTCAGCCAGTACAGTAAGAGACTCTTAATCTCTGGGTTGTGGGTTAGTGTCCCACTGCAGAAGGTTGAACTAAAAAAATGACCCTCGCAGTCCCTTCCAACTTAACAATTCTATGATTCTATGATCTGCGCAAAGAGAATCAAATGAGATAAGAATTCAGTGTCAGTCCTGGATATTTGAAAGTAGAGCTGAAAGAGGATGGGCATTTGCATAGCTGTGGCTTTTGTCACCCTCAAAAACTACCCTCCTGTCAGGGTTGTTGCGACTACTCCTGAGTAACGACCCTCCACATGCTTGTCTTTCAGAAGTATTTATTAGTGTACATTATTTACAGTGAAGTGAGCTGCTGGTTTCATGTCTCGTCAGTCCGATTCAGAATCCGGCACTGCCCCTTTTCTCGATCTGGATCAACATAAGAGCCTCGGGACTGCGAACCTCCTCCCCTTTCTCCTCCTCCTCAATTCCAGTGTCAGGGGGGGGAAGGTCTGTGACCCGTCTGAGTCCCCTCCTCCCTTTCCTCCTCCCTCTCTTCCTGCATGAGGAGCAGTGGCTCTTGGATGTTGCCAGAGCTCTGGCAACCCCTCTCCGTCTCCTGACTCTCCCCTTCCGACCCATCGCTTTCATTACTGCTGGGAGATGGGCTGCTCCTGATGAGGGGGGGGGCTGTTCCCTATAAGCCCTCCCCCTTACACCCCCCTTCCAGCAATTTTGGAAAACTACCCTGAGATTGAAAAGTATGTTCACCCATTCAAAATTAACATAGGAACACTACCGTACTTTCCCTCTCCTTGGCTGCACCATGTTATGAGGCCATCATATTAATAACACAATCTCTGACTGGATGTGATCACTTGAAGAGCTGATCACCTTGAAAGAACTGGCACAAAAGCAGCAGAAGAACTTAAGATTTCACATTAATTCATCCCCTGAACCATTTGTTGCCACGTGTGTCTTTGTGTTATGTGTTTTTACCGGAATGTGATAAAAGGGTAAAGCAAAGCTTGTGTTTGGTACCAGTTCATGTCTTTTCAGGGAACGTAGGCCCTAATGATCATCCATGGATTATTGACAGTGGGCATTATGAAAAAGTTATCCTTGCAGCAGGGATTCTCTTTTTACTAAATGACCCTGATATTTTGCTTGACAGAGCTAATTATGTGATTTCCCTCCTATTCTAGCACATAAGACTATGCCATAAATATTCCCAACAAAATTACATGGTTCCCCTTCCCCCATACTATTTACTTCGAAAATTAAAATGTTACAACAGGAATTCTATAGTTATATATTCCTTGAGAAATAAGTGCTCCTCCCCCAAACCAAGCAAAGGGGAATCCATCTGTAATTAAGACCTACAGAGATTACAACAATATAAAGTGTGAAAAGCAGCATTGACATAATACTTATACAAATGACTATTATTTGAAGGCTTCCTAAATGCACAGCTTATGCTGCTTTTAGACAGCAATTTTGATGTGGCTTATTTCCAGCTCAGGTAACAGAACTTTTTTTATTATTACTTCAGGTAAACACAGGTATTTTGTATGCTGAATCATATCAGAATGGTCCATATAATTGTCCCATCACCAGATGGTAAGCAAGCAAAGAGGGCTGTATGATTACCTGAACTAAGAGAGATCTGAGGGAGATGACCTACAAGGTCCCCTCCAACTCAAAGTCAATGTTTTTATGTTGTTTTATTGTGTTTCAGAAATGTAAGTCACTCCTGGAATTTTATTGAAGGGCACAGTATAAATCTTTTTTTAAAAAAAAATGCTCCGTAAAATTGCCAGATATGAAACCATTTGTGGTGTCCAAGAAATAGAAGCACAATATAAATTTTGTAAAAGAGAAGGATGAAGAGATTTTATATTCAAGGCATATCATATCAAATTCTTATGGGAAAAAGTAAAATATTGATGAAGCTACACTTCATACAACAGTGCCCTTGTTTTCCAGTGAAGAGGAAACTGAGGCCTCAGTGGACAACTATGAATGTTAGGTGACAAATAATGTTATTAAGAGTTTATAATATACCTATAAAACAAAGCACATTTGACATGCCAATATCTATACTTTTAAAAAGGTATTAGACACATAAAATGTGCAGGAAAAATAACATTCTTAAGTTTTTAATAAAGAAAGAGTAGAGGAATCTTTTCCATTATTATGCAAAAATGCATCTTGAAGTTGTGCGGTAATGTATTAAACCAGAACAGTGAATAAAATGTTATTCTCCCCGAGGCACAAGGGTTCATTGTGCTGCCAGAAACAATCTAAAACAAATTTCCAGTGAGCCTTTGTAGTTAAACATTAAGAGATTTAGCTAAAGAAAATGCATTACAGAACAGCAGAAGAGAGCAGGAGCTGATTATTATACTAAGGCATGCTAGCCCAAACTGTGGAGTGATTATAAAATATTCAATTGAAAGAATGTAAAATTAACACCTGCGAAACATAACTAAGGAGAATGACATGTTTGAACACTGAACTCAACATGCAAGGCACTCAACAAATACCATTCTTGTTTAATCTGGTCAGCCCAGATATGACTTCTATTACAATTATCATGAATTATGACAATGGATTCCAGTGACCGGGGGTTTCTATGTGCTTTGGTCCACCCTTCCATACGCCAAGGCCTACCTTTTGTAAATCTTCCTACACTGTCCTTATGTTTATGTTTTCTTTACGGCTTTGAAAATTTTTGAGGCTGCATGGGTCCTTGGTACATTGTCCATCATATAGCTTACCTACCTAACATCACCATGACAGCCAGTGAGATAAAAAGTTCTTTGTGCACTGAAGATTATTCAACATAATAAATAATGGGAGAAAAAGGAACATAATACTATATTTTTGCAGGGCAACGGCTGCAGCTCATGAAACTGAACCCCTATCAATGCTCTAAATTCCCATAGGAGCAGAGCCCATCTCAACAGGGAAGCGTCTCTCATCAGGGAATGAGAGGGTGTAACAAAGGTTCAGAAATTATGTCAGAGCCACTTAAGGAAGCTCACATTTCCCAAGAGAAAAGGAGCTCACCGAGAGAAACCAGGAACATGGGGAAGTATCCAACTAAACAGTTATGCCAGCACAAGCTGCGCAACTGAACATACCCTCCCTCTTCTCTCCCCACAGGCCCCCTAAATAAACTGTGGATTTTCCCTTGACCCTCCAGAACTGATTTAGGGAGTTCTATAGCACAGCGACGAGTGCTTGTGCTAGCAGAACTGTTTAGTTGGATACCACCCAATCTTTTTGATCCCAATCTGGTGTTGGTAGAGACCAGGGTGGGGGAGGTTTACAAGGCCTGAATATGAACCACCAGCTGATCTCTTATAGTAAAGATAGGTTGTTGATCTGTTTCCCATGTAACAAACATTAGCAGGGGTGTGCCTGCATTCCACATGAATGGGAAGGGACTCTTTAAAAACCATGTAAAGGTAAAGGTAAAGGGGCCCCTGACCATCAGGACCAGTCGTGTCCGACTCTGGGGTTGCGGCGCTCATCTCGCTCTATAGGCCGAGGGAGCCAGCGTTTGTCTGCAGACAGCTTCTGGGTCATGTGGCCAGCATGACAAAGCTGCCTCTGGCGAACCAGAGCAGCGCATGGAAAAGCCGTTTACCTTCCCACCGGAGCGCTCCCTATTTATCTACTTGCACTTTGATGTGCTTTCGAACTGCTAGGTGGGCAGGAACTGGGACCAAGCAACGGGAGCTCACCCCGTTGCAGGGATTCGAACCGCCGACCTTCTGATCAGCAAGCCCTAGACTCTGTGGTTTAACCCACAGCGCCACCTGGGTCCATAAAAAAACCATGTGTATATATATATATATATATATATATATATATATATATATATATATAGTAAATCATACACTATAGTATATTGCTTACTACATGACAGGTTTTGCATGGATTAACTTCACTACGAGTTTGAATCTAAAGGAGAATATGTCTTGCCGTGGAAGATGGCAAAGGAAAGTCCTATCTCACTAACCTTTTAGGCTCCAAAATTCAGAGTTCCGTGAGAGTGTCAGTAAGCATGTGGACAGGGATGATCCAGTAAATTCTACCGTAAGGTTTCTAAATAAACTTGGCACAAATGGAATAAAAGGATAGATAATCTTGTGGATCGGTAACTGGTTAAAGAAAATGGAGCAAAGAGAGGAATACACAGACAATACCCACAATGAAGGGTTATAAAAAGTGTCTCCTAAAACAATTGTATTGGGATGAACATTTTCTAAATAATTTACAGCATGTCTGGAGTTAAAAGGTGAACAGTGTACTAGCTGGGTTTGCAGATGTACAAATTCTTACAAAGATCTCTGAAAAGATCTCCACAAACTGGATAAATTGAGGACAAACTGGTGAATGTGATTCAATGTAAGTCAGTGTAAAACCAAGCACACTGGGAGAAAAGAAATTCTTCACATATATACTGGCAGGATTGGAGTTGGTAGTGACTAATGAGGAAAAGATCTTGGGGTCATTTGGGGAGCTCAATTAAAATGTTGACTCAATGAGGAAGCTGTGGAAAAAAAGAGGGGATTCCATGGCGGGGATCATTAGGAAAGGGATGGAAAATATAACTGTCAATAACTGCATATATGTAAACCTATGGTGTGACTACACTTCAAAAACGGGGTAGTCCTGATTGCTGCATCTCAAAAATTGTACAGCTTAAGAAGGTGCCAAAAAAAAAAAAGGAGCAACCACAATAGTCAGCGGGCTGCAGCAAATCTCCTATGTAGAAAGGTTATAATGTATGGGACTTTTTTAGTTCGGATATAAGGCAAAAGAGAATACTAATGAGGTTTAAAACATGCACTTGTGGAGAAAGTGGAGAGAAATCCCCCTCTCATACTGAATGGTGGAGATTCAGGACACACAAAAAAGGTCAGCCTTCTTCACATTGTGCATAGAAAAACAATGGAATTTGGTACTGCTAACTGTAATGTTGGCTACCCATGTAAATGACTTTAAAAGTGGCTTAGACAATTTTTCATGGAGGATAAAGTTATCAATTGGTACTAATGAAGGCATGACTAGTTGCTACTATCAGTTGGTACTAGTCATGAACTGGTATTCATGTATCTGAATACCAGTTGCTATGGGGCAACAGTGGAAGAGTGTTACTGCTCTCATATCCTGTTTGTGGGCTTCTCATCAGCTTCTATTTTTTATATGCCTGTTGTCTTGCCTATGGTGCTAGAGGAGACTCTTGAGAGTCCCATGGACTGCAAGAAGATCAAACCTATCCATTCTTAAGGAAATCAGCCCTGAGTGCTCACTGGAAGGACAGATCCTGAAGCTGAGGCTCCAATACTTTGGCCACCTCATGAGAAGAGAAGAATCCTTGGAAAAGACCCTGATGTTGGGAAAGATTGAGGGAACTAGGAGAAGGGGACGACAGAGGACGAGATGGTTGGACACTGTTCTCGAAGCTACGAACATGAGTTTGACCAAACTGCGGGAGGCAGTGGAAGACAGGAGTGCCTGGCGTGCTATGGTCCATGGGGTCACGAAGAGTCGAACACGACTAAACGACTAAACAACAACAACAACAACAACAACAACAACAACAACAACAACAACATAAGCTTCTGAGAGAACAGGATACTAGACAAGATGAACCTCTGGTCTGATCAAGAAGGGCTTTTCTTCGTCTCCCACATGCCCCATAAAAGATTCCTAAACGATAGGAAGCACTTGAGGACGATAGGGGATGCAGTGCAGGGAGAACTGGTAGGAATTGGGATCCTCTTCTAATTTTAGCAATTTAGAAAAAGAAATCATTTACCTATATATCAATTTCGGCTGTAATCCTATGCCTACTTATCTGAGAGCAAGCTGCAATGAACTCAATGGGATTTGCTCACATGGGTATACGGTACAAAAGTATACAAACCTACTTAAAAGTATTATTTGATGTTTGAGGAGGTTCAATATTCTCTGAATCAACATTTTAAAGACATTAACCCACTTCAGGGTGCAAACCACAGCCCCAATGTCCCCATTGCATACTCCACTCTGACCTTACCACAATGAACAGAAAGACAGCCCATGGAATTCTAAGCGCTTTCACACTAAGCCGGAAGGTCAGAATTAAGGGTGTGGATCATGGGGTGTTGGGGTGGCATATGCAGTACCACAAAGAAATCTCCTGTTCAAGAAATACGATTCTTTTGTGAGGCAACCATTTTCTTTTCATTACAAAACCGAGAAGTCAAGCTATTCAAATTGCCCTCGATCTGGTGCACAATTAAGCATGCTTAAATTCCACTGAAAACTACTTGTTATTGTTTAGTTGTACTGGACGGTCACAAACTAGAGCAGAGCAAATCCTTCCGGTACCTAGGGCTTCTATTCCATTATTCCAAGTCCTGGAAACATCATTGGCAGACCACCTATCAAAAGGCGGAGGTAAGCAAACTGGGTATACTTTGATTCTTTTATACGAGGAGAGGCCATTATGTTCCATCAGCCATTAAGGTATTTAATGCAAAATCTGTCTCTCAACTCCTCTACGCCTGAAACATCTGGTTCAATGGCTCATTCTCCAGGTTCAATGGCTTCCAGGCAAAGTTTATCCGGTCCCTCCTACAAGTTCCAAATTGTGTTCCAAATGCAATACTATTTTTAGAAACAGGTGAATGTCCTTTATCAATTAAAGCATGGTGGGCTGCCCTGGGATATTGGCTCAAGATCTCAGTCGTTGGCCTAGGGAAGGGGTTACTTCCATACCTAAACAACAAGGAGTTTACCAGCTCACGGATGAAAATTATGGTGAGAAAACCACTTTGATTGGTATGCCACCTTCTCTCCTGTACCATCTGGGCTATGATACCGCCCTTGAATCTCTGAGACAAAGGTTCTGGGACATATCACATAGCGATCTCCGATCCCAATCTCATGTTATCTGTGGCCCATTAGCAGTAGAAATCCACTATGGGTTCGATTTTCAGACACCTGCATATCTTAGAAATTTGTCTGTACCAACAAACCGGCGTCTTTTCACCAAAGCCAGATTAAATGTATTTCCATCAGTATCCCTTATCAAAATAGGATCTGTGTTTGCTCTCAGGATGTCGACTGCATGAGGCATATTTTATTGCAGGGGTCCCCAGACTTACCGCGCAGTGGGCCGGTGCCCGCCGCGCTGACCGCGCGACGGGCCGGAGGGCAGGGGAGTGCGCGCGCAGCGGGCCGGAGGGCGGGGGAGTGCGCGCCCGTGCGCATACGCACACGGGTGGGGAAAAAATCGCCGAAAATCGCTTGTGCGCATGCGTATGGGCCTCCCCCGACCCGGAAGTGCATCAGAAATGACCTCTTCTGGGTCGGGAGAGGCCCATACGCATGCGCAAAATGGATTTTCGGCGATTTTTTGCCGATTTTTCTGATCGTCGCCGTGCCGCGCGCTGTAAGAGCGGGCGGCGGCAGCGGGCGGCGGGGGTCGTCGCGGGCCGGATTGGGAGGCCGATTGGGCCGCATCCGGCCCGGGGGCCGTAGTTTGGGGACCCCTGTTTTATTGCATTGCGGACAATATGATCAGGCAAGGGAACTGTTGATCAAAACACTATTGGCAAATCGGCCAGGTCAATCTGAAGCCTACTATATCAAATATCTTCTGGACGACAAGTCCAACGATATCACAGTGGCCGTGGCCATGGCCAGGTTTCTCACAGTAGTCATACGAATCAAAGATCAACATACCCATGACTAAACAAATAACGCTTCGGTCTCCCTTCCCTGGGGGGTTGTCTATATGAGTCTGTATTTTATTCTATATCTATGTTATGGGTTGTTGGACAGCAATAAAGATTTTATTTATATATGTTTTTATATATGATATTTATATATGTTTAGTTGTTTAGACACGTCAGATTCTTCGTGACCCCATGGACCAGAGCACGCCAGGCACTCCTGTCTTGCACTGCCTCCCGCAGTTTGGTCAGACTCATGTTGCTGGCTTCGAGAACACTGTCCAACCATCTTGTCGTCTGTCGTCCCCTTCTCCTTGTGCCCTAAATCTTTCCCAACATCAGGGTTTTTCCAGGGAGTCTTCTCTTCTCATGAGATGGCCAAAGTATTGGAGCCTCAGCTTTAGGATCTGTCCTTCCAGTGAGCACTCGGAGCTGATTTTTTTAAGAATGGATAGGTTTGATCTTCTTGCAGTCCATGGGACTCTCAAAAATCTCCTCCAGCACCATAACTACTTCAGTATACTTAAGTATGCTTAAATGTGGCTTAGAATGGGACCATGAATGTTTTACTTTTGCAAGAGTTACAATGCATTAACAGGCTGAAGGGCTTTAGAAGGATAAACATAGAAATAAGAAGTAGAAGTTACTCAAGACTAAATGCTTGCCTTGCCAGTATGAATAGCTCTCTGGTCCTTTGGGGTTAAAACCTTAAATCATTTGATGCATTATGCTCTTGAAAAACCAAATGCCCCTCCATAGTTACAATTTATTGAAAATGTAGCTTATTATAGTATGACAGAAAATAAATTAATCGAAAGATTTAATGCCTTTTGCCATGATTCCATCACAACACAAAACAAACTATTTTCCTCCTTAACTCTACAAGACATTAAGTGTATATACCAAAATCTAAACTACAATTCCATAAATGCTAGCTCTTTAAGGATGTGACAGCTTTGTCTACAATGAATTTGAAAAATGATTTGCTATAAAACTGCTTGAAACTGTGGGGCTTTAACAAAATCTTTAAACATCTACATAAGAAAGAGGAAAGAGCTTCTGAATAGATAAAAGTAAAATCTTGATTCTTATATAAAATGTTATGCATTTTAATATGATTTTTTGCCTGATTTATGTAAAGCTTTGTGTTTTTCATTTTCCCTAGCTTGTCACATTGTAGTGATGTATGAAGCATTTTAGCATCAAGTTTGCCATGAGCAATAAAGTCAGTGCCCCTAAGAAATATTAATATATTTCCACTTTCTCTCCCCTCTCCGAGAGTGTTCTCTTATTCAGCTTATTTGGTTTCAATTCACATAGCCGACTGGCATAATTTTCAGTCTCACAGTAATATTTTAAGGCTTTGCTCTGCGGGGGGAAATCCTCGTCAAACAAGGTGTGTACTAAAATGGCACATTTAAGAATGGGGAACATGGTGCTGGGAAGCAGAATTCTAAAAATGAAGAATTATGTCTCTTTTTGATGAATGTATACCAGTGCTTTCTGAGATAAGACCTACTATGGCATATGCCTATATACTCTTGAAAAGTCAATATTTTTAAACGAAACACAAAACTGGCTGTGATCATTAATGGTGTTTTGAGTATCACATACAAAATAAAACCAAACCAAAATGTCTTACCACAAAGAAGCATTTAACGCAAAGACCTGTGAAGAACGCTAGTGGCAAACTCATTAAAGGTCTGTAGAGACTCAATTTCCCTACACCTAAATGCACCCTATTGTGGTTTTCATTGTTACTCCAGCAGACTGTTTAATACTCGGGGATATTCCTCAGGAGGGAGTGGGGGGGAGGTGGTTGGAGGATATTTCGAGAGGGGAAATAGAAGCACAGAAAGAGTTAAGTGTCCTCTCATCCTAACGGTCCTTCATAGAAAAGTGTTCTTCCTCTAAATGGGTTTTGAGATACAAATTTCATGCAATGCATGTAAAAGTGTATTGTGCTTTTAATGCTTCAACTTCTGAAGCTACCACTCATTCTGTAAGACTGTAATGCTGGCTTCCTTCCAATTCACTTTCCAAAACAGCAAGCTTCCCTTAATGCCAACAATAAATGGGGTCAGTTGTGTTATTAGACACTACAGTTAAGTTCTGCTCTACTGTGCCAATGAAATCTCCTGAGTTTGCAGTAAAGATCCCTGAACAGACTGTATCAGAGCACAGGATCAGTCTGTAAGCAAATTATTTGTCTCTTAACGAAAGTATTAGCAGCTTATTGTGTATCTTGGGAAGTATATATTTAGCTTCTGTGTACTATGAATCCTTGTTATATAATCCTACATTAATTGATACACAACCTGGGCATCTGAGGTGCAAAGCTTTTTTGCTTCATATTTTGTTTGTGTCAATTATACCATAGTAATTATAAACACATGGAACTAAATAGCCGCAGTAAATATTTCTAAACAGGCTACAATAGAGCATGATACCATTTCTGCTATGGTTTTTCTTTCTACAGTGCACCCCATTTGTGCCATGAGAAGCTGGGGGCGGCGAGGGGAGAAACCAACCCTGCAAATGTTAACGTAATTTTTATTATTATTGTCCGGTTTAGCTTACAGGCGTATATATTGGCAAAGCACTTCCCGCATGGGAGCACAATGCTTCACAGGTATCATTACTGTTAGATCAATATTGCTGAAGAACATAATTTGATCACAGGATCAGAAGTTAGAAAGGACACTTTTGAGGTTCTTAACAAAACTATTGCTTTCGCACTTCATTTTAGTTTATATCTCCAACTCCTTGAAAGATTCCATCAACGGTGTCTCTGAAATTTTTTACACATCACGTAGGGAGACAGGCGAACTAATGCCAATGTACTGGAAGAAGCAAAGATCACCAATGTCAAAGCAATGATTCTTCAACATCGACTTCGTTGGACTGGTCATGTTGTGTGGATGCCTGATTATCGTCTTCCAAAGCAACTACGGTACTCTATTCTGAACTTAAAAATGGAAAGCATAATGCTGGTGGTCAACAAAAGAGGTTTAAAGAGTCTCTCAAGGCAAATCTAAAAAAATGTAGCATAAACACTGGCAACCTTTACCAAAGGTATCATGGACTTTGAAGATGCTCAAACCCAGGACGAAAGGGAGAAACATGCTAAGAGGAAGGCATGTTTGCCAAACCCTCACTGTGACCAAATCCTGCTCTGAAAACTATGTCCCCACTGTGGAAGGACATGTGGATCCAGAATTAAGACCATGTTCATGGACAACAATCTTACTCAGTTATGGGTGATCGCCAAGAAGAAAAATATATACTCTGGCAATTTTTAAGAAGTTATGACTTAAACAGTGTGTTTTATGCAATGCTAGCCTATTTTTGGGGTTACTTTTTTAACTGAAGTATAAAATATGCACAAAGATAACACAAGTCAAAATGTCATTCCACAGCCAATGAAATTGTGAATATATATCTTACAAGTTGAGCCACCCAGCTCAAGACTAAAGGTATTAATAGAATATAGTAGTCCATCTTTGCAGCTTTTCTGATGAAAGAGAATATACATGGTTTGTATGACAATTGGAAAAGATAAATTTTCTATATTACATAAAAGTTTTCAGAAGATTCTATGCTTGATGTGTTAATTTTTCAGCTACTGAAAGACTGCAATTCCATAAATTAAGATTTAAACCATTCAGGGTTTTCCAGTTTCATTTTTGATTGTCATGTAGCTGCTTTTAAGAAAACTAACAGTTCTTTAGATTTTAGATTTAGGTTTGATTGTTCAAAGAGTGGTAATAGATACAATCATAGGACAGGGGAAGCCTACCTTTTCCTTGAACATTCTAGTAATTTTCTCACAGACCTCCTGTCAAAACAGAGACAAAGGGACAGTGCCACCAGAGATGTATGTACCTGAAAACCACAATCATGCCAACAGTTTGGCTGATTTTCTGTCATATGTGAAGGTTTCACATGGGTCCTATACTATCTGTCCGTTGTTTCAAATGTATTTTCTCTAATGTAAGCTGAAACAGGCCATACTGAATAAATGAATTTATTATTTTGGTCACATACCAATTCCAGCTCACATACAAAATCAGGGAAGTCATGAAACACAACAGGGATACATATAAATTAGCAATTTAGTATAACAGGGACAGTACAAATATAGCAGCAATTGTTGTTGTTGTTTAGTCGTTTAGTTGTGTCCGACTCTTCGTGACCCCATAGCAGCAATTAAAATATATAAATTAGAAAACAGGCCATATTGGTTTAGAGAACCATATTATCTAACAATTGGGTATTGTTTATTTTCGACTTAAATCCCTCTCCCACAAAGTTTTCAAGCCAGCTAGAGTCCCTGTTGAAATTTTTATTTTTTGTTGTATATATTTGAGGTTTACACCTTACACCTTTAAAAATGTACAAAAAGAGCAATCACAAATGTACAAAAAGACCAACGGATTCTTTCAGTGCGTCTACGTTTGGGTGATCTCTTTGTGAAAATCCTTGTCAGATTCAGACTTCCATCAATAATTTGTTAGTACTCTTTGAGAGGCTGTATCCTCCGATACCTTTAAAAGCACCTTAAAGACCTACTTCTTTCACTGCTGCATTCAAGGGCTATGTATTGCTTAGTATTGTCATTTTGTGCTGTTTGAAATGTAATGAAATGGTTGATTTTATTGGGTTTCAAAATGGCATTATGGTTTTTGGTTGATAGAAAAATTGTTGTGACCCACTTTGTGAAACGTGTGTTTGAAATGAGGTTCATACATTTCTCAAATAATTAAAAAGGCAAGCAGATGGCAGTGGATCATCAGAATCAGCATGATGTCTCTGTATCCTTTTTGGAGCATGGGTTTAGAACCTAACAGCTTGGGCCTAATGCATCTCGGTTATCACTACAGGGTGGAGAGTCCGAGGTCCTCCATATATTGTTGGACTGCAACTTCCATGAGCCCCAGCCAGCATGGTCAATGCCCAGGGATGATGAGTTATAGTCTAGCAACACCTGGAGAGCCTGAGGTTCCCCCATCCATCATCTGCAAGGTAATCCAGAAGTGTTGCCTAAAGTATACACACTATATGAACAGCAAGAGCATATATCTATATATGAACAGCAAGAGTGTGTATCTGAAGAAGTGTGCATGCACACGAAAGCTCATACCTATGACAAACTTAGTTGGTCTCTAAGGTGCTACTGGAAGGAATTTATTTTATTTTTTGTTTCGACTACGTCAGACCAACACGGCTACCTACCTGTAGCAAGAGCACAGACAGATTCTAGACAAGTGTCCAACTAATGTTCCTCTCTCTTCTCTTGGAGGCTCATCAACTTTGAAATGATGAAATACCATTCAATTTGGGGTGTATTGTGGTGGCCAGGATTTAAATTTGTAAGGAATGGAGCTTTAGCAGTATTACTTTTTATTTGTTTTTGGTTTTTTCCAGATCCCAATTGGACATTTTGTGTGTATAAAATAAATATTATTAATATAAGTAGATTAAAATTGGAATGTGGTACTTGCCTTATCTTCTAAGTGCACTTTTAATAGTCGAAGATAAGCCACAGGGGCAAATGCATCCGCTGAATGAACAACAACTTCTGATAAATCCCTGTAATAACAGAATCATAAACATTTATTTCAGATTACACTGAACATTTCAACAATTAGGTTCTTTTTTTTAAGCATTAGTGGTCAACCATGGGACAGAGGACAGATAAAATCAGATTGTATGATTATGGCCCTATCTGCACATTCAAAGCAGTATTAAACAGGCATGCAAGGATCTTAGACCTTGTCTCATGACTAAAGTTTCACTCAGATGTGAACTTCTAACAACATCTGTAACTTGTCCTAATATCAGCCTCTGTTTCTGTAGACTGGTAAGCACCCGATATACCGGTAACAACAGTTTCTTAAAAAAGGTTCCAGGGGGAATCTGGGAAATTCCAGGCCAGTTAACATAATGCATGTTTCGGAAAAATAGTAGACAGCATTATTAAAGACAGAATTTCCAAGAACAGGGGAAAACAAGCAATGCAGAAGCAGAAGCAGAATGGCTGATGATACCAGCATTTTTTTTGGTAAGAGTAATTTAATAATCAGTTATGGAATGTGTTACCTAGAGAGGCCTGCCTATCCACTCTGCTACTCTCATACAAAGAGCAGCAAATATAAAAGAAATAAATAAAAGAAATAAAGCTTCTTTAAGAGGCAGTGAAGTTGTCATTCTTACTAGTCTGGTTTTGTTCTCAATGTGGGTGCATTTCATTATTGTTTTATTGCCTCAATTCTTACCTCAGCAGAGGTATAAAACTACTTGTAATAAAATAATAAATATCCCGGAATCACTTAAAAATACAAGTATCATGAAAGAAGCAGTGTTTTGTTTTATTTTGTTCATATCCCACCTTTTTCCACCACAGAGCCCAAGGTGGCATACATGTTATTTCCAGGGCTTGACCCAACTCAGACCTGCTTAGCTTTGGCAAGGTGGTGGTCTCATATGCCTCCAAGCCTATCTATCTATCTATCTATCTATCTATCTATCTATCTATCTATCTATCTAATCTACCCACTTTTACTTAATATTTCACATAGAAATAACCAATGCATTCTAAAATTGCTTCTAAAAGCCTAAAAATATGAAGGTCTTTAGCACAAAAAGAAGGTGAGCACCAGTATCATGGAGACAACCTTTTATAACTAGGGCACCAACATGAAGAAGGCCATAACCACCCACCCCAACTGAGATGGCCGGGACACGTTCAATGCCTTTGAAGCATTACATCAAGTATCTAGATAGCTTCAAAGGCATTGGTGAATAGAAGCACTCTTTCCTTAGGGATATCTTAATCTTGGAGAAAATGGGAGACTGGCACTGAAATTTGTGGTTGAATCAAAATTTGATTTGAAATATTTCATCTCACACTGTTGGCCACTATACTATAATAAACTTTACACAAAGGGTCTGGGAAACCTGTATATGCTCTTACTGCCTATGCCTGGCCTTATTGTTTTGCAGATCCTCATGTGGAAGCATAATTATTATATAAATGTACCCTCAAGGGCACTTTCAGCTGGCACAGATTCAGTTCAGATCAATTCTGTGTTTATTGGAAGGGTAGCTTTCACGCCTGAAATATTCCAAGTAATACGATCTTCAAACCATTTTGCCCAAGTGTAGCCAACTGGGGTACTCCCAAGTGAGTTGTTTGGAGATTGTAATCAAATTACCCCCCCTTCACTGAGATTATTGGTCTAAAAGTGGTGTGGAGCAGACACCGATACTGTTTTATTAGACAATCTGTAAACTCAGATGAAAGAGGGATAATAGCAGTCAAAATATCTCCTATAATAGATGCAGGCTAAGTTATTTACCATAATTGTACTGACAAATCTACATAAGGATAAAGAAATTTCCCATACCTCTACACATACATTTTAAGAATTTATGGCAAAGAAATAACCCACTCAGTGCAAATTGGACTGATTCAAAACATTAACATTCAAAAACATCCTTTAGTAATTCAAGCAAAATGTTTAGCATTATCATCCTAAATTGCTAATGTTAAAACGCACCAAAAAAAAAAAAGGAAAGAGAGAGAGAGAAAAGGGAAACAGAGTTAATGGAACCCACAGGCTACTGATGTGGCAGTTTATCAAATGTAGCTGTAATGAAAGATAAATATTACAGGCAATTCGCACTTCATGAAAGGATAAAAGTGTCAGTGTGTAGGTACCAGTTTTACTGCAGGCCATAATCAGCAAGTAAACGAAAGTGCAAATGTCTAAAAAGTTTATAGCTTTCTATGAAGGCCTCGTCTTGTCAGGCATTGATTTAGGTTAGTGGAGGACTTTGCCAGTGTTAAACAAAGTGAGTGTTTGTGAACTTAGAGGACATGCTCTGCCGCTGCCAACAGAAGTGGCCTCAAGCTAAAAGTTAATATGTTCCCAGTGCTAAAATTTAAAGGGAAGGGAAGGCGCAGTTCCTTACACAACTATTTTCTTCTTAAACAGAGGGCAATCCAATGTGAATGTTTCATATTCTCCACCTTCTCCACAGATATGGACTCCATATTTCTTAGAAAGCTAAAAAATAAGGGAAGGGAAGAAAGTTATTATTAGGAAAAATCATTGTTCTATATCAAGTCAGAATCATGCGAGAACACATAGTGCTCTTCTTCTTCTTTGGCGATCACTTGTAGCCGAGTAAGATTGTCTTCCATAAACATGGTTTTAACAATGGGCCCGTACGTGACTGTGGAGGCCAATTCTGGATCCACACGTCCTTCCACAGTGGGGACATTGGTTTCCAGGCAGGAGTTGATCATGGTGTGGATTTGCCAAGCGTGCCTTCCTCTTGGGACGTTTCTCCCTTGTGTCCTGAGTTATTTTTATTTTGTATTTTTTATATTGCAATTTTATGTTGTGAACCACCCTGAGATCTACGGGTATAGGGCAGTATACAAATGTAATAAACAACAACAGTGGATAAGGAAGGCTGAGAAAAGCTCAGAGAAATAAGTAGCCAGCCATGTGACCTGAGAAACTTATTGGGTGTGTTCCTTGCCAGATGACCCTCAATGGTTTCTGATCTACTGTTCATCCAGCAGTTGCTATGTGACATCACCATGATGGTGTCCATTATTTTCCCTTGTCCCTCTCTCCTGGTGGAAGCTTTTAATTGTAAACCCATCTAGACTGCTCTTAAACTAGTAAAGTTCAAGTTCAAGTATTTCAGAAAGCCAAATCCTGCCCTGGAGCCCATCACCACCCCTTCTTAATTTGGCGTGTGTGTATCTTACTCAGCCGTCCTGACAGTTACACATCCAACAACACGTTCTCCTTTATTATTGCTTCACGTGTGCAATAGCGTGACTCCGGAAGCAAAGGTAAGTTCTGGGTATAAACTCTGATAAAAGCTGGTGCAACATTAAGCTCAGACCAATCGAAGAGAAGCATAGGAACACATTCAACATGGCATGAATCCTCACCAGAGAATCCTCACCAAAAAAGCAATACAACATTTTAATACAGAAACAAGTGTTATTGTCTTCACATCCTGCTTCTGAGATTCCCAGAGGCATCTGGCTGGCCTTGATATGATACTGGGATAATCTTATGCTTTTATTGGATGACTGGTCAATATTTTTAGCCTGGCTAAACTGGAATATTTAAGGCCCTTTTGGCTTTTATTCTTGTTCAGTCTTTCACTTTGGTGGTGTGCCTCAAGTCAAAATGTTATCTGTCAGATAATTAAATTATGTCTGTTTACCCATTTTGGATGGTAAATTGAAATCTTTCTCTCTCTTTTTTCCAAATAAAGATCAAATTATCTTTTCCAGGCCTATGTTATCAGACATTTTCCTTTTAATGAGAGAATATCTCTTTGTCTAAAAATAACCAAACATTCACTTAATCAAAAACTCACACTGCTGACATAAAAGATAGCTCTACCTGTCAGAAGCTGCTGTAAGGTTCTTGTAGGACAAATCCATCAAGAATAATTAATGCTGATGCAATAAGAATGGACAACTTACAAAACAGTTAGTCAAAACAGCTTATTCTTCTTCCTGCCAAAAACCACTGCTGAAAAGCTGTTTGAAATGGATACTCTGCCAGGTACGAACAACTACAAAAGACTTTCTTAAAATGGAGCTATATTTGGAGTAACAAAATAGATGGTTGATCCTCCTTGTTGATATCCCAGCTAAGTATAACATGATATGAAGGAGTAATTGTTTACAATTTCTCCAAACTTGTTTGTCCTAGTGCTGCCTCTTTGGTGCCACAAATCCTTCCTGGACATCAACATCAAATGATTTTTCCCAATTGTTTGCTATCTGCCCTTGTTGGCATATCCCAGCATCCTGAATCATTGAGCAGTTCTTCATTGTTAGCTTCTTCAAGTGTGGGCACAACCCTGTTATCTTTAAAGGAACTTATTTCAGAGGTAGATTAACATAAGCTTTTTAAGGGTGTAGGAAGATATATTATTATTACTCTTATTACTGATTAGATTTATTTATTTAATAGGACTTATATACCGCTTAATCATCAAAACCTCTAAGTGCTTTACACAGAACATATATTTAAATTACTGATAAAAACAGATGTTAAAAACATGCAAGCCTAACTTTTTCCTAAAATAAAATCAGCGGTTTTAAAAAACACACATTACAAAATTGCATATTACACATTATTGACCATAAGGTCCCAGGACGGGCTACAATAATGGAAAAACGCAAGAGTGAAATCTGTTAAAACCACTTGTAATCAGAAGAGCAATGTAGGCCCTAATATATATATATATCTCAGGTATCACAGACCAGGGTAAAGAGGTACGGCTTCAGCATACAAACAAAGGCCTTAAACACTAATGTGAGCACTTCAAATTTGGCCCAGAAACAGCTATTCACATAAATATGTCCTAAAGGTTTCATATATAAATCTTTGTCTGTAATGATAGTGTCAATTTATATGTACTGTATGTGTCTGTTTTATGTTGATTCTTTGTGTATTTTTCTTCAAGTGGACAGTGGATTTCAGCTGTATTTTAACTTTATTTGTACACAGCTTTGAGATATTTGTTTTGGTCAAGTGGTCTATAAATCTTCTAAATCAATAAATCAATAAAACCAGTGCTTCAGTTTTAAAATGGGGGTTCTAAATGGAACCCCAGTCAGTAACCTGGCTGCTGCATTTTGAACTAGCCGAAGTTTCCAAGTCATCATCAGGGGCATACATATCTCCTGCAGTAGGTCCAATTGCACAGCAACTGCCCTGTTACCCTGTTATGGCAACTCTTTCAAAGGCCTGGGGGGCAAGCCAGAGACCACTTTAGAATGTAATTTATAAGTACTACTCTTCCCCCAATATGAAGAATTTGGCCAATAATGTTACTGAATTTCCACCCTCAACCTAGGTGGGGAGGGGAATTCTGCCTATGCAGCAACCACAGGCCCTGGACCAGGCACCCCCAAACTGCGGCCCTCCAGATGTTTTTGCCTACAACTCCCATGATCCCTAGCTAACAGGACCAGTGGTCAGGGATGATGGGAATTGTAGTCCAAAACATCTGGAGGGCTGAAGTTTGGGGTGCCTGCCCTGGACTGACGCCACCCACCTGGGCTGGTCATTGGATCCTTCTGGACAGCAAGGACCATAAATTGGTATTCTGCTCTAGCTGCTTGAGCTATGAGGACTCCCTGAGCTCTCAACTTGACCTGTATCCTTTGGGTGCCCTTCCTTCCTTGTTTCTGGCTTGCTCCTCTGCCCTGCCTGATGATTTGCTCTTCGGTTTTGGTTACAAGCTTTCTCCCACATAGATACTGCTTCCTATCTCACCAGTTGGCCCTAACTGTTTCTAGCACCAGCACATTAAATAATCCAGACCTGTGATTACGAAGGCACGAACACCAGCTTCTATTTCTTGATCAGGAAAGTGTGCATTTTCCCCTGAACATGTGGACCACAATTGGAGTTGACACCCCATTCTATGGCACAACATGCGCAGGCTCCTCTCAGGCCTTCGTATGTTGAGCATGGTGGTCTGAAGGGGACTACTACATGCATTTGAATGAACACTTACAAGCCTCTGTGCAACGAGAAATTCAAATGCTCATGGAAGCCCATTTCAGGCCTTTGTATCCAAGCTGTAAAAATCTGAGAAACCCACAAATGGAGGGTCAGAAATTGCATACCTGCTGCTGCCCCTTTACATACATTTAGCCCTTGCATATCCAGGCAAACACCCAAATAAGGCTTTTGTGTGTTTTAAATGTATTTTTACCCACTCAGATTCTCTGGGATTAAGCTGGCAAAATATATCTAAGTAACTGAATATGGATTTTTACACTTCACTTCATATTTTTTTATTAAAATGGGGAAAGGGCTTCAGGACAACAACAGCATGCCTAAAAGCTGGGAGTTGACAAAAGAGCAAATATAATTGGCCCATTACCTTCTGATCTCTCCAGCCTCCAATCCCCATCGACCTCTCTCCCCGCCCCTCCATCTCAATCTCTCTCTCATACACAACCACCCCTGACAGCATTCAAAGGAAATATTTTTAGAACCATAGCCTCAACTTTCTCTGCAGCTGGTGTTTATGCTACAGTTTCACTAAGTTATAAAGTGAGCTAAATATCTAGTAAAATATTTATGTACACTGACATTTATAGCAGAATACAAACCCCCTACCAACAAAAAAAAGAGTATTTACTGAGCAACTTTCCTCCACACAACCCTATGAAGCGACTTCAGCATTGCCAAGGAAACCAAATCTAGGAGAAAATGCTGGTTATTGTTTGTCATTGTTCAGCCATGATAAAGCCTATGAAAAACAACGTAACTGGGGTATGTATACTGGGAATAAAGTCACAGAATCATAGAATTATAGAGTCGGAAAGGAGCCTGAGGTTTATGTAGTCCAACCCCCTATAATGCAGGAATCCACTACATTCAGTTGGTACCAGGATTTGTTGTTGTTGTTTAGTCGTTTAGTCGTGTCCAACTCTTCGTGACCCCATGGACCATAGCACGCCAGGCACTCCTGTTTTCCATTAAGCTCACACAGATCTCAGCTTACCATTTCACATAGACAAAGTCGAACAACATTTTCTGGGGTGTTGTAACACAGCCACTTGTACCACAAGGCGATAAAACTGCACAGCTAATTTATTTCATAATCACTAAAGAGGAGGTTGAGGTTATTAACATAGAACATGCTGACTTTTACCACAGGAAAGTTCAAACTGCAGCCGTAGCTTATTAAGGCTGCTGACAATTGCTAGGAGACCCTTATTCTTCCCACAGAGCTACTACAGTTCTGGGACTGGTAAAACAACCAATCCCTCTTCTCAGGGCACTCTGTGAACTGTAGCTCTGCGAGGGGCATAGGGCAGTGTTTCCCAACCAGTGTGCCTCCAGATGTTTTGGGACTACAACTCCCATCATTCCTGACCACTGGTCTTGCTAGCTAGGGATGATGGGAGTTGTAGTCCCAAAACATCTGGAGGCACACTGGTTGGGAAACACTGGCATAGGGGTCTCCCAACCGCTCTCAGCACCCTTAGAAAATGACAGCTCCCAGGATTCTTTGAGGGAAACCATGATTGCTTAAATGGCATGGCGCTGCTTGAAATATATAGTGCAGATAGGGCCAGAGCTGTGGATGTGAACTGCATGTAATCTGTAAGTCTGTACTGGACCTGAATTTCACTCAGACATGTAGCCTGTCTTCCCCACTATGGAACTGCCATGGCTTTCAGTGGTGCCCCTGGGCAGGCGCTCCAGACTCTTGAACTTTCATGGGGGGAAATGTACATCTCCAGCCTCCCAGAAAGAAACTTATGAGGTAAAATGTGCAAGTACTTTCTAAGTTATTTCTGAGAGATGAAAGTGGGCTTGGTGTGGCCAACTTGTATTTCTTTCCTGGTGCTGAAAAATGCTTCCTGTTGCACTTAGGCAGCAATAGCATCAGTGTGTGTGTGTGTACAATCAATACCGTGTGATCTCCACCATCAGGACCAGAAGGATGAAGTTGATTTCCCATGGTAAGCATAACGTCGCCTCTCTCTCTAAATTTGTGTTATGCCTCCCCGCAGCAGCAGCTATTTTGGAACTGAAACCCCCAGCACTCTTTCAAAATTTGAAATGTGCCCGCTGCTTCAAAAAGGTTGTCGATCCCTGTCCCCTTTCTTCTCCACAATAATTTCAAAGTTTCCCCTTAGTATTGGGAGCTGCTTCCTTGATTAGAATTCCCAACAAGAATAATAATAATATAATAATAATTTATTATTTATACCCCACCCATCTGGCTGAGTTTCCCCAGCCACTCTGGGTGACTCCCAATCGAGTGTTAAAAATAATACACCATTAAATATTAAAAACTTCCCTAAACAGGGCTGCCTTCAGATTAATATCCTTTGTGGGAATCCACACTGCAATGCTTGAAATAAATTAAAAAAATTGTTCAGAAGCACCTTAGAGACCAACTAATTTTGTTCTGGGTATAAGCTTTCGTGTGCATGCACACTTCTTCAGATATTTTTCAGATATGGTATCTGAAGAAGTGTGCATGCACACGAAAGCTTATATCCAGAACAAAATTAGTTGGTCTCTAAGGTGCTACTAGACAATTTTTAAATTTATTTCAACTGTGTCAGATCAACACGGCTACCTACCTGAATCTGCAATGCTTGAAGTTGATGAGCAACAACTACGGTGGTGCCTCGCAAGACAAAAGTAATTCGTTCTGCAAGTCGCTTCATCTAGCGAGATTTTCGTCTTGCGAAGCGTGGTTTGCCACGGCAAAAAACCAACCAACCAACAAACAAACAAAAAAAACCGCCGAGAAACTTTGTATTGCGAAGCGCAGCCATAGAAAATTTCATCTTGCGAAGCGCCGAAAACATCGCAAAACACTTTCGTCTTGTGAGTTTTTCGTTGCGGGAGGCATTCGTCTCGCAAGGTACCACTGTACCCTGCATACTCCACGTGTCATACATTAAAGCAGTGTTTTCTCTTACATCTGTGTAGGAAGAAAAGAGCATACATAAAAATATAATGCCCTCAGAAGCTCGGATGGAGTGGTCCAGAAGAAGGTATTGTTTGTGAGATCTCCTAAGTTGTGGAACTACTGCATTATATAGCTTCCGGCAAATGCTGAAACACACATCTTTATCCTGGCTTTTGACACACGAGGCTTGTATTTTTAGGACCCAACTTATGTCTGTAATTTTAACTTGTTTAAAACGGTTTTTAACATTGTGTTTTAATATTAATATTGTATTTTAATTGTTGTAACCTGGCCTGGGACCTTAGGGTGAATGAAGGGTAATAAATTATGGTAATAATAATAATAATTTTCTAGACAACTTTTCTAAAAAAAAAATAAAGCAGTCATCAATTTGAACACTTTTACATGTATCCTATTTTAGAGAACTTATTTTTTTTCCAGTATGGCAAATGTTGGTCTAATGTTTTGCTTCTGAAAGTGTGTGCTTTAAGAAGTAAGTGTTGTTCAGTTTCCTCCACATGTAATTTATTTATTTTTTGTGAGGCACAGAACGTTTCAAGTATATTTTAGATAATACTTACTTCCAAAAGATAAGGTTCCATTTCATCCAATGTTTTTCCTAGATGTTTATCTGGATCTAAACCTGCCAAGAGATGTTAAAACATATTTTAGAGAACAAAGTACTGCTTGGGCGTCAGAGATTACTTTTTCTTTTTTTAAGAAACCTTCTCCTTTGGCAAACAGTTCCTGTATATCAAAAATAATGTTGAGGCAAACATAGATGTTCTTAGCCACAACTCACTCTCTTATTCCCTTTGAACTGTTTTCCATCCTTGGGGAAAAATAAGTTCATTTCCTTTGCCCTGCACAACAACTGGAAAACACATTGTTTTACTGAGTGCTTTCCATTCAGAGAAATTTCAGCACATAAAAAGGAAAAACGGGGGTGTACCCGTTATGATAATGAAAATAGTCCAAGAGATTTGATAACCCCTAAACTGCATTCAAGATGTTAGTCTACAGGACTCTTCCATGTTCTGCTATGGTAAGCATCAGAATGTAGACCTTTTAAAAATATGAAGCTGGCCTAAGCCTGCTACGGTCTGCTATAACTAAAGTTCAATAGGGGTTCCTTCCAAACCCCCAGTTTTCTGTAACTAGGTATGGAGGAGCAATCAGTTTTAGAGAGAGTTATACATAGAATGTAGCAGTTCTGACCCAATCAAACTTCGCTCACAATGGACTACTTCTTACACAGGGTTCCCTCTTATGTTTGAGCTGCACATACGTTATTTATTAAAAGGCCAACTGATTATATGCAAAAGCATACCTAAAGAAATATGTATATTATACATAAAATGCATAGAAAAGGATCATTTCATGTTGTACTTTGTTTCTGCAGCATAATTTCATAAGTAATTTCTATAGTTATATGCATTGTTGTATATATCTGTTCATGAGCTGGTTACTTTAGGAAACCTGCATACCTATGTGTGTAATCTGCATATAATACAATATATTAATGTATAAAATATGCATGTGGCCTGCAGTAATGGCTCACTTTTTAAGCAGAAGGGGGAAAGGACATCTCACTTCTCATCAAGATTAAGGATCAAGAAGAGAATTGGGAAGGGGAAATCCATGCTCAACACAATTTTCAGAAAATTCCACCCTTTCCTGAGACTTTTCTTAGGAGGGGAAAAATGTGATGCTAATTGCATGAAAAAAACTGTGATTATACATTGTTATGTAAAGAGTAGCAGCAGGGAAGCCTGTGCAGCCTCAGGACCAAGGGGGGGATGAAGAGTTTAAATATCTTTCTTTCTCTCCCCCCCCCATGAAAAACATAGTGTTTCCGAACCAGCTATTTGGTTTACAAGGGGTGCCAAGACAGGCTACCCATGAAAAGCAAGTAGCAATTTTACATAACAAAAAAAATGCAAGTTAACTGCATTATATAAATATACTTGCTGCCCCAGCCCCTTTGTCACATCCATGTATTCATTCCCTGTGCCTTCTACATGTTGAAAAAGAACTGTCTTGCTAGATCAAAGCAATGGCACATCCATCAAGTCCAGCATTTTACCATCTTATAGCAATCAGATGGGTGTCTTGTGCAAGGTAAGAAATGTTTTTTTTAAAAACCAAGCCAGGGTTTAAGATAAGCAGGAGAGGTGCTAGCAGACATCCAATTGAGGCACTTCAAGTTGTGTGCCTCATTTGAAAGTGCTCGCTCCGACCATGCTCATCTTAAAACTTACCTGATGATAGTTTGACCAGCAACAACTGTTTTTCTCTTCCTCCTCCACCTCAATGTTCTAATATTTACAGTACCTGATGAAGAGTCCTAGTTATTTTATGATATTTTGGTAGGTCTAATAAAGCTGCTACCTTTACTCTTTGATAATTTTGTTTCTCTTTCCTATACCTTTGATTGTGCCATGATATAAGGTACCCTTGCTTCCCACCCCCAGTAAGGTTAATTTGGAATGGCTGTTGTTGTTAATTCTGCTCTCATGGAGACTGTATGCTGTTTTATCTGCAGAATATGCTGCAAAATATACATTATCCATTATTGGATAATCATTGTGTCCATTAAAGGATAATCTCTAAAACCGAAGTTTTAGTTTTGTTGATTCTATCCAGTTATTGAAACATCAGAGTTCATAATATAAATGATGACAAATGTCAGAATCTCACATAATTTTTAATTATTGATGTTTTCCCTCTTAATAATGATGTTGCAATCAGGATTTTACTACTTACGTTCTGTAAATAAAGCAAAGGAAGAACTACATAAAAGTCCATAATAGAATAAGAATTTATCAATCAACAACACTGCGCTTTTCCCTATGTGGGATCAGCTGGGGTGGGAAGGAGGGAGGAGGCAACCTGGATGGGTGGATAAACCCACAACAAGGCCCAGGCCTTAGAAAGCTCCATGCAGAATTAGGAAATTAATTAGGAGGAAGAATCATAATTGTAGAGCTGACATCTATTTTACTTGACTTGCATGTATCAACGGGAAGCAATTATGATTCAATTAAAATATTCAGTTTTATTACTTTAGTGACTGACCTTGAAGTTAATGCCCATTTTATTTAATTGCATCATCTATGAATAAATGTTAACCCTAGCATGTTATGCCCCATTATTTTTAGTGCATTTTTCAACTCCCCAACTGAATTATATCAGTCAATTTATTATCTACTGTCAAGAAAGCAAACGAAGCTTTATTTCTTGGAGAGAATTCCAGCACAGATAGGAGAAGCATCATGAGAGGCTTGAAAATGCTGCTTAAGAATGCCAAGCGAAAGGAATTGTACTCCACAACATTGATGGCCTAGAGCTTCACTGTAAAGTCAGTATGTGAAAGAACCAGTTGCATAATGAGTCTAAAAAGCCATTTCTACTCTGTCTAATTTTTGATACACTAATTAATGGGAACTGTATACTTCTCTACTAACAACATCATTGTTTAAGAGTATCTTCCCAACCTCCATGACAAATGATAACTTTTGTAACTTTCTAGGACCTGAAGAAAATTTGAGACATTTTTAGAGGCAGACATTTAGGTAAGAGAAGATTTTGAAAAAGCAGAATGTACACAAGTCACGTGCATAACACTTTAATGTAACTTAAATCCATGGAGCCAGAGTCAGCTAATGGGTCCCACAAGTGGAAGCCCATGCAAGGACTTCCAATGGCGCAACAGGACTTTCCCCCCTCCTCTGCCCCCAAAATAGCACAAGGTTGGTGGCGAGGGGAGATTATGCCATCAGGCAATACTGTACATAAATACTTGCACTGATGGTCTCTTTTCCACTCAATTAATACACACACACACAGACACAGACACAGACACAGACACACACACACACACACACAGACACACACACACACACAACCCTCAGAAGTGAGCACTGCCTTTCAGCAGTCCTGTTGGAGATGGAATAATCCACCTAATATCTGCAAAGTGTAGGTAAGGACTACTGGCATTGGACATTTTTCTCCAATCCCATAATTATGTTCGGAAGAGAACTGATTGGGTATCAACTGGGTATTTGACAGCTATGGCCATTCCTGGACCAGGAAAGCCTTGCTACAGTAGGTCATACACTGGTTACTTCAAGACTGGAGCTTCTATATGGGGCTTCCCTCGCGTCTGATCCAGAAGCTGCAGTTAGTGCAGAATGCTGAAGCACAACTGCTGACAGGAGTATGGCCTTGTCAGCATATAACACCCATGCTCAGAGATCTGCACTGGTTGCTGATTTGCTACCCAGCCAACTTCAAGGTGTTACTATTGGTATAGAAAGCCCTTAACAACTTGTGACCCGTTTACCTACGAGATCGCCTTATGCCATAAGTGTCCATTAAGCCACTTCTATCAGTGGAATTGACACTGCTACAGGTGCCACATAATACCAGTTCCACATTTAAAAGAACTCAATTGTGCTTGAGTGGCAGTGCCTGCATTTTGGAACTCAGTCCCGACTGAGATCAACCTTCACTGTACTTTTTTCAGTACCTGCTAAAAACATTCAGATGCTCCAGAATTCAGGTAATTTTAATCTGTTCTAGTATTTGACTCTTTGTATGGTTAAAAGTACGGTTGCGAATTTTTCTTGACTTTATTGTGTTATCTTTTTGTTGACCACTTTGAGGGGTTTTTTTAAAAACAATCAAGCAGTGTATAAATTTTATTAAACGAATGAATAAAAACATCATCTTGATCTGACAATGACGCTTTGGAGAGCATCAACGGCAATAGTTATTAATTGCCGTAATAGAAGCAGGGACCTCTGATGTTGACTTCTGCATATTGTTTTTTCTTTGTTTATTTCTCAAGCTTTAATAAAAATAGCTTTAAAAAAAGAGAAGGGACTAAATGTTCACAACTCAAGTCACTTCTGCAGCACTCGTAAACTCAAACAATTATAAAATTGTTGTATCACCATAAGATGTCGAGATGATCTGAAATTGCAACAGAATTCTGTCATGTTGTACACCATCTAGCTGGAACAGTTTTAAGAAAATCCTGTTGCCATTTGGCATCTTTGTCTTAGGTAGCAGTTGCAGAGATGTGACCAAAACCTAGACATAACCTAGCTGGACCAATCAAACTTGGTGCAGGTCAGGTGCCCTGCCTCTATTAAGAAACAGCACAAAAATGCACAGCTGGCTAAATGAAGATGGCAGCTCTGAAATGGCTTTGAATAGAAATCTCATGTAGATAGAGAAGAACTATGTTCATTTGGCAACTACAGAGGGAACAAATCAGTTGCGGTAGGAGAAGATTCAGGTCTCGTGTAGGTGGAGGGGGGGGAGCAGAAAGACTGCAGAGGTCCTTTAAAATGTGTCTAGTGATGGGTTGTGAAAACACCATGGAGAATTCTGTGGGTGGATGATAAGCTGATATGACAGAAAGAGGGACTCTGACAGAAGGCATCAAAAAGTCGTGATGTTTCAGACTGCAGAGAATATCCTTCCAGGATACAAAAGGAAAGAAGCCACTTGAAGTCACTCAAGCTGAAAATACTTGCCATTTAAGAGAATAAGACCATTTAATGATGACAACCTAGATTTTAGAAGGACAAGTATTTACACCAAAGCTGAGTGGGATGGTTGCCCTTCAACACTGTTATTAAATGAAAAGGAGAAAGGATGGCTGCTGCATTTGGCTCCTTCTCAAGAAAAAAGATCTCTGATGGAAGAAGGAACGTATGATCACACTGCAGCGGAAGGGCTACGTGTGCAAATGTCCTTACACGGAACTGATAAATTAGGAAATGGCCTACACTGTACTGAAGACTCCACACATTCTGCAAGTCTGCTGAATGACCCCATAGGGGATTAATCACGGTGGGCAGCAATCGGTTCCAAATTTGCAGATCTGAATGCATGTGTACCATTGTGAAGTGAGAATTGTAGAGGGGATAAGTTTAGACATAAGCCTTGTTCCCACGTAGAAAGGGACTGTGGGACAGCAATACTGGTGCCACCCGCAGGGCCATGCAGTTTTTCTGTCCTTCCTCTGCAGAGGCCCACATCCATATCGTGCAACTACAATCTACCAGACTTCCAGCTCCCACAGAGGTCTATGCACATAGGGGAAATGTTCCCCGCAGACCTGCAGATATGGATATTGGGGCAGGGCCAACGGTTGAGCGAGGGATGAGGGTAGCAATGTGGCCCCATGGGCCCTTTCCACATGTAGAGGCCCCTCCTTCATGCATGCAAGGGGCTGTATACTCAGTTAGAGCTAAGGGGTGGAGGTGGAGGAATTGGAAATTAAATCACATACTTCGTTTCATTTCCAAAAGGTGAAAACCTACACAGAACAGTATTCACTAATGCAAAAAGGGGAGGGGAGAGAAAAGGGGGGGAGGAATAGGTCAATTACACTAGACAAAATATAGCTAAGCTAACACTTGTAAACGTCTACATATACTTTTGGAAATCTAAATATAAGCAAAGCCCATCAGAAAACATAAGACAGATCACTCACTCCAGTTGTATTCAGCCAATGTTATTTTGCTCCACTAAAACACCATACTGCAACAAAACCTCACAAACTAACATACTTTGAACAGCTTTAGGACAGAGTCACATTATTAAATACTGTTAGCTTGATCTTCCTCAAGGCACAGAGTAAAAAGAAAGTTGTCCGATTCTTGGAAGACTGCTTCCTTCACTTCCTCATTACTGCTTTCAAGGCACGGACCATGCACTGATCAACAAGGCTTGAGTTAATCTTCTTTATGAAGTTCACTTATGAAGTAAAGTTAGAGTGCAAGCTCATCTGTTTATCACAGATCTCCCTCTCCTGAATTTCTACAAAAATAGGTTTTGCTAGAGCAAATGGCAAAGCAGAAGGGTACAATATGGTTAGCCACAGGAAGCATATATAGACTCCCAAGTTCTTTCAACATATGCATATGTAACAGAAGCAAAGGCTTCGTATAGGAAGGAAAGTGGTAAAAAAGCAAATTACTACCATGTCTTTCTCATGTCATCCCATCTGTTTTCATGCCACCAAAAAGACTACACAAGTGTATGAGGAGAGTCCAGAGTTATCCTGTAAGAATTTTGGGGCACATGCCCTCTTTATAAAAGTTTATTATGATCTGTGTACAAGGCAAGCAAAGTTACAGATTGATGCTGCAATCCCATGCAACCCTTCATAGAAGGAAGTCCTACTGAATGCAACGAAGTTACTTCTGTGTAAACATGCATACGATTGTGCTGTATTATTTTATGCCAGTATTTTTTATACTTGGTAGAAACGTTTGCATGAGGCTACTTCTGGGAACACCAACTCTTAAAACTGTGAAGCAACTAAAGTCCCTGCCTTTGTGTACTTGTTGTTTAGTCATTTAGTCGTGTCCGACTCTTCATGACCCCATGGAGCAGAGCACGCCAGGCACTCCTGTCTTCCACTGCCTCCCGCAGTTTGGTCAAACTCATGTTGATAGCTTCAATAACACTGTCCAACCATCTCGTCCTCTGTTGTCCCCTTCTCCTAGTGCCCTCAATCTTTCCCAACATCAGGGTCTTTTCCAGGGAGTCTTCTCTTCTCATGAGGTGGCCTAAGTATTGGAGCCTCAGCTTCAGGATCTGTCTTTCCAGTGAGCACTCATGGCTGATTTCCTTCAGAATGGATAGGTTTGATCTTCTTGCAGTCCAGGAGTCTCCTCCAGCACCATAATTCCAAAGCATCAATTCTTCGGCATCAATTCTTTAAGCACTAGGCGGTGCTAATCTCGCCTGGGTCCAGGATAGCCAGCACAGAAGATCTTTCCTTCCCTCTCATCTCCCTGTGCACCTCCCAAACTACCTCAGGGATTCCCACAACCCTCCAGAGCAGATTTGGGGATGGCGCACTGGGGCACACAGGAGAGAAGAGAGAAAGAGGACTGCTCAGTAAACGCAGAAACTGACTTTGTGGGAGTAAAAACAGAAAACTAGGTTGGAGGGTGAATGCAATGGAGTATCCTGGAGAAAGGCATGAAGGACTAATGTGGACACTGCCACAGACTGCTATGCACCACAGCTTCTTTGCGCCTTTGTGAATGCCTCTTTTTCCTCTCTTCCCTAAGTGGGGTGTGTGGGTGGTGGGTAAGGACACCCCACTAGATTATATGTATCTTATTCTGCTATAAACAGCCACACAGAGGAGAAAAAGTAGAGGAAAAGGTGAAAGTCAGCCTCAAAAGTACAATTTCCCCCCCAAACACATCTGCCAAAGATCTTTCTTATTACTGTTAATACTGTGAACTGCGGTACTAAATGAATTGAAGTGACAACAGTATTGAGGAAATATGTCTGGAACAAAAAAGGTCAAGCACATTTACATTCCACGGTGCAAGAACAGACTGTGAAAGCTCTGCCTACCAGTGTAATTACTGTAGTATGTGCTGGTTAAGCAGCAAACAAGGGATTTAAAGGGGAGGGCAGGTAGATAAAGGGAGAAAAAGTAACATGATATCCTTTCCAGGCATCTAGATATTTTAACAAGAGAATATAATAATAGCTAGGAGTTAAAAGCCATCAGATACGCATGCGAGGCAAATCATTTAAACTACTTTTATAGAAGATAGGAGCCTTTCTGCATATAAAGGCCACGTATTAAAATGCCTCCTCTTATTTCCAAGAAAGTTAGCTATTAGGAAGGATAAAGGGAGAAATATATATTTTGGTCACCAGCGTCATATATGCCATTGAAAAAGCTGTGATAAAGCATTTCCCATTAGTGAAAAAAAGAAGGGGGAAAGAGTGAAATGAAATGTTTTAGATGCCAACAGATGGTATTTCAGCTTTAATGTGCAATGACTACTTTAGGACCAAGCAATGCAAAAGCATGCTTAATTTGCTAAAAAGAAAACAGTCATCTCTCATGGTTAATTAAATGTAAGAGATGCACTTGGATGATATCGGGGAAGGGATATTTATGGAGGAGAGAATTATTGGTGTGGATTCCCCTCCCCTTTGTGTAATTTGTCTCCTTCCACGTTTTATGTACCTTCAGCACGAGCAAGTATATAGTAAGGGAATACAACAGCTTTTTGTGGCTGCATAATAGTAGGGGTGCTAACAGTGGGCCAGGTCAGAGCTGAAAAGTGGGTGGGGTCATCCTCCCCCCCCCACTCTTCTCTGTGCCACCTCTTTTCTCTCTCTTCCTCTCTGCCCAGCCAGGACGGATGGCTCTTGCCAGAGGTCAGAACTCATTGCCTGCAGAGGGCTTATGAAATTAGGACAATGGCAGCATGACGATGCTGAAGACCACAGGTTTGCCTTCCCCACCATGAAGCTCTGGAAGTTAATACCAGTGATGAGCTCCAGTTCAGGTTGATGTGTCATGCATTCTTAGAATATACTGAGCATCCAACAGACCCTAGGTAAGGCGTAGCACAATAAAGGATTAACGTATAGATGCAATCCATTTAGAAAGCAGTTATCCAGCATCGTTCCACTAAAGTGCAATGTTAAAACAGTTATCGAAATCTATTCTTCGCAGCAGTGGCACTGAACTACCATGGTGCTATTACAGAAGCTAGTGCTAAAGGTGTCCCTATGATAAAACTGCCCTTTTAAAAACTACATTTTTGCTCCTAAAAAGTGAGCATGGCATATATATATATATATATATATATATATATATATATGCGCGCACTTTAGGCAGAAAGTCCCATAATAGTTCACATTCTTACAACTATGTGAGCCAATTCCAAAAGATGTAACAAGTAGGACTGGAGATGAATCTGCTTAAACAATATGCTTCAGCAACTACCTACTGTTGTTGTTTAGTCATTTAGTCGTGTCCGACTCTTCGTGACCCCATGGACTAGAGCACGCCAGGCAACCTACTATTTTTTTTATAATAAATTTTATTCCATTTTCCAATTTATCCAATTAAAATAATAAAAAAACAATCTTTTATACAAAACATCTTAAATTTTCATCTTACATCTTGCTCTGCCGAGCTACGACTCCCCCCCCTCCCTTCACGCGGGTTTCTTGTTGACTCCATTTTTGCAGTTCCTTTTTGACTTTTTTAATCAGTTCGTAGGATTTATTTCAATCCTGCAAGTGTTTTTAAAGATCTACAGTTTTTCTCCATATAATCCACATATTTACTCCAGTCTTTTTGAAACCTTGTCTCCCCTTGGTCGCGAATCTTGCAAGTCAACCTAGCGAGTTCAGCATAATCCATCATTTTAATCTGCCACTCCTCAATTGTTGGTAATTCCTGTAGTTTCCATTTTGGGGCTAACAAAGTCCTAGCCGCGGTTGTCGCATACATAAACAATACTTGATCTTCTTTTCTAATAGGCAACCTACTAGTTGTGGTATATTTGCATTTGCATTAGTGGCTATCAGGATTGCCTGGGCTTGAAGCAGGAAACTTCTAAACTTCTAAAACCAGTACCCTTTTCTTTGCTGCCAGCTTGAGAATGCCTCCGTTCTATTTCCAGGGCACATGATGATCCTAAATCCCAATAAGTTGACTGGATCTTGCTGATATGCACAGGCAGAGGCAGGTGCGGATACATAGTTCCAGGGAACAGCTTTCACATTTGGCCTGATCAGCAAGCTACTGATGTGGGCCTCAGTCTGTCTCAAGAGACAATGGAGGAGTGCACCTTTGGGGGTGAAGTCAAATCACTGGAGAGTTACAACCACCCAATACGGGAGAGACATATTTTGTTGCAGCTAGGGCAGATGAAGGCGTTTCTTCTCTCTGTGCTACTCCCAGTGATCATTCCTCCTCTGGTCATTGCTATGGACACATGACCTGACTGCCCATCTCCAGGCACTGAAGTTGTCTGCAAGGGATTTCCACAGGGCAGGGTTGATGTTGCCAGCTGCCCATAAAACACGTCCTTGGGCGTCCTGCCATCTTCCAATCTGGGGACAAGACCAAGCCAGCATAGACGTTGCTGAGACAGAAGTGTGAACGTCCTGGGAATGTGGGTTTGGAAGAAAAACATATTGGTTTGAGACTACGTCCTGCCTTGTGATGCCCACAATCTCCTTGACACAGGAGATATGAAAGGCATTGAGGTCTCACTCCTGGCAGGTTTAAGTTGCCCGCAGCTCACTTCAGACAGCTCTTAAATTATAAATCCTGCATTCTCTGCTTGGTTAGTTGCACCTTGTTGCTGCCTCCTGCTCCACCTGATTTCTCTTCTTGCTTTTGACTTTTTCTTGCCTGTGTTCAGGAGCTACCCCATCTCTCACCACCCTGGCCAAATCTCAAGAAACAAATAAATACTGGGATTCAGTTGAGAGCCGCTGGTATAGTGTAGGGACTAAGAGACTGGGCTGCATGTTGGTTTGAATCTTGCCTCTGTCACAAACCCTCTGTCCCTCTATGAGGGTATGAATAATATTGACTTACTTTACAGGGTGTTGTAAGGCAGGGGTAAGCTAACGTAGTGTCTCCCCGAGGTTGCTGGACTCCCAGCTCCCATCAGACTTAGTCAACATGGCCAATATGGTAGGCACTATATTGGTAGGCACTACACATAGATAATACGTGTGGACACCTGAAAGCAGTGACAATAATAAATACTATCACAATCATTTATTTTCTTCATTTTTGTACAGGAGGCAGCCAAGGCCCACTAGTGTAAACTCATTCACTGGCACTAGCACTCGCGAACCAATAGCAGAAAATGGCCGTTCACAGCAGTGTTAATATGAAATTGGTTTGCTTGTTGTGAGGGAGGAGAAAGAAGTTCCACTGGATTTCTGACTAGGAAAAGCCTGGAGGAAGCACACTAACCTCCTGAAAAGTAAAACTCCTAATATTAATTTGTAAATGTGGATTGAGAAAAGTGTTCTAAAAATTAATGTGCATTTACCTGTATAATTACGTGTTGTCTACAGTCTTACACCTTCCTACTAGCGTCTATTAAACTAATGGATACCAGAGCTATGGGAGGTTGTACGAGCATGCCAGTGTTGATGAATGTCACGCTCAAGTTACATATTTGCTTATTCCTTTCACATCTGCGCAATGTGCCATCTAATGCATTACCCCTCAGACTTTTAAAGGTGTTATTCCAAATACATTTACTGCAATTTAGCTTAAAAGCAGCTTTGATTATTCATCTAAAAGGTAAAGTGGTAACCCATACCTTAACTTCTGTGCCACTTGATACGTTAAACAGCCGCCATACCTTAAACCTACTTTAATAAAGCACACAATTATGAAGGCACTGCAGAATGGCCTCAGAGCATACAAGCGCCATTAAATTTGCTTACATCTAATTATGCCTGCCCTAGGCAGGTGAGAAATTTAGTCCGATAAGATCTTTCTACCTGTAGCCAAAGGGAAAAAAAGAAAGAAAAAAGGGCAGCCATTTTCTAATTACTATCTACAACTATTTATGGTATTTGTGCTTTAAAGGAGAACGCCACAAAGGGCTCTTTGTGTACTAGCAAGCCTATTCCAACTTGTTCTAAGCTGCTGAGATACAAAGACAAGCTTATCTTGCTTAAGGGATGACACAGGTCACCAGCAATGTCACCCCTACAGTCATTTCCTGTATCGCTCAAGAATTACCCCTTTCTAAGGTTTGGTGTTTTATTTATTTTTTATTTTTATTTTTTAAAGGGTTTTATTTATATATTGAAACATAAGTTGGCTGCTAAACAAATTTGATTGAATTATAATACCCTTGAAGAGGATCTTATAACACAAAAATAAAAACTCACCCGATCATCAAGAAGTATAATCTGAATGACGGCAACTTTATTAGTTATGCTTCATAGGCATACACAAAGCTTTGCTATGGTTCTGCTTCAAGAGTATACATTAAAACAATATCTCTCTTGAGACTAAGGCTGCAATCCTAACCCCATTTACTTTTGAGTAGACCTGGTTAGGATTGGAGTCTTACTCCCTAATTAAAGGGAAGACTCATTCTGGAAGAACAGAGGGGGCTTGTGTGTGTGTGTGTGTGTGTGTGTGTGTGTAAAGAATTCGCAATTTGTGACCAAAGGCAGATTTTTTTAGAATCCGTTATTTCTCTTCCTTTGTATAAATGTTAAGAAAGCACAGAATGAACCTATGATGGTCTCGTTTTACTGTTCACACCAGAAGTGCTGTAAAAATAAAATGATTCTGGCAAAGCATCACAGCTGAAGAAGAATTAACATTTTATTACTTCTTCTAATAGATACTCAAGTTCCAACCTAATATATTTTATATATAATAGCAAAGCTGAAGTTTTTCTGTTAACTCTTACCAATGTTACCCTTAAGACATGAACTCTTGCTTTTAAAAAGGAGGAAAAAGCAAGCACTTAAACAGAAACAGCTCAGCTCACAGATGACGACCATGAGGCTTGATTCATGCCAAGATTCTACAACACAATTTATCAGAAATATATTTTTATCCACCCATGTAGAACATATTCTTTCCTATTATACTGGTCATTCCTTGGTCTAATGGGCCACAAACCTCTACTGACCCCCAAAGGGAAAAGGTCCTTCTCTCAAATTTTATACCTAAACCCTCATCTAATACTTTTATGTGAAAGATTGCTCAGAGGGCTGTAATTTCAAAATGATGCATTGGACTATTAATATTTTTCTCATCAGTTTGTGTGGTTAGAGAACCCACATGTCGTTCAATAAATGCAGCTTCCATACAGTGCTTAGACAGATCTTTGTGACCGGTCAAAACCATCTTCCATAATAGGTGAGCTCAATGTTAAAATTACAATTCGTCCAATGAAAGTAAAACAGTGCATTGATTCGGAATGTGATAGTGAAACTGCACTTTCCTAAACACCTTCAGACGCACACTTCCCTGTATGCAGACGCATGTTCAGTAACCTTTTTGAAATGCTACTGTAAATAATTATTTTATGCCAGCCTTTTCTAGCCTGGTACCCTCCAGATTCTATTCCCAATGTCCCAAACAACACGGCCACAGGAGTTGCCGTCCAAAACATCTGCAGAGTACCAGGTTCAAAAGCTGTTATAGGCTAACATTCCAATTTTCCACTTGCCGTAAGCAAAAACCAATGCCCTGAACCCAAGTACTAGCAGAGCCAAAAGCGCTTCTGCATTTAAAAAACCAACCAACAACCTTTGACTGGGTTCTCTTATGCCTGCTCCTTAAGGAAGAATGGGAAATAGCCATTTGAACAATCTAGGAGACAGGTAGAATGAGAGAGGGTAGCATTGAATCAGCAGGAAGAGAGGCATCTACAACAAAAGCAGGTGTGGACCATAAGTCTCTCAACTAATTAGTTGCAAAGTTGATTTAGTCTCCACAAAGTTATATATTGATTGCTGTTAGTAAAGTTTTTACTTAAACCCTTTCATCAAAGTCGATTCTACTTTATAGATAATGGTCCAATGTCAAGCAATCCATTTGTATCACTCATATGAGCGAACTGCAAACTGTTGCATTATGTATGAACCTTTATTGAAAAACACACTCACTTAATAATGATGGCCATGAAAATAGCTTCTCACTTTTTCAGTGTCTAGTGTGAAAAATATTTATCACAGAGAAGTTCAATTAATTGTTTAAATATATAGTCATGGAACTGAAGTTCTTCATATTTCTGTTCCACAGTTCACCTCTGCTTGGTACAGTTTTCTTTTACTGGCTACATCTTATCTACAAAACAGATTCTGGTGTCCCCATGGCTATCTACTGTATGCATGTTTTCTCTCTCTATTTCTATTTTAGTAAAACAAACTAGTGCTAATAATAATAATAATAATAATAATTATACCCTGCCCATCTGGCTGGGTTCCTCCAGCCACTGTGAGCGGCTTCCAACACATAGAAATATAATAAAACATCAAACATCCTTCACCTCAGTACCTATTCTAGTTTGGATTCTTACCAAAAGCTGCTACTTTTATTATTATAGCTTGAAGGTCCGAGGAGATCATTTCTTTGAGCAAAGTTTCCTGGTTCTGACGCCAAAGGTAAGCCAATGGTTGCAGGGTAAGCCTCTTGCACCTATTTGAACAAAGGGGGGGGGGGAAATGGCTGTTATTATGCTCTTGCACCCAAACCCAGACTATTAAACCTTAAACCAAATTTATCATGACGTTCTGCAATCAGCTATAGATATTTCCAGTGTTTTTCTTCTGAGGGTACGCATACCCCTAAACATTTTGTGAAAGCACTGGTTATTTCCCAAGACTGCTACATTTTAACCTATGATAGTCCATCAATTTACTTATTGGGACTAAAGGAGGAAGACGTCAAGTGGTTTTATGGAAAATAGAGGGTGATATACAATTAAGTCACAGAAGAGAGCCACTGACATCAATGGACGAAAGTGTTTAAAGTCCACTGATTTCAGATGATCTACGCTGAGGAGAACATTGTATATTACCCATAGTGTAATCAAGGGCACCTGGCCATATCATTTTGAATTTTAAATATGGAAATACAACATGAATCTTTGGGGTCATTATTGCTCTTCACTTTTTAGCTATTTTAGCTTTCAAAGTAGACTTGCTTTGGATCCACAGGGGCACATTCACTTGCAAAATCCTCATTCTGTTTTGGTTCTCAGGGGAAACAGCATAAACTGCTGCTCTTTGCCCTTTCCTTAAATGGGACCTCCCATAGCCTCTTTTCAGAAGATACTGGCTTTTATTCTATTTAGCCATGAAGCTCATTTTGTGACCTTCGACTACTCATTATCTCTCAGCCGAACCTGCCTCTAAGGGTTGTGATGAGGGTAAAATGGAAGGGAAAGAACGCGAGTACTTGAAGTCAGATATGAAGGAGTAGGGCTACTTTCAGTGCCCCTCAGAAACTGCAGAAGGAAACTGCTCATCAACTGCCTACTCCACGAACACCTATTGACACACAATTTGTTTTCCTGTGGATAACTCTGAAACAGCAAGTGTGCCCTGGCAGACAGTTTCCTAACAAATCAGAGGGTCCAAGCAAAGTTATATAGTCACGAAACCAATTTCTTGCTTTTTTTAAAAGGGGGAAATAAGATAAAGTCAGCATACCCCTTAAGGACCGTCTATGCCAAAAAATCTATTAATTATAATTCACCTGAATGAAGCCAATTTTCCAAGTAATAAAGTCAACATTTATAATTTAGCCTTATATGTACTCAAAATATCACTGGAATACTAAATACCACTTGGGATCACTGTAGTAAGCAATATTTGTTCAGCTTAACTGATACACATATTTAGACAATTCACTCCAAAGCGCCACAGGAAAGGATGGGCTTAGGTTCCTGAAGCCTTTATTGTTAGAGACAAGGATTCATACAAAATAGGGAAAATGCAATGCTCTTATCTTCTCTTTGTCTAGTAGGATGCATTCTTCTAAAGGTTGCCTTTTTATTTTACACATTGTAAACGTGCAACAACACCCATACAATTATATATTTAGAATCATACCCAAAAAAAAATTAAATGAATTGAAGAGACCTAAAGCAAACCCTTCCCGGTTAAGCAGCCAAACTCACAAATAATGCACCGCTAGATCTTGATAAAGAACAATTTTGTGAACAAGTCTGCAGCACAATAGGCTAAGAAATAGGCCTAAAAACATCCCTGCATTGAAAATGTGGAGGGGAAAACAGAAATTCTAGAATAACAGACATGTTAAATGCACTCTTAACAGGTCTCAAGCCCTTTAAAACTCCTCATAATTAAACACTGTATTTACGAAAAGTGATATGAAAACCGATCATAAATTCAATAATGCTGTTTCAGCAGCCTGGGTCTAGTCTTTGCCTTCTGCAAACGGAAGGGTGGCTGCCATTCATGGAAGGGAAGGCTTTGAATCTAGCAGAGGAATCCCACTTGTGGAATGGGAGAGGGTACAACTTCTGTCAATTCTTCCTTCCACCTGGAAATTTGCTCCAGGGGATTAGGAGACCTCCTGGAACAGTATGGGAGGGACTGAGTCCTACAGGTGAATGGGCAATTGGCAAAAAATCTCCTTCCTCGCTTTTGGCCAGCAGAAGTGTCCTTAGCACAGGCATCCCCAAACTGCAGCCCTCCAGATGTTTTGGCCTACAACTCCCATGATCCCTAGCTAACAAGACCAGTGGTCAGGGATGATGGGGATTGTAGTCCAAAACATCTGGAGGCCCAAAGTTTGGGGGTGCCTGCCTTAGCAGAACACCTAGGAAATTCTACCACCAGTGCAGGGAGAGCCAGGATGCAACCAATATAATTTTATAATGAGCTAACACAGCTGAGCCCTGCTAACAGATTTCCCTTAAAGAAGCAAAGTGCAGGAAATTGCCAATATCAAATACATTGAACCTAACAGCTATACCAACCAGTGGTATGTTCTATTTCTCAGGTTCCAATTTCCTATTCGTGTTTCTTTTTACTGTTATAGGTATTCAAAATATTTCAAGTAGACCTTATTTCAATAAACAAAATTTTAAAACCCTACTTTTTGGGATTTTAAAATGGAATTGAATGTTCTATCTTAAAATGACAAATCATGAGTAAGAACTTAATTATCTAGTGAACAAGCACATTTTTAAACAAGGGATACATAGACATTTCTGAATAAAAGTGAAACACTAGACACACACACAACCTACATCTCCCTTCTATAGACACTGAACTAATAAACAAGAACATAGGTTTTTAGTGTTATTACCGTGAATAGCCCTATTGACTTAAACAGGATTACTCACTCTAGTGAAGTTAATAGTGTAAGATTATGAAGTATGGGGATGGAGAAGTATGTTCCGTTTTCTAGCAAAAATAATATAAAATAGCATGAAGTCTAGCATAAAGTGAATTTTGTTATAAAATGAATTGGAAAGGTTTAATGGTTCTGCCATCTAGTAAAATTGGAACTTCCGTTATTATATATTTTATTCATTCATTTATTTATTTTTAAGTGGAAACATGGGCTGGGATCCAAAGACTTACTTTTGGAATACTCAGCAATTTCAATACACCTGGGTTTTTGGTTTTTTTTTTTAGTTTTCTCCCCCTTTAACCAGCAGTTCCCTGAACCGTGTTGTATACATTTTTGAAACTCCTCCCAATTCAATTTGCCATGCAGCACAGAAGATGCTGTTAGAAATGCTTTAGTCCAAACATTACTGGGTTGTGTTCTGGTCAATGATTTAAGTCAAGTTACTGGCTTCCATATTTTATTTCATTTTATTTCACACACACACACACACACAGAGAGAGAGAGAGAGAGAGAGAGAGAGAGAGAGAGTGTGTTTATATCCTGTGCTGTGACTAGGCAGCCCCCAACAAACAACACAGCATCCAATCCATAATTACAGTTTCAGAATAATACAAAAAAATATCTCTCCGCAGCTATTAGCTCTCATAAGAAGTAGTAAATATCACCAGCTTGAATGGTGTTTAAATATTAGACCAATTCCTGGAAGACAAGGCTATCAATACCTACTAACCCCTATGGCCATGCTCCACCTCCGCTGTCAGAGGTGGCATGTCCCTGACTACTGCCAGTTGCCAGTCAAAAGTGCGAAGAATGTTGTTGTGCTCAGATCCTTCTTTCATATTTTCTATAAGTTGCCTAGTTGCCACTATGAAAACAGGATGCTGGGCTAGATGGCCAGAATCATTCCCTAAATGGCCAGAATTATTCCCTAAAAGCATTCCTTAAAAATATGTCATTACTTGCCTTTGAAAAAATCAACATGGAGCTTGCCTGATGAGTCTCTAGCGAGATAGTTCCATAGCCCTAAACTGCCTTCATCTGAGGCATCTGAAACACCACATTGTTTAACGTGAACCTACTATCAATTTTGTCATCTTCCAAGTGCCTGCCATTCTGAAGTAGGGGGATGGCTACTGAAGACAGCCTTTTCTGTGGTGGCACCCGAATTTTGGAACGGCAGAGACATGTTTGACTGGTGCCAACTTGGTTATATTTCACGTGCCAGGTGAAATCCATCCTATTCTCCTGAGCATTTATTTGTACTTTAGCTGTCTTTTCTACTTTCATTTGCCGGTTCTGCTATTTTATACTGCAGGTGGGTTTTTTACAACTGCATTGTATTGTGCACTTTTTTTATATAGCTTCATATAAGCTATTCCTGAGGCAACTTTACAGAAAGTTTAAACATTTCCAGAAATAAACAGCTAGTGCTGGTGTGGCCATTGAAAAGGTCCTGTCTATTTGTAAAATGGTTATGCAATTATGTATCTCACACTTCCTACAGTAACTACAACCAAAATATTTCAAACTGTGAAATGTTTTCAGAAGCTTAAGACAGCTTGAAGAAAATGTTCCACCAACAAATTCTTCTTCTGCATCAGTAAAAGGAAGAAGCAGCGACTGCACTTCCAGCAACATCTGCTACTATAAGAAGTAGAAATAAGACCAGCTGAATTGAATGGAACTCACATTTGTGTAAGTGAATGTGTGAATTTGTACATTTTCTCCCATAAGAGGCCAGAGGAGCTACCATCACATCACTAGACTAAAATCAAGCTTAATTGCAACGAAGCGTATGTACAAACTACTAATTGGCAATATAACCATCAAACAGGTTAAATCGGGACTAAGACATCAAAACCTAAGAACCACGCCCCTTGTAAACCTACCAAGTCTATCCTACATGCCAGTGGTATACCCAATTGTTGGTCCACAGACCCCCAAGGGGGACACATAGCCCACCCATGGGGCCTAAGACACAGAACCATCAACTGTCTGGAACGTCCCATTTTGGATGGCCATGCTCTCGTGTGAGAGCACGGCGTCCCAGAACACATGAGCTTGTGGGACAAGCCCCTCACATGAGATCGTGGTGCCTGAAAACATGTGGCTTTGGACACTGTGCGCTCACACAGGTCACGTGACTCGTGCAAGAGTGCGGCCCAAAGGACGTGCCTCCTGGTTTTGTGCGGGGACATGTTGGAGGGTATGGTGGTGCCATTCACATAACTAAAACAACCACAGATGTATCAACATTTTCAAAAAGTAGGGGGTCCATGGCTTGGCTTTTGAACTACAGGGGTTCCACAGTACTTAGCTAATTGGGAACCACTGCAATATACCTTGGAGGAATTCCACTGAACTCAGTGGTCTTAGTTCTCAGTAGAAAAGCATAGGACTGCACTGTAAAGGGATGGCTAGTGAGGATTACTCACTAGATCAGGCATTCCCATCATCACTGACCACTGGTCCTGTGAGCTAAGGATGATGGGAATTGTAGTCCCAAAACTGCTGGAGGTCTGAGTTTGGGGATGCCTGCACTAGATGCTAGCAGCCTCGTCCTGAAATCTTTGTAGATGAAGATGCCCATACAGATATTTTGGGCCTAAGTTCTATTTATTGAAGTGGATAGATCAAATTCATACACAGAAATGAATGTGCATGCAAACTGGCATTGTTCATTGAAATGAACGTGGGAGCTTCCCTTGTCGGGGAGCTCACCTCAGGTGCTGCAACTTATTTTCCCTTCTATTTGTTATTGCTCTTCAGTTTCAAATAAATTTATTTTCATGAACTCTCTCTCACACACCCCTTAACGTTGGCTGTTTGGGGATGGTTCTATTTTCTCTTGATTTATGTAGTTTCTAGTATTCCCGCTTTCCCTAATTTTAAATCCCTTGGTTTTGCTTTTTGCTGCTATTCCACACTTCCTGCTCTTGTCCCTTTCTACTGAACTTGCCTTCTCTAGACACCTTCACACAAGTAGCATAGGAAAGGGCTTCTCCCGCCACTTGTTCCCTCATATTCTTTCCTACCATCCTTACGTAGACTGCACACAACATGGCTTCTCTTGGGCTTTGTTTCACGGTTTGGAGAGAAACAAATCGTGTGTAGCACTAAGCTGGGGCTGTGATTCATTTCATTCCAGCACAGCAAAGTAAGAAAGGGTGGACCCCATCTGAGCAGTGTGCACTAGCAAACCTAGCTTATCATGATGTGCAAACCCACCACTAACCCTTCTTCAATCTTCTAGTCAGGTACAAGGAGTGTCATTACCACTTTTGGTTTTCTTAATCCTATGTATACAATTCAAAAACTTGCCCCTATCTGTCTCTTGCAACTAACAAAATATCAAGCCAAGTCTTTGTTCTATATTGCCTTGAGTATTGCATTTAATTGGTCGTACCATTTCCCACCTTTCTTTATTAAGTTTTCATAGAGGACGGCGCTGCTTGCTGAATTTTTCTCGCCTGTTCTGTGATCATATTTATGCTGCGTCTCTCTCCCCACTGGCTTCTAACTTTTTATCATATTTAGTTAAATTTATTTTCTTAACATCCAAAAATCTGCATAATGCAGTTCCTTTTATTCTTCTCTTTTATCACCCCATATTCCTTAGACAGTGCAGAAACCGTCCGTCGATCCCCCAAACAGTGCTCAATACATTTTAGGTATTTAATATGCCTGAAACTTCAAGTCAGGGTTGTGACACCAGAGGTCTTCAGACGCTGGGCTACAACTTCTGCAATCCCTGAATATTGACCGTATTAGCTGGGGCTGTTGGGAGATGGGAGTCCAAAAACATCATGAAGGTCAGTGGTCCTCCATTCCTGCTATAAACAGTGCTTAATTTTTAAACGACAATAAGTACCATCACAGGTTAAAGAAGCAATTCCATGTTTCCACGCTCATTTCTTCACTCATTACTACAGGAGTGAAAACCTGCACTCGTAGGAGGGCATCTATTTGTCCATAGATTAACCTTACGCCAAAATTGCTGCTGCCCAGGCATAGACTGCAATAGCCCACAATGGTTCTCACCTTCCTCTTCACTCAAATGGAAGCAGATGGGCAGAATATAAATATAAGCTACAGAAAGGTGAAGTGTGGACCACAGAAAATATTGGATGCACCTCTAATTGAAATATTTAAGCAGAAATTTGTCAGATTATTACTGAAAACCATAGGCTCAGTATATGTTGGGCAGGTGAATCTGCTCACTGTATTGGAAAGAGCCCATTTTACTCTGACAGCAGCATCTTACAGCCATAGAGAAAAAAGGCAAAAATAATAAAAATTCCAACTACATCCTAGGTACAATCATTTACAAGCAAAGTGTACATTAAAATCATGCATTGCAATATTTCCCCAATAAGAGGAGAGATATTTGTCCAATCAGGCCTTTCATGTTCAAGCACACCATTTTTACCCAAGTCTTAAAAACATCCCATTGACTCCAAGCAAAGTAGACAACGGGCAAATCAGTACAAATAGGCAAGCCAACGAAAACAGAAAAATTGGAAGGATTATAGCTCTTTCCCAATTTTATGTTGGCTAGTATAGAAGAATTGTATAGCAGCTTTAATTCACATTCAATGTAGATAAGCACACAAAGAAAAAACAATCTTCAGTGTGTGAAGTATGTTGCAATTCATGTTCTATTTTACACAATCCTTTTTTTAAAAAATTATTTATTTGCTTTTCTATTTTATCATATCATCAATGCATTATATGTTATAGTCAGACACATAATAGTAAGAGAAAAAATTAATAATAATAATGTAAATAATAATACTAACATAACTTATTCCTCGATTTTTAACTGACTCTTATAAACCTTAATTTTAACATCCCTTACGATCTTTCTCTGGTTTCCTACCGGTATCTATTGTCTTTTTGACTGCGTTTTCTTATTCTACTAAATTATTTTCATATCTTACACTGTCTCACTTTGTCACATCTACTGCTGAGTACTATTTTTTTCAGTCTGTTACACTTATTTTCTTGTTATAATATTTCTCCATATATTCTATATATAATGTCCAGTCCTCTTTTAAATTCTTACCATCTTTATTTCTAAATCTATTTGTCATGCTGGCAAGTTCTATATATTCTAATATTTTAAGGTGCCATTCTTCTCTTGATGGTACTACATCAGTTCTCTACTTTTGTGCTACTAGCTGTAGTCACATACATCCATAGAGTAGTTTGATTTTTTGGTATTTCTATTGTTATTATTCCCAGAAGGAAAGCTTCTGGGTTTTTAGGAAACATTCTTTTAAACATTTTCTTAAATTCGTTATAAACCATCTTCCAGAATTCTTTTATTATTCTACAAGACCTACCATGAGTGATAAAATGTGTCAATTGTTTCTTTACATTTCCAGCATAGGTTACTTTTAGTTCTAAACGTTTTAGCTAGTTTACTAGACATCAAGTGGGTCATTATTAAACAGTTCTCTTTCAACGTATAAATAGCAGTGAATTTTAAATTTATTTTCCACAAATGTTCCCACAGGTTCGGATCAAAATTATGACCCACATCTTGTGCCCATTTGATCATAGATGATTTCACAAATTCTTCTTTAGTTTCCCAATCTAATAATATCCTATAAATTTTCGATAAATTTTTAACTCTAGATCTTAATATTTCTTTTTTGAAATTCTGATGGTTTTTCTGGAATCCTAACTTGATTTAAGTGCACATTTTATTATTATTATTATTATTAAAAGCAGCAATAGCTTAAAGGTGCTTTTACGACTTGCTTTCCATGCATTGTAACACAGAGGGTAATTTTACTTACACGTCTTCTACACGGACCCGTTGGTAGTCTGAAAGAATGGCCCCTACCGAAACACCTTCCACACCCTCCTCATCCTGAAATGGAAGATATACACATAAAAACCAGGGAAAAAATAAGTTAATGAAGTTCCAATAAAATGGATTGTATTGACTTTCACTCAGCCTTAGGTATGAAAAGGGAAAAACATGACAAATGAAGCCCATAATCAGGGACACAGAGACACAACTCTGCCCACCTATCCCACCAATTGCCCTACATACAAATGATGCCCATATCAGAGCTATAAGTCATAAAAATGTTGGCCTTTGCAATCATTGGGAGCTACTGATATCCATAACATTGCTGCAGCTAGATGAATTTCTGCTATCTACTTTTCTAAACATCTTACTCCAGTCTTTTTTTTTTTAATTAGGACCATCTCCAATTTTATTTCTGGGCCCATTTCAAAGTGCTGGTTAGGTCTGGGCGACATAGCAATATATCATCCAAAATCAGTTTGAAGTTCATATTGTAATACCCGTTTCATAATTTTTGACCCGGCAGTATATGGCAAATCATGATTTCTGTGTGTCCTATGCAAAAATCACACTGTGGGGAAAACCGTGAAGCCAGCCCCAAGCTTCTCTTGGTTCCTGCAGCCCCTGTTAACTCCGCCAGCTCAGCTCTCCCCTGCCTCCTACAAGGGGCAGCAAATCACAAGAGTAGGCAGTGGCAAAAATGACAAGACAGTGGTACCTCGGGGGTTAAGAACTTAATTCATTCTGGAGGTCCGTTCTTAACCTGAAACTGTTCTTAACCCAGGGTACCACTGCAGGGTACAGACCTCCCGCTGCTGCCGCGCCACTGCCACACAATTTCTGTTCTCATCCTGAAGCAAAGTTCTTAACCCGAGGTACTATTTCTGGGTTAGCAGAGTCTGTAACCTGAAGCGTCTGTAACCCGAGGTACCACTGTATAGGAAAAACCACGAAGCCAGCCAATACTTCTAGATAGCTCCATTCTTATTTCAGACTTTGTGATATATCAGTATATTGTGATGATTAGCTAGTGATGTATCACAATGCTGAAAACCACATATCACCCAGCCCTAGTGATGGTCATTAGGTATAACACCCTAAACTTCCCAGGACCAGGGCATTCAAATGAACCTACCCATCAATTATGCTCATCTTCAGATGCCCTGTTTTGCATTCCACTGCCTAGAGAGGTGTGGTAAGCAAAGACTTGAAACCGGAAAGTTTCAGGATTGGTGTCCCAATTGTTTAGCTCACTCCCAGAGGAGTTGTTAGATAAGCCTGTTCTTTGATGTCTTTTAGGCAGGAGGGCAATGTATTCTGCATTACATTGCTAACATCCAGCTAAGCTTCAATGGCACTATGTGAGTGACAGGTGCCAACATATCAACTATATTGCCCAGATGTCAAATTTGGTCCACTGAGTCAAAAAAGTTTGCCAACCCTGAGCTATGCTACATAAATTATCTCCCCACCCCAAGCTGACCACAGCAATCACAATGTTTAAATACCAGTAAGTCATTATCTATTGCATCTCCAGTATCTATCCATTCTAGTAATATTTTAACAATAAATATGTAGCCATATTAGTCTCTTCATCATCACTGAATGAAACCATAGTGTCTTAAAAACCTAGTACAACACATTTTGAAATGAGCTGTAAGTTTAAAAGTCTATTTCTCTTTAAGGAAAAAAACCCATCCTTTCTAAACTAGAAAAAAAACAGGCATTGCATTAAGTAGTGATTGTCTTCATTACTTGACTGTAGTGCTTAAGGCAGCGGCGGCTAAACGCACATGATAAATATCTACAGGATTATCTTAAATTGTTACACACGGGTCCTACTCGTTAACCACTAGTACCATTAAGTTAAATGCATAGTATTCCGCAGTCATCATGGTAACACCACAGCAATGCAGTTTTGGGTATGAAGGGTTGCTTGATTGCTGCAGCTAGGGTCCTTTGAATGCGATCTCCTCAAAACAAAGATGCAGCATGCAGTTCAAAATTAACAGAGCAGAACCCTTTCAGATAAGCAGCAGTGAATGTGCAGAACAGTAACCATAGTGACATAGTATTATCTTGTGTGGACAAAGTGTTATGAAAGGATACATTCCTGTATCTATTATTATTATTATTATTATTATTATTATTATTATTATTAGAATTTATATACTGCCCTATACCTGGAGGTCTCAGGGTGGTTCACAGAATAAAATCAAAATATAAAACCACAGAATACATAATCAAAATATATAATCAGATTATATAATCAAAATAAAAACAATAACACACACACCCAAACCCCACATTTTATAAGGGCATAGGATGTCAATCAAATGTACCATGATGCCAGCCTCAAAAGTACTGACAACATGGATAGCGACTGAAAACCAAGCCCACAAAAGTGTAGGCTAGTAGGAGTAGGAGTAGTAGTAGTACCCCGTCTGACAGGGCTGCCCCAGCTACTCTGGGCAGCTTCCAACAGACCATAAACACACAATGTGACATCAAACATTAAAAACTTCCCTATACAGGGCTGACTTCAGATGTCTTCTAAAAGTCATAAAGCTGTCTATTTCCTTGACATCTGATGGGAGAGTGTTCCACAGGGTGCCACTACATTAACGAGGGATAGCTCAGTCAGTAGAACAAGAGGCTCTAATTCAGGGCTTTGGGAGTTGGGCAAAAGATTCCTGCATTGGGTGTTAATGTTGGCCAAAAGATTCCTACATTGCAGAGGGTTGGACTAGATGATCCTCATGGTCCCTTCTAGCTCTATGGTTCTTGCTTACATACATACCAAGAAGGCCCTCTGCCTGGTTACCTGTAACTGCACTTCTCGCAGTGAGAGAACCACCAGAAGGCCCTTGGAGCTGGACCTCAGTGTTCGGGCTGAACGATGGGGGTGGAGACGCTCCTTCAGGCATACAGGTATTTAAGGCTTTAAAAGTCAGCACCAACACTTTGAATTGTGCTCAAAAACATACTGGGAGCCAAAGTAGATCCTTTAGGACCAGTGTTATATGGTCCCGGCAGCCGCTCCCAGTCACCAGTCTAGCTGCCGCATTCTGGGTTAGTTGTAGTTTCTGAGTTACCTTCAAATATAGTCCCACATGGAACACATTAAAGTAGTCTAAGAGGGAGATAACCAGAACATACTTAATTTGTCACAAGAGTCTATTCTTTTTCTTGCAGCTCGTTAACATGTCTTCCTCCCTGAAAATTGTAACTACATAACTGTTCAGTGGTTGTATGAAGAGTTCTGAAAGCTTTGCCACCTTGACTTGTTCATATAGTATTTTGTGTGCCAACCTCTACCTGTCCTTTACCTGAACGTTGAGTGAAAATACCCAGTGGCCTCACTTTTCCATTAAATAGCACCAAGGACAATACTGTACCCTAGACTACACGCCAGCAGGAAGACCATGGGGCCAAAACACAGCCTCCCATTGAAAGTCCATCAGGGCAACAAAGGTTGATTCAGTCTAGGTAATTTAATTTTAATTTTAATAATAATAATAATAATAATTTATTATTTATACCCCACCCATCTGGCCGGGTCTCCCCCGCAATTTCTCAGCTACCACTCTGTCCAGCACTTCATTCTCAAAAGGGGGTATCTGTAGCCAAGCTATAGTTGTTATAAGCCATAGGTTCCAGGTTGAGCTTCAATGGTTTGCTGCCAAATAATATAAAATAGGAAGACTTCCAAAATAGAGACCATAAGAACTGCTATAAGAAAGTAACTGAACGCAATAACAAAATTCTACGGGCTGCCCAATTTGCTAGTGGATTAAACACAGTAGAACTACACATGCTTTTTAATCCTCTTGTTACACAATTCCTTGAGTTCAGCAAGAAGAAAATTAGTGATAATGCTTTCCATTTAATTAGTATATTACATGCACTGTAATTATTAGTGGGAAATGTTATATTAATGAAAGTGAAAGTTAGCAGTAAATTACCTTGTAGTTATTGTCAATTTCCCAAGCTACTGCTCCTTAAGATAACCCTCTCCCTATGGTCCTTCCGGTAATTTTTCCTTGCCTGATAAACATGATGATTAAACAGCACACAGTGCAAACCTTTGATACTTTTTAAATTAAATCCATGCCCAGCCTAAGGGCTGTGTCTGATTTCAACTAAATGTGTCAGTTAATCAGATAAAAAATTATCAGTAACTCAAAGAAACAGCAGCCTAAGGCTTCATCAGGGCTAGGGAAAGCTGAACAAAATAAGACATTCAGACAATATCACATTATGAGTAAAGGTTACTGATAAGCATAAAGCCAAACAGAGCTGTTCATCACCTTAATAATATCTATCTTTGGAGAACCGCTACATACAACAGTCAAATTATCGCTTTTTAAAAAGCAATTAGAAAAATGGGCTACTATGCCAATACACCATTAAATTGAACATGCACTGGGGGGAAGTAAGGATTATACTTGCAAAAATACAAGCTACTTTAGGAAATATCTCACAAAGGGGTGCATTATTATTTCTAAATAAAAAGCACACACACTTGAAACAAGGTTTAGGATTGGCAAACAAAATTACTAGGCCAACAAATTGGATATTTATGTTCAAAATTTAATTACAGTATAAATAAAGGAGAGCGCAATTCGCCTAGTCTCCTCTCCTATGCTACCCTCCCCATCAAAGCAACATCATTACACCACTCTAATTAACACCCAGTCTATCTTCTCCATCTAAGGTCTACCATTCTAACTCTTCCTCACTTTCTGCTGAGGCACTCACCTCGTTCTCCTCCATTGTTCTCAGTCCTTTCCTCCTTCCCCATCAGTTGTTCTCTGAGAAGACAGCTACTCTCCCCTTTCACCCCACTCCATCTTAACCACTACCATGATTCTCCTTTTATAACTCTCCCCATCCCCAGCTCGCTCCTTATCAAACATTCCAAGTTCTTCCCCCATTTTGGATGGGATGGAGAACCTATCCCTGGAATCTTCTAACCACTGGCTGATTTGTATACCGTTCTTTCCTTAACTGAGACATGCCGTATACACTTTGACTCTCTTGCTTCCAACTATACGCCCTCCTCTTTCTGCAGTCTATTGAAAGCATCCTTGTCAAGAGCAAATATTATCTTGCTAGCTAATGTATAGGTCTCTATTCTGCCTTGGTCCTTCCAACCCAACTTCATTATGCTCTACGTTCTGATGATTCTGATCTGACAGGCAGAAGAAAAACCACCTAAGAACACACATTCAACATTTGCACTGTCTAGTCTGGCTCTCCACCTATTATATTTATTCAGATGTCTCATGGCTGCCTCAAACTCAAAATTTCCAAAACCAAACTGTTTGTGGTTCCAAAGCATTCCCACACGCGCTGATCCTTTATCTCTGTATCTCCTGACATCACAAGTCAGCATGTTGACTAAACAGATACAGTAGAATTGGATTACCGGTACCTTAAATTCATCCACCTTTTGTTTTCCAAGTTTAGGATGCAATCCAAACTCCTCTTACACTGGGTTGTGGGGAGTTTGGATTAAAGGGCCTGTAATCCTCCCACTTCTCTATGTATCCCGATGGGCTGAAATAACTATACCGAGCAGTGTGTAGTCATAGATCCCTTTTCCTTATATTTTATTAGACTGTGTCCTGGCACACATCTAGTATTTTACTAACCAATGTTGAGAGTAAATGGAATACTTTCTGGAAATTTAGGAAAGCCCTGTTTCTCAGTTTCAGGGGAGAAATACATCTGATGTGAAATGATTGGGGGGGGGGAATCCAAGTATATAATTAGAAAAATCTAGAAGTAAAAGGTAAGCCTTTGTCAAATGAATAAACACCCAGTTTTGCTCCAAGCACTGCCAATCATTCTTTGTTTTCCACATACTGGTATTAGTTGCTGTGACTGACATCAGCTTGTCAATGCCTCTGGCAGGAGCTGACTTCACACTCTCATGAGACACACCATGAACTGAAACTAGAACCTTGTACACTGTGTGCGCTACCACAGAACTATGATTTGGAGACGAATAGTCAGTCCTATAGACCAGGAGGAGTCCTGCATTCATATGAATTGAGCTGGAATCTCCATGGGGAGCATCAATGCGCTCTCAGAAAAGAACCACAAGAATCTAAGAAACCCATCTTTTCCAGCCGTGAGAAGTTCTGTACAACAAGCATTCAGCGCTCTGCCATCACCGTGCATTCCTGGCAAGAGCAAAAATTTAGAATAAGAATGTAAGAGCCCTGCAGGATCAGGCCTACCTAGCACAGCATTTTATCCTCAAGGTGCTCAAACGGATGCGTATGGGCAGCCCAAGCAGGACATGAACACAAAATTAGTATGCCGATCATGTGACTCTGAGCAATGCAAAGTTGCTCTAATTTGGGACCCTGGAAACAAGTCGTCCTAAGTACATAAGATCAGAGGGGGTTGGAAGTTGTCACTTTTAAGTTGTGAATACTTCTATGGGAATTTAAGAACACAATGTCAAATGCTTATTTTACTGTTTGAAAGACTGCTATTTACTCGAAAAGGCCACAGCCCCGTGCATAACTAAGGTTCAAAGTTCAAATCCCTGACAACATCAGATGACTGGACCTGCGCCTGAGAACCTGAAGAGCAACTGCAAGAGTAGTCAGTGCAAAGCTGGATGACTCAGTGGCCTGACTCAGCATAAGGGACCTTCATATATTCAACGTGAAACCCAACACAAACTCAGTAATCTAAATGTGTGCCAAGCAAGCTGGACAAAATGTATTATCAACAGAAAAAATGAACTGGCAAGACAAGCACCATTTGGCTTTAGGAAAACACTCAAGTTTTTAAAATAAGGATATTTAATTGGAATGAAGGAGGAGCATGGGGCTCTCAACTTTTCTCTGTATGCCACTATCCTTACTTTTTGATATTCCTTTTTATGTGGTTGATTAAGGTGGTGCCTCTCCTCACAAGTCTTCAGGCCTGCTTTGGCTCACATTTCAGACCAGGTGTCTCAACATTTTAAAACAAAGGAGAGATCTGATTTAATAAGTTGGTTTTCGCACACTTCATATCTTTAAGCAAGACAAAAATTCCAGCCGAAAATAAGCAAGAAGGCATCAAACACTTCAATGCTGCTGCTACAAAACTCCTGAAGTAAGGAAGTACAAAAATACCTAAATGAAATGAACCATTGCTTACTTGACATTTGATATGTGAGATTCTGATTTTTATTATTATTTTGAATTCATGACATAACAGGACTATGACTCAGGCAAGCAGAACTTTGAAGATGAAAATCAAATATGCACAAAGCGCAATGATGTTGTATATATGCAGATACTGAATGATGTCATGTCATATAGGCAAAATTTATAGTGTCATAATATAGGTTATATCAAGTAGCTTTATTCATGTAGGAAATGCCTGGATTTTCTTGCAACAGAAAATTGACCCAAGACTCACTATTGAAAGCCTAAGGACAGTAAGTTGCATCCAGTGGTGTCCCTCTGTGAAGGCAATTTGATCCAACAGTTTTAGGGGTTTTTAAACAAATAGGAAGTAAGCCATTTTTACTCATTGCAACTGGTTCATCCATACTTCCACTGCTCACAATATTAAAGCTCTAAAAATTGTATCATGATTGCCCATCTGTGAGTTAGAGGCTGCTTTTCGATTCATACAGGACTGTAGGAGGAGGTTTATGACTTCAAAGGTTAAACCTTATAAATATTACAAGAAATCATGCATTGTATTTATGCTTGTGGAGTTCCTACTGGTCTCGCAGACTAGGCCCTCACTGGCACTTGGGTCCAAACAGATGCAATCCTGTATACCACCAGTATAATTCCAGAAGCCAGATATTGTACTCCTGCTTTATGACCTACTACTGCTCTGTTTTCAAATTATAAGTATTTATACTTCTCTTGATCAAACGGTATGGACATTTACTTTCTATTTCATGGATGGAAAACCTGCTGCCTAATAACTACCACCCTTTTAATTCTGGCCACATACCACCCAGTTGCTTGGTCCCAGCTCCTGCCAACCTAGCAGTTCAAAAGCACGTCAAAATGCAAGTAGATAAATAGGAACCGCTACAGCGGGAAGGTAAACAGCGTTTCCATGTGCTGCTCTGGTTTGCCATGCATACAGGAAATGTCATACATGCAACTTTCTCTTGTTTCTAAGTAGGCATAATTTTTTCAACGCACACAGGCCATGTAATAACATGTATAAAGTCTTGTCTCCTGTATAAAACATTTAATGTTATTGCTCTGGGTCAATGCTGAGGATTCCCAGTTATCTATACATAGATGCTCTCCCAATGGTCCTTTGAATCCGGTCCTTGGTGTAAGGCCTATATCTAAGCATATGTTACAAGGTGAATTCTATAGGCCTACAGGCCAAACAAAAGCTCACTCAATGCTCAAAATAACTGAACTATAGCTACAGGAATCAATGTTGAATACAATACAAAGAAAAATACTCTTAAATCAATCATTGATCATGAAAGCAACATCAATAATTCTACCACAGACTAAACAAAAGCAGAAGTTTTCAGTCTTTAGCTTTTCCTTTTTTTCTTTTTAGTGTTTTTCTAGCTTCAGACAGGAAATAGGCATTTTAAATATATAGCGCTCATTAAAGGGGCCCACTAAACTGTTCCGTAATGGTAAAAGATTTTGCATTCAACGTACCACTACAAACTAGAGGTTTTAATGGCCATGTCCATAACAGAGTTGTCAGGATACTTTTAAACTTGATACTTTAAAGAAAACAACTGACATCATGAAACCTAATTATTAGAATCTCACTTTGTCAAATCTTTACCAAGCTTCAGACACACATAAGTAGAAGAAAAATATCCATCTATAAAATGAAAAATGCCTAATTTTAAAAAATAAAATAAATTCTCTGTTTGGTGCCGATACAGAAATAAAGTTAATGTCTCATAAATTGTGGGCCTTTCGTGCTCCCACCATTGCAAGTTCATGCAACTGCACACAATGCAGGCATCTCCAACGAAAAGCGTTTCTTGCATTCTAGTATGGACTTTTTTAAAAGACAAAAAATAAGCAGGGCTCTCTGATAATGGAGCTGAAAATCCGTGTGCAGAAGTAAAATAGCTGCTATATTGTTCCGCAGACTCTTCTGCAAGAGTTCATGCAGCGCGGTAAGTAGCTTCTATATCAGTTCTCATGCTTTGACTTGTGCCAGAAACTGCACAAGCTGAAGAATTTGTGGGTTTAGTGCTCTAACGAGAGTTGTTAAAACAACTCTAAAGCAAGGAGAAGATGCCTTCCACATGCAGAACGGCACTCTTGGACCCAACCCATTGTTTAAGTGAGGCACGCAGATTATGTTGTAGCAACCCTAATAACCAAATGGTATTGTTTTGTTTTGATAACTGCCAGAGAGGGGAGATAAAACTTTGTTTCTATTGGATCAGATTTCTGTAGGCGACTGCGCTAAAATTATTGGTGGTGGTGGTGGTGAAACATATAGTAACACAGAAAATTAAGAGCAAGAACCAAAGAGCTTCGGGTAGAGAGCCTGGGGCCCTCCATGTTTTTTTGACTACAAGTCCCATCTCTGGCTATTGGCTATGTTGGGTAGGGTTCTTGGGAGCTACAGTCCAACAACATCTGGACAGCCAAAGGTTTCCCCCTCTTGGTGCAGAACCTCCATATAAGCATGCAAATGAATTACAGAATAGAATAATAGAATTGTAGCGTTAGAAGGGTCCCCGAGGGTCATCTAGTCCAACTCCCTGCTTAGTTTCCAGACCCTTTAGCATCTGGGTCGCCCTCCTCTGCCCACATTCCAGCTTGTCAATGCCCTTATTAAATTGTGGCCCTCCAGGTGTGGTCTGATCAAGACAGAATAGAATGGGACTATTACTTCCTTTGATGGGGACACTATGTTTTTAATGACATAGAATAGAATTGGCTTTTGGGGGGGGGGGTGCTGCATCACACTGTTGACTCATGTTAAGCTCGTGGTCCTCCAAGACCCCTAGATCTTCTTCGCATGCTGGCAAGCCAGGTGTCCCCCATCTTAAATTTGTGCAGCTGATTCTTCCTGCCTAAGCGTAGAACCTCATTTTGTTTGTTTTGGCCCAGTTTTTCAATCTGTTAAGGTCATCTTGAATCCTGATTCTGTTTTCTGTGGCATTGGTATCCCCTCCCAGTTTTGTGTCATCTGCAAATTTGATGAGCATCCTCTCAGTATCTTTATCCAAGTCACTTTTTTGCAGGATGACAGGGAACCGTTAGTAACCACTCTTTGGGTTTGGTCAGTCAACCAGCTATAAATCCACCTAACGGTTACCTCGTCCATTCCACATATTATTACCTTCTCCGCAAGAATATCATGAAGTCAACCTCCTCCTTCCATCACAAGCCCCAATTCCCCTATTATTCTGGGGGGGGGGGGCGGTCATTGTAATAGACTACGATGAAATACGAACAGCTTCAGTCAGAACTCTATGAAGCTTCTTAGAGGCCAAATTTTTGTGCACAAAATGTTTCATAATGTGGCAAATTGGGAACTTACAAAACATGCATTTCACTTTGCATATCATTAAGAGTTGTTAAGCAATTGCTTTCAGCTGAAAAGAACCAATTACGAATGAGTCACTCAAACGATCATTAACAAAAGATTTTATAAATTGCAATTTTAATAGTATTTGAGTTAAAAAAAAACTCTGAAGAGAAAATGAAATAAAGAATAAATGAAATTAACTGTGATAAATCAAAAGAAATTAAAGTTCAACAATGACTTGTCATTTATTTACCCTAACAAAATAAATGCACATGAGAACAATAAGTGACAGTATCTTGGCGAGGGGAGCCGAAAAAGGGATTTTGGTACAAAGAGAGGTACAGGTTGCAACTGTCAAATAAGCTATTTGCAAAATGGTGACATTCGCTTCGATATCCACTGTTCAAACTGTGATCTGAGGATCCAAGTCATTGCTCTCAGAAATTCAAAACATATAGCTGAGCTGAATTACAAGCAGCACAAAAATGCTTGGAGAATTAGGAAAGCATTTAGAGCAAGGATGGGGAACCTTGCGACCCACTGAATATTCTTGGACTAGAAACTCACATAATCTCTGATCCTGCTTCTTAGGGCAGATGGAATACGGAATCCAACAACAACTGGAAGTTCACAGGTGCTCCTTCCCTAATTTAGAACTCTTGTTAAAAAAAAGGTTCTGTATTGATATATATATATATATATTTGTTACAACAAAATACGCAAAGTATGACAATCGAGGCATGTACTTGAATCCAAATCAGCATGACAGATTGTCCCCTCCACTTTGACTACAGCAGTCATGCCCCTGAGAAGACTCCTAAGGCAGGATAAGCCAACATGGTGCCCTCTAGTAATAGTCGTAGTTGGACTACAACGCTCATAATCTCTTACGATTGGCCATGATGACTAGGGCTGGTGGAAGCTGTAGTCCAACAATTGCTGAATAGGGCATTGTTGGCTAAGAGTTAGAAACCCCTCTCAAAGGTCTGAAGTGGGCCACAGAGTTCTGTAGAGGGAATGAAGAAATCATGGCACATCTTACATAAGTGGAAGTGCTTTTTCATTCAGAAGCAGCACCTTTGGGCCCCACTAAAAATCTCATGGTTTAATAAGCTGGTTTAAAACAACTACCAGAAATATTTAACACCCAAAAGGTGAAAAGCAGCCTAACAACAAAAATATACTGTAGGTTACTGGCACAGTTTGCGGTCTGGTCCAAAAAGTGCTTACTTGGGAGTAAGTCCCTTTTTGTTCAACAGGATGTTAGCTCCAAAGTATATAAGCACTGAAAGCAGCCTTGAAGTCTGCTTGCATGTGTGTTTACTCAGAAGTCAATCACACAGAATTCAAAAGGGCCTTTTTTTTTTTTACAAATAATAGCGTATAGAACTGCAAGATTAGCCTATTAAATAGTCTCACTTTCTCTTGCCTTATTTATCAAGGCATACATTGCCAGGATTCGGCAGCACTAACTGTGAAAATCTTCAGGGGTCCCTTTACCTTTACCTTACCACTGGATCACAAACAGTGGAGAAGCAGAAGTTTCTGTGGCTGCTAGGGAAGGCTTGCAAAAGAAGACCTCCATCTCTACCCTCCGTCCCCAAAGGAACATGAGATTCTTCCCTAAGAGGGGTTTTTTGTTTTGGATAAACAAACATTCCTTAATCCTCTTGTACTTCTGTAACAAAGCATTAAAAACAAACAAACAAACAAACCCTATCCCTCAAGGGAATAATGTTGTATTAAAGTAGATGATTCTTTTATCATTTGAAAAGGGGGAAAAATGTTTTCTATTACAAGACAGGGGGGCATCAAAATCTACATTTAAATGGAAATATTGTGAAATGTACGGGACAAAGAAAATAGCTGTTGAGTAGATTCAGTTTACATACATTCTGAAAACACACTTTGAAAATGCATTTACAACTTTGCGGCAATAAATATGCAGAGTTTGTAAACGTTTAGGAATGCCGAGGGAACTTTGGTTTTAACATGAAAGCTCTTTGCATAATACTGGGGAGATTGTGTACTGGGGAGAGATCATATATGGTAGGATTTTTTAAACTTTCCAGTATTTAACATAATCACAGACTTGGTTGGGGTCTTGTAGGTCATCAACAGCTCAATGCAGAAAATCCAGAGGTCTCTAGAGCAGCCCCAAAATGTGAAGGATAGCCTGCCCACCCTTTTAGGTAAGTTGCTCCACTGTTAAAGTGCTCTTCCTGACAAGAAGTTATTCCTAACTTTAACAAAAATCTACCTTCCAGTAGACCGCAATACCTCAAGGACCGCCTCTTTCCATATGAACCTACAAGCCCTTCTTCATGTGCCTTATCTGGAGGGTGGCAACACAAGAACGGGATTTTTTTCCCCAGTGGCTCCCCGCTTATGGAATGTTCTCCCCAGGGAGATTGGCCTGGCGCCTTCATTATACACCTTTAACCAGGCCTTGGGTTGATTCTCATCCAATGCCTTTTAAAAATGTGTGGGGTTTTTTTTTAAGGGGGGGGGGTTATTCGGTTGTTTCTGCTTTTATTTTGGTTGTGTATTCTGTGGTTTTATATTGTGATTTTATCCTGTGAACACTAACCAAAAACAAGTTATGCAACCATTACCATTCAAAACACAAATGACATCAATAATCCCCCCCCCAAGAAAAACCACAGCAACGCGTGGCCGGGTCAGCTAGTAAATTTAATAAGCCTCGATCTGCAGCCCTTTAGACCTGGTCTTTGGGCAGCAGAGAAAAGTATTTGCTCTCTTCTACAATACAGTTTTTCAGGTATTTTAAGAGTGCTACCATGTGGTTCCTCGGTATTTTTTCCTTCTTCCCAAACTTAGCACACCCAGTTCCTTTAATCTTTTTTCACAGGACTCTTTTCCCATTCCACTGACCATCTTTGCAGTTCTCCTCTATACCCATTCTAATTTGTCTACATCTTGAGTTTAACACCCAGAACTGGACACAGTATTCCAGACAATGTCTGACTAGTCCAGAATAAGGAGGAGCTACTGCTTCCTGAGACGGTTCTGCCCAGTATCATGTGGTTTTGACCAGTAAAATGCCCCTCTCAACAGCTGATATGTAGAAGATTTTTTATTTAATGTATCCGCAAACAGAGCCCAGGGCAGCTTAACATGGAAACATTTTTTTAAAAAAACAAAAACCCCAAAACAAACCTCTAATGAAATAACAAGAGGCAGCGATGCTATTGAACAGATGGAGCCGTTCAAACTATGAGTCAAAAGCCTGCAAAATTACTGGGACTGAAGTGGTCTCTGAAATAAATACAAAGTAGGGTACAGTCGGATCTCAACCGTGATTAATGGCTTCCAAGGCATTAGATTCTGGAATTTCAGAATCAGTGATGTTCCCAGAATCTCTAGGAGATGCTTACTATCACAACCATCATTCTTGTCAAGACACATACAAATATGACTTCAGGGTGACACTTTTAAGATCCAAACTGAACGAGAGCTGCTCCATAAGGCGTGACCACCAATTTCATAATACCAGTCTAAATTGCTATTGAGAACTAAGTAGGGGGGGGGGGAAAGGCCATTTGTATTTGTACTATTGCTCCTTACCATGTTCTGGAACAACAATTTAGGGTTTGGGTGATTTTGGTTACTGTTTTAATCAGATACTTATATATAATTAATCTTGGTTCATCTGGAAGGCTCTGTGGCAAGAAAATCCATATTAAAAAAACTAATGAGAAGCACAACAGGACAATTCTGAAGTAAAATCAATTCTGGCTACAGAAAGGAATATGCTAATCTTCCAAGACAAAACTGTGGCGAGTTACACAATTTAAACACCTTCAATAAAATGACGTACATTGTCTCACCATCCAGCTAAATAATAAATGAAATTCCTTTTCCATTTGAAGAACCTAAAAAATAGCAAAGAAGAAGATATTGCAAAAGGCAAGAGACAGTGTTTGAGTGGAACCTTAATTTCAAGCTTGATGACTGCATCTCTCCGAGAATAATGGAAGAAAACTTTATGAAGCATAGGGTAAAGGCTTCGATAAGAACTGTGTGAGAAAGAGGTTCCTACAAGGAGCTAGTCATTAAGGAAAACAAAGCCTGTAAATAAATAGAATCAAGTTTCTATCTTAGCACTGGCAATATTCACACAATGAAATCTGTCAAAACAACGAGCTCTCAAAAGCGCAACCTAGCATTTTTCAGTTCTTGCCACACGTCATGAGCTGAACATCAAGAATAGAGTTTAATAGCAATGACTCCCAATACCAACCTTCCCCAGCCTAGTGTTTTGGACTAAAAACCCCTTCAGACCCTCCATAATGGCCACTGGTAAGGGATGGTGGGAGTTGTAGTTGACGGAGGGCCCCAGACTGGCAAAGAATGGCTTATAAAGTATACAAGGTGCCATCTTAAATGAAAACAAAAAATGCAATTTAAAAGAAAATCAATCTGTAGTAATTATTTTACTGAGCAAGGCTTACTGGCATAGCTTTATGTTCAAGCCTAGACTTATGGCCTGTCGGTAGGTCTCAATGCCCCCCCCCCTCTCAAAACCCTTGAGCTATGAGCCAAGGTTTGCTCCTAGCTTACCACTTACGGTCTGTCTGGGAGAGACAAACCATAAAGCTAAGCCAAATGATGTCTTAGCTCTAGGTTGCATGGCATGAGAGGAGGACAAGGAGAAGACTGAAGTGGTTGCAATCTTTTCCTGCTAGGAATACTTGCACATTGAAACTCAGCCATGGTCTGACTTAGTGTTGCGTGCAAACTACGCCATACAAATGCGAGTTCACATGTTTTGTTTCCTGCCTGCCCCTACAGGTGTTTGTGGGAGCTGGGGAGTCTGGACGGTGGAGGGCAGGTGAATCATGGAGACTGGTTCATTTTTTGACTAGGGGCTGCCAATTGGCCAGCTCCCTCCCCTCCATTTTTTTTAATGTTCTCCTAACTTATTAAACTGAAAGAATAGAAATGGCAGCAATGGAAAGCATCTGCTAGCAAGTTTTAAGACTGAAAGAGAGACAAAACTTGATTCCTTCTCTGGGGGCTAGGGATGTAAAGGGAAAAAAATGTGGAATGAAATATGGGGTGGGGAAGGAGGAATGGGAAGAAAATGTCATGAAGGAGGTTCACGAGAAAGCCTGTCTCCTTTTCTCCCTCCCAGCACCCTGGAAGCTGTGGATAATATGCTCTCTCTTATCTTCTATAGAGCCAACCATTCTCAAAGGCTAGAAAGTGCAGAAGAGGAACAATACCAATATCTGCCATACTAACAAGGAGCAGGCAAAAGACAGTATTAGCAGCGCAAAGGAAAAATCCACTTTTCTTAATGTGTGTTTACAAAACAGAGATATATTTACTATTTTAGAAGGTAAGTTTCCTTGCTCGGGGCAAAGAGATATTCAATATTGCAGGTATTGAAGATAAGGAAAAGTCGAGTTACACAATATGACGCCAATGGTTCAGTGTTCAACAGAAAATTATTCAGTAATAATTATTAGATCAATATAGGGCCACATATGTTGACATTAATATATATATATATATATATATATATATATATATATATATATATATATGGAGTTGAACAAGAGAAAGGCAACATCAGTTCAAGGACAAAGGGGTGGAAATAAAATTTTAAAAGAATGTAAATGGAAAAAACTGCTAAGAACACAATTTATTACCCGTTTATTAAAAAGTTAAAAGCAAAGGCACTTTACACTATTAATTTCCCTTAATTGTTCTACACACCTGTCACTCCACCCCCTGCATGCACACACACCCTGCAATAATGACACTGTCAGCATCCCTTATGTAGCTCCCTCCTAGTTTGCATGGTCCCTTCACCCTCCTGCTGTCCCCATAAATACACAGAAGTCCCTGTCTCAGCCACTGGAAGCAAGGAGACTAAGTGCGATAATAGAATTTGTGCATGAACAGTTCCTTTTATTGACAATTTTCAAAAGCTTTTCCAGGTCTGGATGTCTTAAAATTCAGTGAACAGGGACCAAATGTCCATGGCTTATATTATATAGTATATCATCAATAACACACCATGCTGTACTGCCATAAAGTAGCGTAATTGAACCTATGTCACACTTTCTATTACATGGCACTATTTTCTGAGATTCTGTACTTTGTTTACTAAGGTTTTCCTTCTCCTTGCAGTGATCACACTCCTGCCTTCTTCTCCCCGTCCTCAGGCATCCTAAATGAATGATAATGTGGCAAAGCTTGAAAACAAATTATCCTACTTACTACTCCTTTTTTAACATCCATTTCTGAAGTCAGATTTTTTTTTTTACCGATGTCTATCTGCAGCACATTGCCCGAAATGAAGTTTTCCCACAATGCTTTTCTGTCCACCACAGAACAGATACTTAACGCTTAAGTTTTCAGCTCAGTTTCACGAAAGTGTTGCTTGGATCTCAGAAACCACTTAAATAACTATGGCCTTAATCCAAATACAGTCAGGTGCAACAATGCACACACAAACAGAGATGGGTATTATGGATGAAAATTCCTATTGCCATGAAAATAATCCACATTGTTCAGTGCAAATGGGGAGGCGAGGTTTTCCACTGAATACTTTGCTACTCACTGCAATTAAGATCAAGCAGGGCAATCTATACTCAGAGCAAGCTGCTTCTGCATTTGTTTCTCTCTTGCTGGATCACGAAGATTGATTAAGCTGTTTTACTATGATGACACAATCTACTCTACTCTCTCCCATTTGCCCCAAAATGCATACTCCCCCCCCCCAAGAATCCCTGCTGATAGGTCTCAATGAATCAGTAAGATTTGTACTATATTTATAAATCAGTAACATTTACTGATACATACACAGGCAAAAAACATAACCAAGGTAAAACTGAGGCGACCCCTTCCTTTTTTATGGCCTCTTAACCATAGTAGGTGCAAGTGCAGTATACACCAACAAAGAGGCAAAAAACCCGAGCTTTCAACACACACACACAATTCTCCATTGCAAATGGTAATCTTAACTATGTACATGAAGAAATTAATTCAATATCGCATGGGCTTTAGTGTGCAACCATGGTTGAACTTAAATCTTCACTGCATACACCACAGATGCACATGTACACCTTGCAATTAAAACAAGAGCTCTCCTGAAGTGCAATGGAATGCCTGCTTGTGAATGCATAGACCGTGCAACAACAATAACTTTGCCCAACCATTTCTGCATAAGCTGAAAGCAAAAACAGAACTGCATCTACAGTATCCACAAGCGGTTCCTCCCCCCCCCCCCTTCTAAAAAACCTGATCCTCAATATGGCACGACAGAATTGTGTGTTTTGGCAGCAAAGAAACAAGGCTCCAATATATGCAGAGGATGCCACTCCAGGAACATGTGAAATCTATCTTTGAAGGCAGTTATACTATATAGTTGACAGGTGACACAGCTTCTATCTGCATTTAGCCTACGGGTGACTTATTAAAACAAAAACTGCAAACTCAAATCGGGAGCCTCATTGTCTAGGTTATCTTATCTCACCCCATTTTTGTAAACAGCAGCTATAAGTTAAAGCCCCAATCTAGCAAGCCTCTGGGCACATTCATACAGAATGTGCATCTATGTTAACTTTGTGCAAATGGTACCATGCACAGACCTTTTTAAACGCTTGAAAAAATGTATTGTGAGCAATAAAGTGAGCAAAGTTCTTCCAATGGTTTTCACAGGGCAGTTAATCAACTGCAAATGTACTTGACCAGAACCTACATAACACCCCCCATTATGCTGGAAAGTTTTCTTCTTCTTCCCACTGAGTGGTTAATCAACTGCAAATAAACTTGGCCACACACCAGATTATTTGCATTTGCTTTCAGATCTAAAACAAAAAAATTACTTTATGGCTATCACTTCTTGCTGCATCACTTATTACATCCCCACCCCCGGCCTTAATTACACTAAACCCACGTTTTAGTACAACACATATATGTATAAAAGAAGATGAGTCTCATGGCAAATGTTGCTCTGAAAGCATTTATTGATCCCTTTTCTGAAGCATAATTCACTATTCTGTAAAGCAGTACTTTGGGGGATGATGATGCAGGCAATGAATAAGTCACCCTGGCAATTGGGTAATAAATAATGGCTGGCCCACTTTTCCCAACAATACCTCTCTCTTCCCCATCAGTATAACATGAAGGGTTATGCTGACAAACTGGATACTCCCAGAACCAGAATATATTTAATATGGAATACAATCAAGAACGAGTTGAAATAAGGTTGGAGGCGGGGGAAGTGGGGGGTGGGGGAAATATATAACATTTCACATGACAAACCGAAATGCCTTTCTCTTCTCGTGCTTGGAATCACCAATAGTTTTGGGAAGTTGTTTGTTAGGAAGGGAGTGAGAGTGTTCAGGGGTGCCTCTTGTGATCTAAGAAATCAGCATCTTTTGTGTTTGTTTGTTTGTTTGTTTGCTTGCTTGCTTGTTTGCTTGTTGTGAGAAAAACACACACTGATAAATTGCACATTTAAAAAAAATCGAAACTACAGACGGGTAAAGGGCAAAACACAGGAAGGCTAAAGGCTTTTACGGATTTTATATAGCCATGGAAGCAAAAACTGAATGTTACATAGTTCAAGCAACCACCCCTTTCTGCCCAACTAACCAGGCAAAATCTTTGCAACAAAAGGCTGTGTCAGGGATGCATAGAGAACATTTCCTCTATAGCTAAAATGACTTTTATGGTTACCCTGGAACTATGCAGCTGAAGGACCGCAGGACCTGGCCTCTCATTGGCAGGGGATCAAGGGACACTGGGTGGTTGCACCCCCTGCTCCCCACAAAGCACAGTATGGCAAGGGGAAGACAGCCTGGCCCAGTCTATCCGCCAGTTTGAAACCCTGCCCATCAGTGTAGATAACAAGGCAGCTTCTTACATTCCCAAAAGACACTAGCTGCCGTTCAAGGAGGAGATGCCTGACCAGAACATAAATGTTTGCTAATAGCATACCGCTTCACACATAAGGAGTGTCCTGCTGGATCAAGTCAAAGGCCCATCTAGTTAGTCCATCTTCCTGTCCAAACAGTGGCAGTTGGAGAGGCAGCGTAGCAGGGCAGTAATGCCCATCTGCCTTCCAAACATTGAGCATCACTGTTGGTTCCTGAGAAGGAAAGCCGGTGGAGGTAGCAGTGTGGTGCAGGCATGGCAGCAGGAGGGTCAGGTGGGCTCCACTGCCACGCCCATACCAGACCACTAGACCCTGTGCCTCCACCTCTGTTCCTTCTCAGGAACCAGCAGCAACCTTGGGTGCTCAGATGGAGGTGGGCAACACCGCTCTGCTTGTGCCGCCCTACCAACCGCTACTGGTGGCCACCCAGATGTCTGTGGAAAGCGCACAAGCCGGACCTGAGCGCAACAGCACTCTCCCCAATTGCAATACTCCCGCATGTGTCCTGCCCTTTTAGATTGCACACTATGGCATGGCCTCTGCCTCTCTATCTCTCTATATTGATTCAAGCTATAGTCATACCTCGGTTTAAGTACGCCTCGGTTTGAGTATTTTCAGTTTAAGTACTCCGCAGACCTGTCTGGAACGGATTAATCCACTTTCCATTACTTTCAATGGGAAAGTTCACTTCAGGTTAAGTACGCTTCAGTTTAAGTACTCCACGGACCATCTGGAACGGATTAATCCACTTTCCATTACTTTCAATGGGAAAGTTCGCTTCAGGTTAAGTACAGACTTCCAGACCCAATAGTGTTTGTAAACCGAGGTACCACTGTACTTGGAAAGGCAAGGTGAAATAAATAATAAATTTTAAGGTGCCAGGCAGATGGACTAGATAAGGTTAATACAGTGGTACCTCGAGTTACAGATGCTTCAGGTTACAGACGCTTCAGGTTACAGACTCCGCTAACCCAGAAATAGTACCCCGGGTTAAGAACTTTGCTTCAGGATGAGAACAGAAATCGCGCAGCAGTGGCGCGGCGGCGGCGGCAGCAGGAGGCCCCATTAGCTAAAGTGGTACCTCAGGTTAAGAACGGACCTCTGGAACGAATTGAGTTCTTAACCCAAGGTACCACTACACACACACACACACACACACACACACACACACACAGAGGGAAATCTTTTGGGGGAATGGGAGGGACCAATCAAATCAAGTACAGTAGGCCTATTTAGGAGATCAGTGGTTTATGGGAAAGCAGACTTCATACATGTTGTTGTTGTTGTTGTTTAGTTGTTTAGTCGTCTCCGACTCTTCGTGACCCCATGGACCATAGCACGCCAGGCACTCCTGTCTTCCACTGCCTCCCGCAGTTTGGTCAAACTCATGTTCGTAGCTTCGAGAACACTGTCCAACCATCTTGTCTTCTGTCGTCCTCTTCTCCTAGTGCCCTCAATCTTTCCCAACAGGGTCTTTTCCAGGGAGTCTTCTCTTCTCATGAGGTGGCCAAAGTATTGGAGCCTCAGCTTCACGATCTATCCTTCCAGTGAGCACTCAGGGCTGATTTCCTTAAGAATGGAGAGGTTTGATCTTCTTGCAGTCCATGGGACTCTCAAGAGTCTCCTCCAGCACCATAATTCAAAAGCATCAATTCTTCGGAGATCAGCCTTCTTTATGGTCCAGCTCTCACTCTCATACATGTTAGCAGCCTATTATCATCAAAAAGGATGAGTTGAGTGGGAGCAGTTACGCTGACAAAACAAAACAAAAAACCCACATACACTAAGCAAAATAGAAACATAGTCACCCAACCCCACCTCCACCCACCCTCCCCATCTACCTCTTTCCCCCCTTCTTCCCAATGTCTCAACAAATGAAACTGATTTGTAAGGACGTTATGAGAGACATTGCACGTATCTTTGTAAGCCAAGAAAATCTTTTAATTTGGCAAGTAGAGTTGCCACAAGGCTGGAAATCCTTTAAAGGTTCCAAAGCAGATAGGAAGTAACAGGCACTTCCTTCTGAACACCAAAACAGAACTAAAAAACAAACAGAAGCTTACCAGTCTCATCCTGCCTCTGAACTCCTAAGAGATCCAGTAGAATAGAATCTCCCTGATATCCCCCCCCCCCAATTTCCTGCTCCAGAGCATCATGAATGTACCAATCTATGGAAAGGAGCTTGCATTAGACATCCAATGACTCAACTCTCTGGGCAAATTCAATGGAACTATTTGAAGGAAAATGTATTTTTTTTATTTTAAAAAAAAGGCAAGAGGTGGGCGGAAGAGAAACTTATCAGGATTCCTTCCCGTGTTTTCACTGAAGCATAGAAGGAAACCTGTTTGTCTTCCTGCTTTGATAGCCTGCAACGTAGCTGGCAACAGTTGACTGCCCTATCTGAGAGGTTCAAGAACGAAACAAAACAAAACAAAACACAGAATTTATTGCAACAGATATCCCTGGTATTCTACCTGCTTAGGAACTGCTAATAGGGCTGTGAAGGTGGTGCATTTGCAGGTACAAGCTTCATATTGCAGACCTTCTTGTTATATAATAAAAATGTAACAGTATCATAATGCAGGAAAAAGGGGGTGAAGGTGAAAATGAGGGTTGCAAAAAAAGTAGAATGCATGGGAATGAATGGGGGTAAGAAAGGGGCTTCTGAAATGAGGTTGGGAAGGTGAAAAGGGAGCTTGGTCTTCGCAGAAGTTGAAAGCTGGATAGTGGGATAGTTGGTGTGAAGAACAAGCCAGTGTCCCAGTGAAGACTAGGATGAAAGTGAAAATGCATGTACATATATATTTGGATCAGTTTAATATACCTATTTGCACATTTGTTTTTTCTTTGTATCTCCCTCCTCATGAAATATGGATTTAGAAACATCCACAAAAAACTGAACAGGTCTATTGTCATTGTATTTTACTATTTTGTTGGAAGCCGCCCAGAGTGGCTGGGGAAACCCAGCCAGATGGGCAGGGTATAAATAATTTGTTGTTGTTTAGTCATTTAGTCATGTCCAACTCTTCGTGACCCCATGGACCATATACAGGCCAAGCTATAACAAAACAGTTTGGATGCACTTGTGACAGTGGGAATTATGACTAAGGCTACTGCTAAATCAGCACAATGGTGTCCTAACTGAAGTTTACCACTTTCCCATTACTCTGTAGCAGATTCCCCCCCTCTTTTTTTCAGTGTTAACATTCTAAATTGAGTCAGAGACTTTATAAATGAACACATAAAAATGATTAAGTGGTAAAACTTTACAAACTTTGTTGAAAACAAGTGCAAAAAAGCCTACAAAATTAAAATGTACAGTGGATAAATTCCTTTTCATGACATATTTCTTTTAGTCAGAAACCACAAGAATGTCCTTTCATAAGCCATCTAAGATGAAAATCAAAGAAGGTTGTTTTCTGTTTTTTTTGGTGGAGTGATATAAAATTATCACTGACATTTTAATTTAAAAAAGAAAGAACTACACGCAGAATAAATAGGACATTTCCCGTAACTGTCTGTAGTGGGTGCTCTGTCACTTCTTTGTAGAGTCTTAGTAAATTACACAAGTTCTCAGCTAGGCAGAGCAGCTATAATTCATTGTCCCCAGTAATGTAATCTACATTTATCATTATTTTAATTAAACTAAATCTTTAATTTGCTATCTTCACTTCCAAGGAAAGATACCTTGCTCTCTTTATCACCCTCACAGACGGCATGTGCTCTTAGGGTACATCAGAGCTTTCCTTTAAAAATATTTCTTCTTTTCTGTTAAACTTGGAATTAAGATACCAACCACAAGATTTGTATTATGTATTACCTGTTCGCTTTTACTTGGGGGTAAGCACCACAGAGTATATCTGCATCATTAAGGCTTGATCTCATGTTTGCTACCTAAAGGTAGGTCCCACAGAGTTCATTGGAGCTTACGCCAAAGTCAATCTACATAGGGCTGTAGCTTCCATAGGTGCTTCAGAAAGTTTTGGCTATGATCCTACAATTTTAATGCCCCACAATATTAGCTATTTTGTCACAATTGCCTTATGATAGTTGCTGTCACAAACCTGGATGTGCATGTTGGCTATCTTGATTTGGATGTGCAAGGGGGTCCTGATCCAAGGAGTGAAGGGGCACTTAGGAAAGGAAGCAACCTCTGCATCACTAAGAGAAGGTCTGTTTATGTGACTTATGCTGCAACTGATATGAAGAAAGACCATATATATCATCCTTAAATTGGTTCATATGCAATGCTACATTTAGTTAATGTGTTTCTATTTCAAGGAAACTTGACTGCAATCTAGTACCCACTTCCATAAGAGTAAGCCCTGCTGAACTCCATGGAACTTACGTCAGGACTTCTAAGTAGCTTCCACAGTTTCTATAAAGTTACAGATGTTAGACGTGGAGCTCACCCATTCCTATTCCTGGCTGGCCGAATCTATGTTTGTTAGCACATTGTGATTATCCTTGTACACACAATATGATTTCACTATCAGCTTGTAATTTCTAGAAGCTCACTGCTTCTGCCCTTGGAATAGTCCTGAGTAGCCACGAACGGTTATTCGCGGTAAATAATGTACTTTAACGATGCAAGATTTGTGATACACAAAAATAAACTTCAAACATTTTCCACAACTGCACTGAATCACAAACTTAAATCTACCCCCCCTCCCAAAATAATGCTTTGAAAAGGAACATAACTACAGATGAAACAAAAATTAGATTCCAGGCATAGTTTTTGCTAAATTTGACATGACAGCATAAGCTATGGTTTGGTTTTTGTAATGCAGTATCTTTTTCAACAGCCAGAACTAGACATTTGATAGGGGGGTGGGGGAGTTTAAAAGTACAGTTTGTGTGTGCTGCCATTACTCATACTCCGTGAGTAATTAAGAGAACTGGATCCCTAAAAAGGAGAGGAGCATACAAAGTGATCTCAGTTTCTGTACAACAGCTGACCCACTCCGACCTGCATGATTCCAAGTAGGATTTCATTACACCTTATGATCTTCTCAATGGATGTAGCAGTGCCCTCTGAAGACCATATTATTCATTAAGTTCTCATAATTAAGCAACACAAAGGGGAGTTTAATTACAACGATCTGTAAGTGCGGGAGACAATTCAATACAGTTGCACTATTATGTCCAAGTCTATGTGACATCAACCTTCATAGAGGTGAGTAATTAAGACTACACACATACAATTCCAGAGACATATTCTAAGCTAAGATGATGCTATGGAACTCAAACTACATGATGTACCAGGATCTACCAAAACACGAATCACATGATCAGTCATGCCACTGACCAATTACTGATATAAGAGCAAATCTCATTTTTTTTATGATAGCAAGAAGAGCCCAACAAATCTGAAAGAACTCAGAGAACGACCTTTTGCTTTTCAAACCTACTTTTCAGAAGGTAAAGCAGCTGCCAAAAATCAAATCATTTATATGAAGGAATAAGATTTTGGCTAGGCTAAGGATACATCTAACATCTTGCCTTTTCTGGCCATGAATGTTGTTTAAAAGCTCACAGCGCCGTGTTACTGCAAACGGGCAGCCTACAGAGGGCAGTGTTGTATCAGCTTTGGAACCTTCCTTGGGCTACAGTGGCATGAAAAAGGGAACTGTCAAAAATATCCAATCCACAGTGTAGGGGGGGATGCAAATGTACTAAAGCTAATACATTTGTAAGCCAAAAACACTGAAGCAAGGTTTCTGAAAGACAACTGGACTTGAGGTGGGCGGGGGCGGTTTGGGGGAGAAGAAACTTCACATAACAGACTGTCAGACTGGAAAGGCTACCGCGGTACTTACATATGGCATTTTCCTTTGTAGTTTGCCCAGTGAGAAAAGGTAACTAATCAGAGCACTTCCTTCTTCTTTGCAAAAACAAAAAAAGCACCAGGTTACTGGAACCTGAGTTACTATCAGTATGAAGAACGAGCTTGAGCAGCTATGCATTTCTATAACTAGGAATAAGTACATTATCACTATATAGTGGTTTGTGGGGTTTTTTAAGGCCAATTCTATTTTTTTAACCATAAAGAAATGTGCAGATCGGGCACTTCTACTAAGGAATGTAAAAATAAAAAGCTCATGTTTAAAAACAGTGCTAAAGACATCGATGAAAACAAACAATATTTTACAAAACATTACACCCAATATTTACTTCATTTCCAACCTGCTTTTCATCAAACAAGTGATTCCTGTGTGGTCACATCAATTATAAAGCAAGCTAACAATGCAGTAATGGAAACAAAAACATTAAAACAATTCCTATAAAAACATTACATGATGACGTAAGGGGTAATCTTTTTCTTATTTTAAGAATTATACTTATGTATTTTAAGAATTATATTATGTATTTTAAGAATTATACTTATGTATTTTGCTGATCAATGTAGTGCAGAGATTTCATTTCTGAAATAGTCATGTTTGAAAGATGCCAATGTAAAATCATTTTTCTTTGACAAAATAACAGCAGCTTTAGTGTACTTAGGAAACAGGATGCCAGTTTTATACCCATAGAAAGCCACTGCCCCTCACCTGGAATTCAGTACATCATCACAAACACTTACATCCCATTTATTTCAATGGGACTGAATCATGTGTTCCTGTGCTTTGCAATGCAGCAGTGTGAGATGACTACACACACACACACACACACACACACACACTTTTTCATTCAAATATATTGCTGCTGATTATTAATACCATCATACAGAACAGGCAACTCTGTTAACTATGCAGAGTTCAATCCCCAAAAGAAATATATCATTTTTGTTTTAAACAAATAGCAGATTTCAAAGTTGTTTTTATACAGACACACATTATGTGCACACACACACACCCCATCGTCATGATCATCACCTATAAACACTGCTCATCTGCCTTATTTAAAATTGCTTGCTAAAATTCTTATCTTACTGAAGTTGCATAGGTCCAGGCAGGCATGCATGTGTTACAAAAAGCCAAATTCTGGCTATAGGCAACAAAGAAACGCTTTGATAGCTTTTGTAAAATAGATCTGAACTATTTAATATTTTCCTATTAATTGTACATGTGGCAAAAAGGGGGTGAGATAATTCCCAATTTCCGAAGTCGCTTCCAAAGGGTATTTAATAAAATCTGTTATTGGCCATGTAGCAAGTCAACATTACAAAACTGACTAATTTACTAAGATCCTGATTGTGAGCAAAGCTGCTGCTAGACTGAAATGCAGCACTGTTTATTCATATACAAGCATTTCACTTAAGGGATAATGGCAGTGCTCCTAGAGGAATATAAAAGCAAAGTGATTAGCAATCATTACTGTTAATTAGTGTTCACTTTGCATCTAGAAGGATGAGCCTCCTCTTTATGAATAAATGGAAAGTTTTCTTTCTGAAGCCTTGCCAGACCTGCACTAGGTAAGCCTTGGACTGATAAGCAGACTTTAAAAGAAACAGGGGGTGGGGTGGGGAGGGGGGTGGAGAGAGAGAGAGAGATCTAGAGACAGATCAGCATCCAATTAATAAAGCCCAATTCTTAAACAGGAAAAGGTTTGAAAGGAATGAGTACAACTGGAAACTCATACTTCACATTGTGCAATCTCCCTGATAAAAGGAGGAAATGTGTGTTTATCAATGTGCTGTGAGCGCACAGTTCATTTGGCGTCCTGTAAACAATGCCTGGTTGCCCATTTCCGAATACATGTGAGAATCTTGCAGATCCAGAGCACCAGATTCAGCAGGCAAGGTCACACTAGCAGTGCCCTGGAAATGGGAAATTAGTGGGGAGGGGGGAACCCTGCAATCAGAGGTTTAAGTCTGACCAAAAAAAAGACAAACACACCCGGCTTTCTTGACATCTTTCAACACTAGCATCGCTGTCCCTGCGGATTCAATATTAACAGAGCAGGGCTGGAGGGAACGAAAAGGCACCCAAACAGGGACAGGTTCACTAAAAATGATGTTTACATAGTGCTCCGTATTTCCCATGGTAAGAAACCGCCTATGGGGGATCAAAAATGCAGCAGACCCTGTTCCCCACCGTCCTGCCCTAGAAATCACCCGCTGGAATTTTCTGTTAAAACATAGGGAATTATCAGCGCTAAGGAAGCTCTAGGAATATCTTAGGGGAAAGTCTTCTAGAAGCACAATCCTCACCATGTTTATCTGCAAGTATCTTGCACGGCTTTCAATACAACCTACTTTTTACGTCTGTACTGTATACTTGTGAGACTTAATCGTGTTTTGGAAACTGTTTGATGCTAAACCCTTTTGACTTGGGAAAGCATTCCATCAGCAAAGGTCACCTCTTCTAAACCAGGCATCCCCAAACTTCGGCCCTCCAGACGTTTTGGACTACAATTCCCATCTTCCCCGACCACTGGTCCTGTTAGCTAGGGAACATGGAAGTCGTAGGCCAAAACATCTGGAGGGCCGCAGTTTGGGAATGCCTGTTCTAAACCTTCCTCAGAAGCCACCTTTTCTGCATGGCCTTTGGCTTATGATGGGTAGGCAAACTAAGGCCCCGGGGGGCCGGATCCGGCCCAATCACCTTCTCAATCCGCCCCACGGACGGTCTGGGAATCAGGGTGTTTTTACATGAGTGTTTTTATTTAAAATGCATCTCTGGGTTATTTGTGGGGCATAGGAATTCGTTCATTATTATTTTTCAAAATATAGTCACCAAGGTCTGAGGGACGGTGGACTGGCCCCCTGCTGAAAAAGTATGCTAACCCCTGCTGGGCATCAGCCCCAGATGCAACTAGGTTTTAAGCACACGCAACTGCACTGGCTTCATTTGTCCCTTCCCTCCTTCTGTTGCTTCCTTCTTTTCTGGTTGCAAGATCCTTGGGGACAAAGAGAGCTGTCTATTTTTGCCTATGCAATGTATAGTTTTTAAACACAGTGTTGCCAGCTGTGAACCTTCAAGGTGAAAAGCAGAAACAAAGAGTGTTAGGCCACCTGAGCGGTTTTAACGCTCAGGGCGGCCAGACATTGACGTTGCCGAGGATCCTGGAGCCTGTCATGCTATCAGTAAATATACCTGATTTTCTCCGAGATGACTCCGCTTTCTAAACTCTGATAACAAAAAGTTGAACTGGCAAAATTGTATACACGGTGCTGTCAATTAGGATTGAGCCACTCGCATTTAAAAGGTCAGGTTTCTCTGCAAAAGCAAACGAAACAAAAATCATGGGTGCAGTATTTAGAAAAAAAGAGAGAGAAGGTTATGTGTATTCACAATCACAAATCAGTTTTGGTCTATAAATTACAGCAAGGTCTGACCTACAAATTATCGGGCTGGTTGTTATTTTTAACCATATAATGGGCTGTATTCAGCAGCGCATGAGTGGAAGACATGATAGCGCAACTTATCTTCCCATCGCTCTTCCCCCCCCCCTTGCAATCATCAGGACCCACCACTATCAGGGTGGGACCCTACCTAAGATTGTGGGAGAGTCATCCCCAAATCGACTCTAGAAAAATCAGCAAAACAGCTTACCATGGGATAATAACTGCTACATAGAACAATTTTAAAAGGCATTTACAGAATGCCCTTACCGTGTACCCCAATCTTGAATGTGGAGACACAGTACAGCGATGCCTCGCAAGACGAATTTAATTCGTCCCGTGAGTCGCTTCGTATAGCGAAAAATTCGTTTTGCGAAGCGGCTCCCATAGGAACGCATTGAATTTTTTTTTTAATCGTCTTGCGAGGCACCCTATGGGATGAAAAAAAATCGTCTTGCAAAGCGCGCCATAGGAAACTTTGTCTTGCGAGTCTCCATTGAAATCCAAAAACGCATTCGTCTTGCGAAAAATTCATCTTGTGAGGCATTCGTCTAGCGAGGTACCACTGTATATGATTTACTACAACTCCATCAAAACCAAAGCTTCTTTTTTTAAAAAAAAGCCCAAAACTGTCATTAATCCTAATCCATATGTAAACCATACTGGATTTTTACTTATTTTTTAGCCCTTGGTATGCATGCGCCTACGTCAAATTCAGCAACAAGGACTTTTCCCTTTCCCCCTTCTTCGGGTTTCACATTTTCCTGCAAAATGTGCATTCCTTTGCAACATATGGATGAAATCATGACCAACTGGGAAGATGTCCTAGTATTTAAATATGAATATTTCCTCCTTAACGTGTTTTATATGAACAGTCATATGATCATCCGATATTCATGAAAGGGGAAAAAAGGAGACAATAATTCTCAAATGGCTGAAGGAAGTTTTTATAAAAATAATTACATCCCACTTTTCTACTCAAAGTGGCTAACAATGAATTCATTAAAAAAACCGATTTATTCATTCCAGGTATTTGTACACAACTTACTATTCAGAATTTCTAAGCAGTGTGCATAAAAAAAATTAACTATACAGAGAGTAAGAAAAATTTAAATTCCTCAGAGAGAGAGAGAGAGAAACCAGCTTAAAATGCCTACTGAAATAGGAAAATCTTTGTCAAGCACCTGAATTTGAGCAAGGAAGGGTATTCCAGAGGATTGGTTCAGGCATGCTTCTGAACCATGGGGGACCACAAACATAGACTCCCCCAAAGATCTAAGTTATTAGGCATAGATACTAATTATCCAGGTGGCGCTGTGGTTAAACCACTGAGCCTAGGGCTTGCTGATCAGAAGGTTGGCGGTTCGAATCCCTGTGACGGGGTGAGCTCCCGTTGCTTGGTCCCAGCTCCTGCCAACCTAGCAGTTCGAAAGCACGTCAAAATGCAAGTAGATAAATAGGAACCGCTACAGCGGGAAGGTAAACGGTGTTTCCATGTGCTGCTCTGGTTTGCCAGAAGTGGCTTTGTCATGCTGGCCACATGACCTGGAAGCTATACGCCGGCTCCCTCGGCCAATAATGCGAGATGAGCGCGCAACCCCAGAGTCGGTCACGACTGGACCTAATGGTCAGGGGTCCCTTTACCTTTACTAATTACAAGTAAAATGTAACGCAGGAAAAGACACATTCAGCTTTCCAAATGTTCCTCCCACGAGCCTGAGAGCTTTGACTCCAAAGTCCAGCTTTTCATCCAGCTCTGTAACGCCAGCAGTTTTAGCAAAGTCCTGACTAGCATTTAAGGCCCTCTTAGCAATGCCTCAAAAAGAGTATTCTCTGTTCACTTTAAGGTATTAGCCCTGCAATGTCTCCATACATGGCACTCTCACTGAACTCAAAAGAATGCTGCAAGTATGGAAAAAGTTAGAAGTTTTTAAAAAAAACCCTATAAAGGGATTCAAATAAATCTTTCAAAAATTTAAAACTCATTATTCAGTATTACCGTGGTAGACGTCTATTAGAGCAATGACAGCTGAAAGGAGAAAGTGTTCTATTGGCAACACCAGGTGTATTTTTTCCATACCTATATGACAAGTCGTGAGTTGTATAAACGGTTTTATAGGTTGAGAAAACACATTAAAAGTTTAATACCTAATGCACGTGTTGGTATGTCCTGGTTTCTTTGACAGATAACGTATAAACAGGCAAAAAGGCAGGGGGTATTTGTGCAGAGTATTTGCAGAAGACATACAGTGAATGGAACAAAATAATAAATTGCAGGGTTTTCTCCTACATACAGACTCATTAGAGCTGAAATAACCAAAATAGCCAAAATGCTGTCGTCCAGATGTTGTTGGGACTACACATCTCACCAGCCCCATCTAGCATTGCCAGTGATCAGGGACGATGGGATCCAGCAATATCTGTAGGGTACCATATTGGCAGGTAAAAGGTAAGGTAAAGGGACCCCTGACCATTAGGTCCAGTCGTGACCGACTCTGGGGTTGCGCGCTCATCTCGCATTATTGGCCGAGGGAGCCGGCGTATAGCTTCCAGGTCATGTGGCCAGCATGACAAAGCCACTTCTGGCAAACCAGAGCAGCACATGGAAACGCCGTTTACCTTCCCGCTGTAGCGGTTCCTATTTATCTACTTGCACTTTGACGTGCTTTCGAACTGCTAGGTTGGCAGGAGCTGGGACCGAGCAACGGGAGCTCACCCCGTCACAGGGATTCGAACCGCCGACCTTCTGATCAGCAAGCCCTAGGCTCAGTGGTTTAACCACAGCGCCACCTGGGTCCCTAGGCTCAGTGATTTAACCACAGCGCCACCATATTGGCAGAGGGGTCTATAAATATGAAACTTCATTTTCCTCCGCCCCCAGCCAGCCATTTGGGAACCCGACATGTATGACTCCCTATAGTTCACAGCACAAGCTGAACTTAGATAAGAATTTAGAAGCCTGGACCTGTTTTAAGCCCTTGGGGTGAATGACAGAAGGCACTGCTTTAAAAGATTCACTATCCGGGCTGGTGCAAAATGGAAGTCCCCCATTCTTGCTTAATTTAAGAAGCAGAACAAAATTATGTGACCGTGTCATTATTCATCAGTCAGATAAGAAGAAAAACAACTCTTCAGGTGTTCCATGTAGGGGAAAGTAAACACTTGGTGCCACTTGTTTGCAGGTGACCAGCATATTTTAGAACTCTGGGTTGGAAAGTGATGGAAAAGAAAACAGAGGCAGGTGACAGAGCTAACACACTTGTTCCCTCTATTCTCCATCACTTGTACGGGATGCCTGAAGAGAACCAGAAATACCAACAGATCATAATGCAGATCTTGGTAACTCTAACAATGAACCTATCTTACACAGCAGCACCCGGAAGCAAATTGCCTACCTATTAATACAGTACTGACAATTATAATGATGCATATTTGCAAGAGGGGCAGTAAAACATTGAAAACACAGAAATCACAGAAATGCATATTCTTTTAAACTTGCATAAGCTTTTGCCACAGACAGAAGCTGATAGGATTTGGGGTCCAACAACGTCCAGAAGGCCATCCTATATGTGATGCCAATATGTGTGTGTGTTTGTGTGTAAAATTTGTATACCACATATCACAATGCAAAATGAGAACAAGGCAGTCCTTGTGGTATTGTGGTCTTGGCTGTTTAAGGCTTTATAAGTCAAAACCAGCATTCTGAATTAGGCCTAGAAACTAATTGGCAGCCAGTGGACCTTTTCAATCATGGTGCCCTCCCTAGAGAATCTACTGGCTGTCAAATGTTCTTGCCTGTATCTTTTCAGGAAAGGGCAAAGACATTAAAAAAAAAAATTCCCCTGCATGTTTTATAGCAGGTTTCAATGGTGTTTGGGTGGATTTACTGGTTTTTACTGGTTGCCCTTTTAGAGCTTCTACTGTAACTGTTGATTTACCCCAAGGACAGCCAACATGATGCTCTCCAGATGTTGCTGGACTCCCAGCTCCCACCGGCCCCAGCCAGCATGGCAAATGGTCAGAGACTATAATCCAACATATGGAGGGCTCTACACTGACTGCCCCAATTCGGACTGTATGCTAACCTGGCAGTTTTACTGGAAGACATTTTAGAAATTATTTAAATAGGTAACAATACTTTGGAAGGTTATTTTCCAGTACACAAAATATTCAAATTGTAAGATGTTTTATTCAGAAGTATAGTCATTAAAACATATTCTCTTCACTAGCTCCTATTACTATATACAGTTCAGTAAGTGGTGTACAACTCAAAAAAGAACTAGTCTGCATTATATCAAAGCATTATTTCATGGAAATAAACCATGTTTTATAATATAATATAGAATGTTTGGCTCCTGCAAAAAGCATTAGTCCGATGTTTCAAACCCTGAGCAATTCCATAACAGGAGACTATAGTTTAAGCTAACTACAGCCAGTACACTTTCGTTCCTTTCCAGCTAGGCCATGGTTTAGCAACCCATAATGATGATGTCCAAAAGAGCCCTACTTCAGTAACTGATCTTGTTTTCAAAGGGGTGTCAAAATAATGCTGCTTCTAAAAACTTTACATCAGGGTCCCCAAACTACGGCCCCCGGGCCGGATGCGGCCCAATTGGCCTCCCAATCCGGCCCGCGACGATCTTCAAAATTGGCAAAAAATCGCCGAAAATCCTTTGTGCGCATGCGTATGGGCCTCTCCCGACCCAGAAGAGGTCATTTCCGATGCACTTCCGGGTCGGGGGAGGCCCATACGCATGCGCACAAGCGATTTTCGGCGATTTTTTCCGACCGTGTTTGTGTGCGCATGCGCACAGGCGCGCACTCCCCCGCCCTCCGCCCCGCTGCGCGCGCACTCCCCTACCCTCCGGCCCGCCGTGCGGTCGGCGCGGCGGGCACCGGCCCGAAGCCCAGTAAGTCTGGGGACCCCTGCTTTACATCCTTCTTTTCTTTTAATAATTCTTTAATAATTATTACTATTTCAACAAAATGAACAGAATATAGATTTACAATCACCAAAATGAAAGAGGGATTTTATCTCAGGGAGGTTAAACAACATTCAGTGTGTCCTTGCGTATGCCTTCAAAATATTTAATTTGATTCCAGTATATTACATTGCCCTTTTGTGACAAACACTCAAAAATATATTACAGTTAACAAAAAATACCCATACCCCAAACCAGAAATGGGAGATTAACACACAGGAATCTTTTGAGGTACACTGGGGTGCAATATCGTCATCCCCTGTCGCCAATTAATACATGCAACTAGTTATCCGCAGCAAGAACTGGATCAGGGCCTTCATCCTTTTCCCATGCGAATAAAAAACCTAACATGGATAACTCCTACATTCTTCTTTCCTATAAATTACCCAATTATTTATTGGCATATGCAAGATTTCAAGTACAATTTTAGAACTGTTTTAAATGAATTCAGCTGTAAAAGCACAGTTATAGAATGTCTATCATTAATGCAATTGATTCCATATATTTATATATTTAAATTTTCTTGAAGTGAAATTAATATCTGTTCAGAGCAAAAAAAAAAAAACACCTCACTTATTTAGTCCAAGACAACTTGATAACATCTCTTTCTACCATAGTTATAAATATCTTGCACAAACTTCCAAAGCAGGAGTTGTCAAGATATAACATTAGCATTAATTTATGTCATAACTGACTGTTATTCTCAAGATAATAGCAAAGTATTCAGTCCATGCTGTCTGGAGAAAATTGAAAAAGAAACTTTGTCCTGTCACTAATCATTTAATTAAATCTATCAATAACATGTTCTCTTTTACACTTCTTACAACTTGATCCTCAATGTGCTGTGCATTGAGGAAGTTAAAATGAATATACCAAGAACTATGGCTGCTGTGTATTACCACAATTGTGGTGCTACACTAGCAGTGCAGAGAGACAGATACCTCAACAAAAAACAAGCAGAGTAAACAAAAAACAGTTATAAAAGTTTTCCACTAGTAGAAGCAGAATCTTGCCAACAAGAGCCAAACTGGTCAGGGATTGAAATATTAGCTGTGCTTGAGCACAGCTCTAACAGTTTAGCGCTACATACAGAGGCATCCACAAGAGCAACAGATGTGTTAGACTCATGTGCTTCCTCATCCCTTTCCTGTTTTAACCTTCTCTTTCAAAGAAACTTGGCTCAGCATTAAATACAAAGCAGAGAACCTTCCCTTACTTTACTAAGGTTTTTCTGTAACTTCCATCATAGAGCTTCAGTATGTTGATGACAACATAGTGTGTGCACACTAAATACTAAATATCTTTGTAGAAGTTTATGAAAAGCCTGGCCTATTGTTCAACATCAAAAAAAAAAACAACCAAAGTGCTGTACCAACAAGCACAAAACAACCCTTCTGCAGCGCCACAAATCCAACTCAATGGTGTAACATTGGAAAGTGTCAATCACTTCTCCTACCTGGGCAGTTATCTTTCCACAAGAGCCAACATTGATGCCAAAATCCAGCATCACCTGGGCTCTGTTAGTGCAGCTTTCTCCCGATTGAAGTACAGTGGTACCTCTACTTACGAATTTAATGCGTTCCGAACGCACATTCGTAAGTCGAAAAAAATTGTAAGTCGAATCCCATAAGAATGCATTGGGAGGAAAATATTGTAAGTCGAAGCAACCCTATCCAAAAATTCGTAAGTAGAAAAAATCCTATCTAAACCGCATCCAAGATGGCGGCCGGAGCTCCATTCGTAAGTAGAAACATTCGTAAGTAGAGTAAGTAGAATTCGTTTTTCGGCTGGGAACAGCTGGAAAAACGGGGGTTTCCCGGGGAATACGGGAAACTTGGCAGCTATGATTACTATACGTGTGTAAAACATGGACCACTTATAAACACCACCTCCAACTCCTTGAAAGATTCAATCAACCGTGTCTCCAAAAAATTGTATGCAACACTTGGGAAGATAGACGAACTAATGCCAGTGTACTGGAAGAAGCAAAGATCACCAGTGTTGAAGCAATGGTTCTTCAACAACAACTTCATTGGACTGGTCATGTTGTTCAGATGACTGATTAATTCCTGTGTTTCTCCAAAAATAAGACACCATCTTATATTTATTTTCCCTTAAAAAACAACAAGACTATGGCTTATTTACAGGGGATGTCTTTTTTTTTCTCCTCCTCCTGCCGCGGCTGGCATTGCTGCTGTGCCTATCACTATGTCTTATTTTCGGGGTATGACTTATATTCCTTGAATACTTAAAAATCCTGCTACGGCTTATTTTATGGCTACGTCTTATTTTCGGAGAAACGGGGCATCGTCTTCCAAAGCAACTATTCTATTTTGAACTTAAAAATTGTAAGCATGATGGAAAGTATAATGAGGGTGGTCAACAAAAATTGCATCTAGCACTGCACAGTACAACTGCTACAATGGGCAGAAAATTTTTGTTAGGTGGTCCTCCACAATCCTCAGTAATTTTCAAGTGGTCCATGGAGTGAAAATGTTTGGGGACCACTAGTCTATTGGATTACTACAAAGATTTCTGAGTTACTGGTCACACAGAACTTGATCCTCCTGGAGAAGGGTTTGAAATTTATGTCCTATCCTAAGGACAATAATTTTTAAAACTTGCTTATTCAATGAACCCTTTCCCCATTGACCTTCTGCCATGAAACTTCTGTCGATTCAGATGGAACATTGTACAGGCCTACTAGACTTCACCTTTGCTCCCAAGCAACCTGAAAGTTCACCCAACCCTGTCCTACACCAGCACATTGCAGAGGAAGACTGGTACTGATGGCCAAGCCATCTTCCTAAGTTTATTCCCCACTGATCTCCTTACTGAAGAACGCTAATAAAGTCCAGGGCTACCAAAAGCAGTTTGAAAGCCACTTCCTCAGAACCACTGCAAGCTTTTCCCTTTCACACTAAGAAGTAATTCAAATTTCTTTTTCAGGCCCCTCTTGGAACCAATTATTTTACAGTTCGACTAGGATCTGTGGAATCCAACCTAGGGCTAAGTGAACATTCCATCAGCGCAAGGATTCCAGCCTGCACTGCAGAATGTAACCCCCCCCCTTCCCCCTACTTCCCCTTAGAAAGTCTGTTCTTCTAGGGATTCCCCCAACCCTTTGGAGAAGATTCAGGGAAGACACAGGGCATGCATAGGAGGGAGAGGAAAGTCCCATTGTGCAAGCAGAAATCCTTATAGTACACTGTATTTCCTTGAACCTGTGGGCATACTAAAAATATTCTGCTGAGACCCATCACTGATTTTTCTTAGCTGAGTGGAGCTCAAACAAGCTATTGTCCTGCAAAGGAAATCCAAGTTTAGAAACACAAGGATTGCTATTATTCTGACCAATAAAGATTTTCTACAAAGTAGCAGAATTTCTCTTACAGAGCAACAACAAGCAGCATCCTGCTTGGAATTCATCCTCTGCTGTATCACCAGTGCAATACAGTGGAATTATTTCTACCTGCCCACCTGGCTGGGTTTCCCCAGCCACTCCAACAAAAGATTAAAAATACATTAAAACACCAGTCATTAAAAACTTCCCTAAACAGAGCTGCCTTCAGATCCAGCAACACCACAGAAAATTCACAACACAGCCCTACAAACATAACATAACAGCACCTTCTAAAATAAACTCCTTTTATCCAGACCACAGTGTAACTATCTTAATTCAAATCACGGTAGAGCTAAAAACAAAACTGTAAGACAGAAAATAATTTTATTTTTGTTTCACATGTCAGCATAGCTTCCCCATTCAGAGAGTGGACGGCGCCAAGAAATCTGCTCAGAGACATATTCTGTTCATTATGTTAGTAGGAAACCCCATTTTTCTAGGAGCTTTGCTGGTTAGCTGAAAAAGGCCAGTTTGATAAAGACTGGCATGAAGCTAACTTGCCCCAACCAACCATAGTAACTTAAGGCTAACCACCGTTTGGGCATTAAAACAAAGGTGTGGGAATGTGTGGCTTTCCAGATGTTGTGTGACTACAGTTTCCATTGTCCACTGCCACTGGCCATGCTGGTTGGGGATGGTAGGAGTTGGGTTACGTGTTCCTCGTCCCTGCATTAGCATTTCATTTTGGCTAGTAGAGTCTAGAATGGAAGCAACAGCTTCCTAGCTCCTCTTCATGGCACCAGAGAAGGGAGCGCATGAGCCCAAGGTTTGATGTTGCTCACGCCTGTAACAATAAACCATGGCTATCATAACATTCAAACAAGGCCAATATATTCTATTTATGCTTGCTACTTAAAAAAAAACCTAGGTGAAAATGCCACTAATAATTCAGAATATCACCAATAACAAAACTGCAATTGAAAAAGTACTATGTAAGGCTCCGAGTAAGGAACACAATATAAATAATAAATTCCTTCCTCTTTGATTTTGCTTTAAAATTCATTGGCTTATTCCCGGAGAAGACGTGTTCCCTACAGTTGAGCACAGAAACAAAAGATACGAAACCTTAGAAATTGGAAGCAACAAAACATAATATATCAGCAGTGTAAAACCTGGAAGACATTGAATCACAAGGAGCATACAATTCTTCTTATGTTTCTCTTTTGTACTTCTTAGCATAAATCAGTTTTACTACTATAATGGGGTCTTTAGCCTGAAGTCAGGAAGCAACAATAAAGTGCAGAATAAGCTATAAATTAAGACCCATTTCATCTAAGTTTATTCTCTATAGGAAACGGCATGTAGAGCAAAAAATATACAGTAGAGGAATACAGGAGTGGTGACTACAGGCCTCGGGCCTACAGCCTAGCTATATTGAACATTTCTTTATTTTTAGCTTTAGGAATTCTCACACAACCTACCTTAACAAGTTCCAGAAGTTTATAAAGATCTTCAACCTCATCACCTTCACATCTGGTATATACTTTGCCAGTTTCCACACTGGTGCCCTTAATAGTGCGACGATAAAGTGGCAAGCCCATGGCTTCTGCATATAACTCTATAGCATGGTGCCCCACCGTTTGATACATGTAGCTGTCCAGCTCATCAGTCCCTTCTGGAAGACAGACAAAAGTAACGCTGTATTAGCTAATATTTACAATATGAAATAATAAGGAAGAAGAGCCTGCCCTCCAGTTTTGTTTCAAATAGAACCCATCTGCACTATACATTTTAAACAGTATCATACCATTTCAATCAGTCAAGTCTTGCCCCAAAGAATCCTGGGAACAGCTGAGAGCTGTTAGGAGACCCCTATTTCCCACATAGGGCTAAAATTCTCATCACACTAAAAAAAAAAACTACAGTCCCCAGAATTATTTGGGGGGAACCATGACTGTTTAAAACGTTATAATAATGTTTTAAATGTTTTGTGCAGATGAAGTTATGGATGAATCAACCTGACCACTTTTGTACGTGGATGGGAATTACTTTATTCTCCAGCTTTGTGCAATTTTCCAACAAGTGTTTTGCCCCCCAAGTCACCATGGGAACAGCAGTTTCATGTCTCGTGGGTTGCTACTTACGTATTTCCACCGCTATCCCAACAGGAAATAAAAGTGATAATGTCACAGGGGCAGAAACAACCATGTAGCAACAACACAAAACAAAACTGGCTTTGTAAACAATCATCTGTGTCTCTCACATAGCAGCTTCGAGATGTTATAAATCACTTTTGATGTTTTATTACCGTCAAATGGTAGATAAATGTTGCGACATAAATAGTAAAGTACAGTAAAGTACATCGAGTCTATATGCATACACAGAGCAATCAGCTTCTACTTTGTGTTGTTAGGTCTAATCCATGCAATTCTTTAAAAAGCCAAAGCCCTAAAAAGCTGCAAATGACAACTCCATAAAATAACCCATTATCCAGTAATAGAATAAGACTACAGCTAACCTGTCTTAAAAGAAATCAAGAGATACTCCCAGCCTCCAAATCATGGAAGACAACCCAGAATGGCAACAAGGGACAGAGCTAGGCACTCATCCCCACTCCCTTTTTTTGTGCATTATAACTTTGAAGAATGCCTGAAGAAGGCTTTAGAATTAGAGAATTGCGAGCCCAGAAATTCATTTTGTGTATCAGAACTGAACAGAGCTCATAGTCCTTCCACACAAAAAATGCAACTCCTGTGTATGCCAAGCATTCTTCATTTCAGCATAATTTAGGTCAGCAGTATGCAGATGACCCCCAGCTCTACCTCTCTTTTAAATCAGAACCAGTGAAGGCAGTGAAGGTCCTGTGTGAGTGCCTGGAGGTGGTTGGAGGATGGATGGCGGCTATCAGATTGAGGTTGAATCCGGACAAGACAGAAGTACTGTTTTTGGGGGACGAGAGGCAGGCAGGTGTGGAGGACTCCCTGGTCCTGAATGGGGTAACTGTGCCCCTGAAAAAGCAGGAGCGCAGCCTGGGAGTCATTTTGGACCCACAACTGTCCATGGAGGCACAGGTCAATTCTGTGTCCAGGGCGGCTGTCTACCAGCTCCACCTGGTATGCAGGCTGAGACCCTACCTGCCCGCAGACTGTCTCGCCAGAGTGGTGCATGCTCTGGTTATCTCCCGCTTGGACTACTGCAATGCGCTTATGTGGGGCTACCTTTGAAGGTGACCCAGAAACTGCCATTAATCCAGAATGCGGCAGCTAGACTAGTGACTGGGAGTGGCCGCTGGGACCACATAACACCGGTCCTGAGAGATCTACACTGGCTCCCAGTAAGTTTCCGAGCACAATTCAAAGTGTTGGTACTGACCTTTAAAGCCCTAAACGGCCTCTGTCCTGTATACCTGAAGGAGCGTCTCCACCCCTATCATTCAGCCCGGACACTGAAATCCAGCACCGAGGGCCTTCTGGCGGTTCCCTCATTGCGAGAAGTGAGGTTACAGGGAACCAGAAAGAGGGCCTTCTCGGTAGTGACACCCGCCCTGTGGAACGCCCTCCCAGCAGATGTCAAGGCAATAAGCAACTATTTTACATTTAGAAGACAACTGAAGGCGGCCCTGTTTAGGGAAGTTTTTAACATTTGATGCTGTACTGTTTTTAATATGCAGTTGGAAGCCACCCAGAGTGGCTGGGGAAACCCAGCCAGATGGGCGGGGTATGAATAATAAATTATTATTATTGTTGTTGTTGTTGTTGTTATTGTTATTGTTATTGTTATCAGCAGCAAAATCATTATTTGCTGCTATTATTAAACATCTGGGAGTCAGAAATCATTGCCAGTCTAGCACAAATCATTCAGAGATGTACCGGTAGAGATTCAACACTAGTCCTCCAGCACAGTGAGTAGGGTGGTAGAGTTTGAGGGTTACCTACCATAAAGGAAATGTGAAATTCTCACCTTTGTTTTCAGCAGGTCTTAGATTGGCTAAGGCAACAATCTGGTGTCCAGCAGCAACACAATGCATCATATTGTAACAGCTGTCTTTCCCACCACTGGAAAAAAAGAACCAGTTGTATAAAAACAGCTCTGCAATGATTTCAAGTGTCATTTCAAAATGATAAAATATACAGATGAGAAAATGTCTACTGGGGGATTTATTTATTTTTACTTCTTTTCAGAAATCCTTAAGAAAGTTAAAAGTAGCACGTATATAATTTGGCTTGTAAGTATTTGTACCCCAACCCATCACTTGCTGAATACACACTTGATATCCAGTTAGTGTTCTACACATAGAGGGAAGGCCTCATTTCTTTAACTTCACACAAGGCCCCCTGTGCACAATGATTTCCACACAGAATAAATGGGGAGATCAAAGTTCCAATTGCACAGAAAAGCATCACAGAACTTTGGATCCCAACCAGTGTTTGCAACATAGGGACTCTTGGGCTTATAATGCTAATTATCTGAGCTAAACCTACATGGATCCTTTAAAAATATATATACTCTGCAGCCAGGTCACAAGCTTGTCTCTGTGCACAAATATGCATTTTATATTTCTCTGACTCAGTGCCCAATTGGGTCTGTAATTGCTAGTGTGAAAAATGTTCATAAAAAAGAGTAAGATTGGTATGAAGAATAAAATGTCTCAGATTTTGCAGACTTGAGCTTTATACAAAAATGAGCCAGCGTTGTGCCATTCTGCTTGAGTGAAGTTATTAAAAACAAACCATGAGCATAAGATAATTTACTGCAAGCAAAGCAACAAGCTTTAAAAGCACTTAAACCCCCGTTTTCAGTGACTTCACATAGGGTGAATCTCAAATGCAAAGCAACGTTGTGTGGGTGCAAGACTGCCATCAGAGACAATTTAGCTGCTAAGGACATTAGATGGAATGAAAGCTACTAAACGCCAAAGTACTTGTGATGCACAAATGCTTGATTCTTTACAGGTAATTTCCCTGGCTTTAAAAAAAGATGCTCCATTTGCTATTACTTCTCAGAGCATTAATATGACTGTGCTCTTTAAAGAAAAGTAAGCACATCTAAAGTGCAAACCCCCAAACAAGAAAACTGTACAAATATACTTAAAGCACAGTCCTGTACATGTCTATTCAGAAGTATGTCCCATTGAGTTGAATGGATTTACACCTAAACAAGTAAGTATAGGATTGGTCCCACTGAATTCAAGAGCAGGTTATTAACACAAACAGCAGTTCACAGAATTGTAGATTTACTGTCTAAGTCAGGGGTTGTCAACCGGGTCCCTACCGCCCACTAGTGGGCGTTTCAGGATTCTAGGTGGGCGGTAGGGGGTTCTACGGCACAAGCTGAATCCTTCCATCTAGCACTGGTGGGAGGTAAGGAAATTTTACCATCATGCATTAGTGGGCGGTAGGTATAAAAAGGTTGACTGCCCCTGGTCTAAGTGCATATACTGTAGAAATAATGTATATATTTTTAAAAGTCACAGATTGTGTTCTTCTACCATCTCCCTGGGTACCTGAGCTGGGCTACATGTTGCTGCTAAGATGGCTTCCTTCAGTCAACCATATTAACCACTACTACCCAGTCCCCGGTCAGAGCATTACCAGCATGCTACTCTGGTATATGTGCCTGTCCCACCCACAGCCAGAAATGACTTTCGATTGGAAGCAGCAGGGTTCATTTTTGACATCCCAATATTTTCCTGCCGGAAACCTTCTCACACACAAGCAACCCACTTTATCAATAAATACAGAACACAGACCCACTTTCCCACAAAAGCCCCAAATCACCACGATTTACTGAAGGTGACGATCTGTCTTTACGTCCCATTTCAAGGGTTTGTTCATTTGTATGAAACCAGGCATCAATGTACCCACAGAGAAATTCCGCAAGAGGGAGGAGTCAAGTTGCAGAAGAAAATTACTAACTAATGTGAAACACAGGTGGTTTGTGCATGAAACCCCTTCAAGCAAATCAAAGCATGTAACAAGGCCCTCCTTGGACTCCTGGCCTTCAAATGCCTGAGTAAGCTGACAATGGGCAACTGCTCCCCTTGGCCTTTTAATGTGTTTACACATGCATGCAAAACTTCCAACATTTTAGCTTACTTCTCAAACTAAAGGAAGCAGACATATATGCATCCTATGAGACTGCAGGACAGCAGCTAGAGCAGGAACTTTTGTGCACTTATTATTGATGATAAACCACTAATCAGCCAAAGTGCAAAATTCTGCAAAGTGTTGGTAGCCACCTTCACTAATAGATGAATGAAATGGCGGCCACCTGCAGGCCCATTTACCTCAAGCTGGTGATTAAAGTGTACAGACAGTATGGTGGACATGAGTCGGGGAGAAAATATACATGTGTGTGTGTTTCTGTTTGTGATAAGTGGTCCCCAGGTCTGTGGTAACTTGGCCGGAGGGCTAAGCACTATGAACTTGTGAGCTGAGCAAGCACATTCCCTGAGGTTTACAAGATTCAGGAAGGCACAAAACACCCAATACATTTAGAAATAGCTCAGCCTCTTCAAGTTTGAGAACAAATCCCTGCAAAAACAGGTGTTTCCAAGGCCAGCTCCATCTCTTTCCCTTTGTAAATGTTGCCATGCTGTGTTCACACTATACCCTTAAAACACATTCAAAACACATTATTTCCTTCAAAGTATTCTGGACACTGTAACTTTTTAAGGGTTGTTAGGAATACAGTAGTAACTGTGAGTGGTAAACTACAGTGCCCAGGATTTTTTGAGGGAAAGAATGTTTCAAATCTCCTTAAAGGTATGGTGTAGGACAGGCATAGGCAACCTTGGCTCTCCAGATGTTTTGGAACTACAACTCCCATGATCCCTGACCACTGGCCCTGTTAGCTAGGGATCATGGGAGTTGTAGTTCCAAAACATCTGGAGAGCCAAGGTTGCCTATGCCTGGTGTAGGACATAGCATAAACATAACCCACGACTTCCTACGTAACCCTACCCACAGAGAAGCAAGGGGTGAGGTGGACATCTGGGTGGCCAATGTGAGCTGGACGGGGGGGGGGGGAATGACCTGATCCTGCATGCTCTTATTGTTCTTAGGACACTGTGCAAGATCAAACAGATGGCTATAAGAAAACCTCAGCACCTTCTATATTAACCCACACAGAAAAAGTTGTCCTTGCCCCCACTATGCACAGGGCTGAAAGGGGAAGCAAAAAACAAAACCCCAGGGAGCATATGCTGCAGAGATGACCCGCAAATGCTGCACGGTTCAAAATCAGCCAGTCGACTCCGGAGAGAGCAAAGCAAAGCAGGAAGCGTGAGGTCAGACGGGCTGAGAGGGGGTAGAAAGGAAATTGCTGATTACAAACAGAAAGGTGGTGGTGGGAGGGGAAACGGATCATAGGAGGCTGATCTTAGCTTGCCCCCTTACTTCACTCCGCCAGCCACCACCGCGCTATATGCGGCTCCAGCACTTCTCCCTTATGTAGAAACTTTGCAGTCCATTGTGAGGGCAGCCCTTACACACACACACACACACACAACGTTCTTTTTTACCTGATTAAAGCCACTACTTTCATGTTGCACAACACCCTGGGCTGGATTTAAGTGCATGCGAAGAGCGCCCGGGGTTAAGAGTGCAAGCCACCAACTAGGCGCAAACACACCAACACACACACTGCCTCTTCCAACCCACGTTGCTCCCCGGCTGCTGCTGCTGCTGTCTGATGCTTCCTTCCTTCCCCGGGAAGTCCCCACCCGCCTGGGTCTGTCCCGCGAGCTGCCTGAACAAAACAATCACGTTTCGCAGCCGTAATGAGGAATTCCCTCCGTCCCTTTGGCAGCATGAAGTCGGGCCGCAGGCGACAAACTGCAAGAGCCAGCCCTGCCGTGATATGAGCGGACGGGTAGGGGGGTGGGGTGGGGAGGCTAAATTTCAGGCACAGCATCGGACATCTATGACCTGGCACTGAGGCGGTTTCTAGTGAGGGCAAGGCTGAGCGCACGTGTGCGATTGCTGCCTAGCTGCTGCGTGATTTAGAAGCGCCTTTCCTGGTTCTCGCACAGCAGCGCTTGGATTGTGGCACGCTCCGCTCTGGGCTTTGAATGCCAGGTTTCAGACTCAGAGCGTGGAAAGTAATAAAAAGAGTGCCTCTGAGCTTGTGCCGGGTGCATTTCCGTCGTCGAGCAGCCAGAGCCAGTCAGTGTAGGCTATGAAATGAAGGGAACTTCTACGTTACAGCCAGGCTTAAACGCCGAAATTCCCCTTTTTCTTTTAGTAAGCCGTTAGGTGAGCAAGTTTATAGGTTTCACATACAGGTGAAACTCGGAAGATTAGAATATCGTCGAAAAGTGCATTTATTTCAGTAATGCAACTTATTATTTTTTCTTTTTCTTATAATTTTTTACAAATGCTTTCTTTTGGAAATTCCACAGTAATAAAACAATAGTTACAATAATACAAAAATAAACATCACTATTACATTTCATTAATTACATTCAATTTATAATTGACTCTCCTAACAACAAATAATTACAATTACAACAAATAAAGGCTTGACATATCTTGCTTTGCATATCATGCATCTATCATATATTTTATATGCCTGGCGTGCTATGGTCCATGGGGTCACGAAGAGTCGGACACGACTAAACGACTAAACAACAACAATCTCATATATTGGTTTCACCTTTTAAGTTGCATTACTGAAATAAATGCACTTTTCAACAATAGTCTAATTTTCCGAGTTTCACCTGTACTGTTAGAAAGGTTGGGAGCAAGCCCCATGGGCGTAGCCAGGAACTTGGGGGGGGGGGCAGTCAAAGTTGCTGATTTTTTTTTAAGGAAATGACCCCATAAAGAGGACATTATGGGGTAATTTCTATGCTTTTCAATAACATTTGTGGATGCCAACAACACACACAGGGGCCAACAACGCACACACAGGCCCCACTCTCTGCCAAGCAATAGCAAGAGTCCAGGGGAATTCCAAGCACTCACCCAGGGTCTGTGTTCCTTTGGAGAAAGTAGGTACAATGGAGGCTAGTACTTTAATGGTAAAGGGTAAAGGGACCCCTGACCATTAGGTCCAGTCGTGACCGACTCTGGGGTTGTGCGCTCATCTCGCATTAGTGGCTGAGGGAGCCGGCGTACAGCTTCCAGGTCATGTGGCCAGCATGACAAAGCCGCTTCTGGCGAACCAGAGCAGCACATGGAAATGCCGTTTACCTTCCCGCTGTAGCGGTTCCTATTTATCTACTTGCATTTTGACGTGCTTTCGAACTGCTAGGTTGGCAGGAGCTGGGACCAAGCAACGGGAGCTCACCCCATCACAGGGATTCAAACTGCCGACCTTCTGATCAGCAAGCCCTAGGCTCAGTGGTTTAACCACAGCGCCAACTTTAATGGTATATGTATGCTTTATTTGAGGGACCCAGTAAAATGATTTTTAATGAATGGATTTACATCAGAATAAATCAGAATAAATCTGGCTGCAAGCCTATGGATTGTTTTAAAGTACAGTCATACCTCTAGTTGCATTAGGTTCATGTTGCGGCTATCTGGGTTGTGAACGCGGCAAACCTGGAAGTGCATACTTCCGTGTTTCAGTGCATGCACGGAAGTGTTCTGTGCATTTCACAGTTGCGAAAGAGCACTCTGTTGCGTCATGCGCAGAAGCAGCGCTCTACTTACGGACGTTTCGGGGTGTGAACGACATCCCAGAATGGATCGCATCCGCAAGTAGAGGTACCACTGTATTTGGAGAACTGTGCAACCTGAACAACCAACATTTGGAGGCCAATTCTTAGCATGATAAACTAGTACTGACCAATGTGTTGGGCAGACAGGAAGAAGAAAAGCGAAAAGCGAACTTTGATGCCCAGGGGGGCGTGGGCACTGGATAAAGAAATGCAGGGCAACAGAAATGTGCAGATTAGAGGATTGGCACTGTGGAAGAATGCCGCCTTAAGAGCTACTATTTGGTTGCCTGAGTGTGGAACCTGCAGTCATTCAGATGTTGCCAAATGGCCAGAATTAATGGCAGTTTCAGCCCAGGCATCACTGTCCTCTCTTTGAAGGGTTGTCTGGCCAAGTCCAGTTTAAAACAAAGAACCATAATAATGGAGACCAGGAGCCTTGAAGCTTGCACCAGGACAGTTTCCACCAGGACACCAGACTGTATTGCATTTCTATTTAAAATAAAGTAATTATTTCTAAATTTGCATTTGTATTAGCATGTTGTAATTTAATGTAAACCTATGCTCTCTTTGGCCCTTCTTTTCGGTGATACATACTTGATGTTTTATCGTGTTTTTAATATTCTTTTGGGAGCCGCCCAGAGGGGCTGGGTGTAGATAATAAAGTATTGTTATTTTCAGGACCCCAATACCTTGTGGGACATTTCTTCCAACATGAATCCCCATGGTCATATGAGGCCTTTCTCTATGGGCCCCCTCTGAGAAAAGTTTTGGATGTTGAGATAAGATGAAGGAGGACTTTTGCCACTGAGATCTCCCGCCTGTGGAGCACACTCCAAAGCAAGCCTGCCTGGCACCAAAGAAGCGGACACAGAGCAATGGATTCAAACTACAAGAAAGAAGATTCCACCTAAACATTAGGAAGAACTTCCTGACAGTAAGAGCTGTTCGGCAGTGGAATTTGCTGCCAAGGAGTGTGGTGGAGTCTCCTTCTTTGGAGGTCTTTAAGCAGAGGCTTGACAGGCATATGTCAAGAATGTATTGATGGTGTTTCCTGCTCGGCAGGGGGTTGGACTAGATGGCCCTTGTGGTCTCTTCCAACTCTATGATTCTATGATTCTATGACTTTCCTTTCCCCACACACTTTTGAAACTTACCATTCTTACGTTCTGCTGGGCATTTAGATTGGGTTGGGCTTGTCCTGTTTATGCTATATGTATTTTCTTCAGGGGGTATTGATATTGCTTTTTGAATTGTATTGAAACATTACTGGTTTCCTGTTCTTAATTCATATATAAATATAGATAATACTGTTTGTATTTTATACTGCAGCTCACATCACGACTGTTTTTGGGTTTTTTTTAGTATAAAGCATAGCAGATAAGAAATTGAAATAACAGTGGTGGTAGTTATTATAAAAATACAAATATTAATATAATAATCAGGATTATTCCCATAATTCTGAGGATCTTCCAAATAAAGTGGATGATCCAAATCAGATTGCAAACTATGAAAGCTTGTGATTGTCCAGAGGGAAGGATTGTAACTTTTTGCTATTATAGCTGTGAAAAGAAGCAATGCAGGCATGTTCTTAATTGAAGCACTAAGTCCAGAGGATATGTAGAAGTTTCAGACATAAAATGCTTAGTAAAGCTTGCTGATGGGAAATAATCACCCACTCAGAAACACTGTAAAAATGTGACACTTGTTTTAAAAACACTTAAAAATGCAAACTGAGTTGTTATTTGAGCTGCAATCACCCACACAATTGTTTGGAAACATGTATTAATTACTCTGACTTGATTTAATGGAGAAGCACTACACGGGTATTTTTATTTAATATACTGGTAGTCTACAAACAAGGACAAATATTTTAAACCTGATGGGCTAACATGATTAGAACAGCGTGGGACAAGCCTAAAAAGAATATTGTAAACAAGTTAGTTGTGATCCTCTTTGGAAGTCCATAAAAATGGTTATTTTATAAAGGCTTTGTAATGTGACAGATCAGTATTTTTGCAACATATTCTTCCTTAGCAACATTAGTTTCAGCAAAACTAAAAAAGTGTTGTTTTCCTTCCTTAGATGCTCTGCTATTAATATTATTGCCTAAAATAGTACCTAATCCAGAAGTTATTTTCGGTCCTCTAGTTTGCTTGCATTCTCTTATACATCCTTTCACATTTATTTTTAGCTGTAATCTGCTCATCATTTTTCAGTATCTTAACAGAACAGAAGAAACAGAAGACATACAACTTGATTTACTCTTTGCTCTGACAGGTGTGACCTGAAAGTGACAGAATGGAATGGTTAGAAGAAGAAATAACCTTGGAAACATTTTGTCGAGCAACGCCAGAGGTTTGTGGATAGGCAAAGCCTTTCTGACAATATCTCAATGCAGCAGATGTACAGTTGTTATTGGTTTCCCTTTGCTCAAGGGAAACCCTCCATTCACGGGCTGGATATTTGCAGTTAAGAATCTGCATAGAGAAAGAGCCCATGGCTCAGTGGTAGAGTACATGGTTTGCATGAAGATGGTCCAAGCTCCGGTCCCTGGCATTTCCTGTTGAAAGATCTTGAGTAGAAGACCTGAGAAAAGAGCTGCCTCTTGAGATCTTGGTTTGCTGTTGCCAATCAAGGTGGACCAGGGATAGGGAGCAGGTGGCCCTCCAGAAGTCTCCAACTCCCATCAGTCCCAGTCAACATAGCCAATGATCAGAGATGATGAGGGTTGTAGAGCATTTGGTTTCCCACCCATGAAGCAGACAATATACAGTGGACCAGTAATAATAATAATAATAATAATTTATTATTTATACCCCGCCCATCTGGCTGGGTTCCCCCAGCCACTCTGGGCGGCTTCCAACAAAACAGAAATTCTAAAATACAGAAATCCATCAAACATTAAAAGCTTCCCTAAACAGGGCTGCCTTGAGATGCCTTCTAAAGGTCTGGTAATTGTTGTTCTCTTTGACCTCTAGTGGGAGGGCATTCCACAGGGTGGGTGCCACTACCGAGAAGGCCCTCTGCCTGGTTCCCTGTAACTTGGCTTCTTGTAGTGAGGGAACCGCCAGAAGGCCCTCGGAGCTGGACCTCAGTGTCCGGGCAGAACGATGGGGGTAGAGACGCTCCTTCAGGTATACCGGACCGAGGCCGTACTCTGATCCAATATAATATGTATTTATATGAATGTCAAAAGTCATGTATTTGATAGTTATTACAATCACTGAATGACAAGGTCTTTAGAGCTCAGGGGTCAACAGTCGACATGATTTTCTCGTTGCGCCAGCTTCAGGAGATCTGCCAAGAGCAGAGGTACCCCTTGTACATCACCTTCATAGATCTGATGATGGCCTTTGACCTTGTCAGCTGAAAAGGACTCAGACAGCTCAACCAGGTAGGATGCACACCTAAGTTTCACAAGATGATCCTTCCATAAGAACATGCACAGCACCATCCAGTATAACAGCTCATCCTTGGACACCTTCACTTTAAAGAACAGTGTGAAACAGGGCTGTGTTCTTGCCCCGACTCTCTAGAGGCATTCTAACTCTCCACGTTTTGACTTCACGCACAACCACAAAGGCACACTCCTTCATTGTCTCCCAAGACAGATGGATGTCAATATGCTGCTAGTGTTGGGGGGGGGGGAATGAATGCACATGCGATTTTGTGACATTTTTAAAAACTGTTCCTTCAGTAGCACCTTAAAGACCAACTAAGTTTTTATTTTGGTATGAGCTTTCGTGTGCATGCACACTTCTTCAGATACACTTGAAACAGAAGTCAGTCCCTTATACAGAGGGGGGGTATGGGTGATGGGCTGATGGGAGTGGTAAACCTGCAGATGGCTGTTAACGACTGCTGATGACTGCAATTAGTCCGGGGGGGGGAGCAAGGGCTGAGGCGCTAAAGAAAGCTTGATCATGCATAATGAGATACCGTAAGAATCCAATGTCTTTGATTGGACCAATTGCAGTCATCAGCAGTCGTTAACAGCCATCTACAGGTTTACCACAACCATCAGCCCATCACCCATACCCACCCACCCACCACCCACCCTCTGTATATATATAAGGGTTTCAAGTGTATCTGAAGAAGTGTGCATGCACACGAAAGCTCATACCAAAATAAAAACTTAGTTGGTCTTTAAGGTGCTACTGAAGGAATTTTTTTATTTTGCTTCGACTCAGACCAACACGGCTACCTACCTGTAACTAGTTTTTAAAAACTGGTTTTTCTTTATTTTATTTTACTTCCTTAGAGGCTGACTCTTCTCTGCTCAAGCTCAGGAACACTCATGTCTTCGCTCCACACTCTGCTGTGATTATAAGTTAAGAAGAAGATACCAGCTACTGATATATATATATATTTCACAACTGGAACAGTGCCTTGTGTAACCCATGAATATCTATGGTTGGATTTAGGATATTAGTGTTGGAGCATGTTGGTTCTGGAGCTAGAGAGAAAAGAGTGGCACAGATCAAGGCCCTATCCATATCGTACATTTGAAGCATGGTAATACCATGGCTTCCCCCAAAGAATCCTGGGAACTGTAGCTCATTAAGGATGTTAGGAATCATAGCTCTCTGAGGGCTCTCAACAATTCTCAGCACCCTTAGCAAACTATAGTTCCTAGGATTCTTTGGGCAAAGTCATGACTGTTAAAGTGCTTTCAGTATATGGTGTCTCAAGAATAATATCAACAGCATTAGCAAGGAAGCATGTAAGTCTGTAGGTACAGGTCAGGATGATGAGCACTGAGAAGCCAGTTAGTATAAAATAAACCAAGCTAGCATAGTGCAGCGATGTGCCACAGACTACCTAATGTGTTACAAAATGGAGCTCTTTTTCCCAGCAGGATAAATTCTGCCTGCTAATGAATTGGTGTGTGATCACTATAGGTTTGCTATGATAGACTGGGATCCGAAGGGTTATGTATGGTTTCCCAGCTACACACACTCTCCCCAATGCAGGCTTTTATGCGCTCTGAAGAGCTGTTTCTGAGAATTGCAGGAATATTTGGAGTTAGCTTTGGTATTGCAACACTAACTCATTCTGCGCACAGGAAAGTGCTTTCTGGTAATTCACCCAGCTAACTTTTGCTTTTGCTTTTTTCATGAAAAGTGGTGCATAAAATTATAAAATAAAATAACAACCCTTTAACTCACTTGAGTCAATGAGTTGAAACAAGGATGCCATGAACTATTTGCAAGAGGAACACTACTGACCCAAGACACCTCATAAATCTTGTGGACAAACAGTTCCTCATGTGTTAAGAATTGGAAGCTAATGTGTCTCAAATTACCAGAAAGATCTTAGAAAACAATCATTTTTCATTGAGACTTTAACATGCAGGAAATGGCTTTCACAAAGCAATTTTATCACTTGAATGGAAAAATCATGATGATTCTTTCATCTTAAATAAACATGCTAGGATTAGCCAATAAAATGATGAGTACACCCATTAATCCATTCTTCTCGAATGTGCCAGGATGTGTTTTTCTAATTTCTGTTAATCTAAAAAGTCTTGCAACTGTTGCAACACATCTCCCCAGCCCAATTATTTGGCTTCTTTGTAGCATAATAAAGCATTAGCGTCCTTTTCTTGCCATTCTTGCATAGGTTTGTCTTGGAGACAGAGAACATCTTCTTTGCCAAGAATTATTGAGCAGAACAATATATGGCATGCCAGCTGGATAGACAACAACAAGGGAAGACAAAGTGGTCAGGATATTGACTGCTGAAGCATCGGGGAGGGAATTCTGAAGAGTGCATCTTCGGGAAATAACTCTGATATGTCAGCTCTCTTGTCAACATCAAGCTTTAATCAGTTCAGTCTTTTTTGTTGCTGGGTCTTCCACCTTGTAATTGAGCCTGACATATACAATTCATTCTTCCCGCTGGCTCTGGATATATAACTCCTGTCATGGTCAATTATTAGGTGATAGGGCCTGAAACCACTGGGATGGTTGCTTAAAAGCATATTGTACAGACAGCCCAAATGAAAGACAAAATTCTAATTTGCCTGGAGAACATAAAATGCATTTCTCTCACACAAAAAACCCTTTTAGCTATAGTAAGAGTATTTCCCTTAAATGTAAAGGAAAGGGAACGGATTTTACTTTAAACCAGTTTGCAGGGAAAGGGCTAGGTAAGTTATCCACGCAGGCAGAATTGTGATAAAGCATTTCCTGGGTTGAGGCGCTTACGACTGCAAGGGGAGGTTGCTGTGTTTGAATGTGTCCCTGTATAAACACGCTCTCACACAGTATCGGATGTCGAAAGCATAGCTTCACCCCTGGCATGTTACTTGTTTAGTACAGCGCTTTTTTTATGAAGTAGCACTGAAACATACAAACTTCTACCTGCAGCCCGAAATGGTCAAGCATGGTCAAGTTCAATTCTAATAGAATTATAGCTTATTAACATTGCTGTTGGGTACAAATGTTAGGTTATAACTTGCAATAGGACACAAGACCGCTGTCGTTTTTACCATATGTGCATGGCTGAAAATGACATTCTGTTAGTTTTTATATCTCTGATTGGAAAGTTACATTTGCATCAACATTATTATTATTTATTGAATTTATACTACACCCTATACCCAGAGATCTCAGGGCGGTTCACAGAATAAAATCAAAATATAAAACCACAAAATACATAATCAAAATAAAAACAACAACCCAATAGCTCCCCACCCCACCCCCCAAACCCCCCACATTTTAAAAGGTCATAGGATCCTCGCAACATTTAAAGTAAGACAATTAATAAACCTGGACAAGAGCCACTCACTGGAAAGACCATGATCTCAGAAATGTCTGCAGCAATATGTACTGGCATCAAAATTGGCTGGGTTATGGATTGAGAAGTACTTGTAGATAGTAGATATTGATATAGTGGATGTGGGTTACATGTTTATTCAGAACTATTGTGTTGTTGAATACTCTTGCAGTCCATGGCTGTCCAGTTCTATACACCCTCAGATTTGTCAACTAAGATCCATTTTAGAGTTTAAACATTCGGCAATTTATTGGAAAATCTCAGCCCTTCACAAATTCATGAATTAGGTCTTCCACAATCTGGTGTCCTCCAGATATCTCAGACCCCAGTTCCTATCAGCCCCAGCCAGCATAGTCAATGGTCAGGGAGGATGGGCTGCTTTAGCAAAAGAAATTGATGTTTGAGACACATTGGCTTTATTTTTTCTATGACTTATTTTATCCTAATTTAATTGTTCCTTTGTAAATCATCAATATACAGTACTTCTGCTTGGCAGGAAAGGGAGTAGAAAACAGGCGGAATACCATAAAAGGGTCAAGTTACACCGCAGTAGCTTTAAAGTTCAAGCGCTGTTCAAGTCAGTAATAAGCAATTTCTTCTCTAAATTTCAGCATTTAACCAACATTCATAAACAAAGCCTAAAATATTACCCAAAATGCATTTGATGGGGAAGGATAGGGGAAAGGAAACTGTGGATACAGCATATCACTAAAGCTTTGACACAAATCCAAACAAAATACAATTAATACTTGATGTAAAAATGGCAAGTATTTGGACAATAAATCGTGTGTAACTGAGGGAGCTGTGAGGGCAATTTGAGCTTTGGAAATGGTTTCATATCATGGAATAATGATATGTAATGGAGCCAATGCATTCTCTCCCTTTTCTCACTTGGGGAATTGCAACACCAAGCACAACACTCTCATTTTGTTTTTCCCACATCCTTCAATGGGCAGCCGGCCTTAAAACCTCTTAAAGGCAGCAAACATGCAAATCTTTGTACATTTGTAACCCTCATTTTGCGTTTGTGTTACATCAATGGCAGGAATCTTTGTTGTCATTTTATCCGTTTTGACCAATAATTCTCAGTATTTCCTGCAAGAAATTTGAGTGATGCAAATGACCTTATTTTTACAGCATGCTTTTATTAAATAGTTTATTATTTTGGCAGACTAATAAAGATTTTGGTATTTGCTTTTATTTGCAATAATATTACCACCACATAAAAAAGGATTTTATGTTCTTTTTGAGGAACAAGGAGGATAAAAGTGTTGATGGATAGCGCAACGGAGGCATCAGCAATGAGCTGGAAATGAGACGCATAAATATGAAAGCAGAGCTAAGAAAATAGAACTGCACCCTTGGCCTTTCTTAAAAGAACATGTGCATGCCACAGCTCATTCACACTCTTAACAGAAACGCCTTTTGTTTCAGCGCATTGGGGGAATGCATGCGAAGTCTGAATCACTATTAACACGCCTAGCTTCTTGGCATCTTTCTAATAATTAAAATAAAATTATGAAATTGTTCCAAGACATTTGAAGAGACATTTTCAATCAGCAGTGGTTAGAAAGATTTTTATTTTTTTTAAAAAAGGAATGGCATCTGCTTCATTTGAGATACAAGAAAAATCTATTCTCTTTACAGATCTTAAAACATGACACACACACACACACACACACACAAACACACACACACACGAAAGGGCACTGTCTTGGTAGTCAGGTAATAGCTGGATGAGGAGTCTGATTCCATAGTTCTTCATCGTAATGTTTAAAAAGCTCACTTTTAGCTTTGCTAAGCAATGACATTGCGAGGCTGGGCATGAGGATATACCTGTTTTACTAACAGGAAACAAGAGTCTGAAAAAGAAATAGCAATTCTGATCAAAGCTACCCGTAGGTGAGCAAAACCTACATTTTAAAAAAGTCCAGTATTCAATCCAATGTCACACACACACATGTGTCTACGGCTAAACCACATCCCAGTGGAATTGCCCTTGACCATTTCTCGTGGTACCTGTATCTTATCTTATCATTGTTTATGGAGAAGGAACATGCACAATGCAAATCAAGTTGCTTAGTCTGTGTAACTTTTACATTCACTATGTGTCTTACGGGTGTAAACGCTTCCTAACCGAATGCTGATTTAGAAGAAGAATCACTTGAGATATTATTATTTTTTTCCAAATCAAAATTTGCACAAAGTGATGATGGGCCGGTATACTTCCGATTCTTTATGAGGCAGAATGGGAAGGCAGGCAAGTTGTCGGCCTGAATTGGAAACTGAATCGTGAGGAATCTGCTTTTAATTTTACGCCCTTCCTTTTGTAGGATTTGCCTCACAGGGAGCTGCATTTCTCAGAGCTATCTAAAAGGCAATCAGAAGGCAAGATTCACAAAATCTGAGTCTGGGGGATGGGGTGGGATAGTGCATTTAACAATTAGTGATGTGCCAGGGCTTAAAATTTCGAAAGCTGCTTGTGCCCCATGCCAGTGACTCTTTCTCTGCCAGTAGTAGTCAGAGCTTTCCTGGGATGCCATCCAATCATAGTGGCATATAATGGATAGCAGACTACATTTTTACAGTTGGAGGTGAAATCAAAAGTTGCACTATGCAGAAGAAGTGATGAATTTGCATCCCTGAACGTTGCCTAGCAATAAGCGATGAAGTGCTAATGCTGACTTTAACCATAAAAAGGGGCTTTTGCATTCACACCCAAAATTGCACCATTTTTTTTTCTTAAAAAAAAAGGAAAAGGAAAAGATTGAATAAGAGTGAACTGAAATAACAACACAATTTGTCTCTTGCAATCAGATTTTAAGTGGGGAATTCTCCATGGATTAATGGAGAGGAGGGGAAAATAAGAAGGCGGAGAAAACATTCCTGGCCTGGGCTCCGTAAGTTGGGTTTTAATGGGTGGCATTCAAGTTTTATTTAGAGTAGACCTGTGGAAATTAATGGATCTAAATTAGTCATGTTAATTAATTTCCATGGGTCTACTCAGAAGAAAACTTAGTTGAATACCACACAATGTAAATTATATTTATTGTCATAATTGCTTTTGGATTATTGATCCAAATTATTGTTGCTAATTTTTCTTAGAGTAATTGTATTGTTATGTCTTTCTTGTAAACCACTTTGAAGGTTTGTTGTTGTTTTTTAACAATCAAGCGGTGTATAAATTTCATGAAATAAATAAATAAATCCATTTAGGAACTTGCCTACAAAATTACCTATATGAGAATGCTTTTCTTTTCTATTTGGGCAATATTCCTCCACGGTCTACTAAAAGGAAATGATGGAAGGATAAATATTCTTTCTGAATTCATGGCTACAAGTCCTCAGTTTTATTCTTTGTAGAACAGGCACTTTTGGGTTGGATTTTTGGTCCATTTCATTAACCAGGTGTGCAAGACGTGTGGCCGTGTGTAAGCAATTTCTTGGCAAAAGAGTGGTAATTAAGGCTACTTTCCCCACTGCACTTGACAATTTATGCTGTGTTCTGCCTGATCCAAACTGGCAACAGTCAAATATCTGTGGATAGGCAGCCATGGACAGCCACAGCAGTGTGTTTGGTTCTCCCCCCCCTTTTTTTTAGCAGTGTGTTGTTGCAAATAAACATTTTCCACCTGTTTCAACAGCCTGGCATATTATTTTCTTGATATGTGATGATACAATACCTCTCAGGTTTGCTAAGTAGCAAAGGGAAATGTAAGCAAAAGAAAAGGTTTGCCGCTTTCACAGGTTTTCTGTGCTTGGGGTTCTGCTTGTCTGAGAACTGTAAGAATGGAAGCCATATTTTATAGTATTTCTTTGGCCTCTGCCATCTGGTGTAGGTTAGTTTTTCCACTGCCAACATTTCCCTGGAGCCTCCGATACCAAAATCTTTCATTCTCAAGTAAATGTCTGGACTGAATAAAGGGAGTTTTTTAAAAAAAGGTAATTATTATTTTTTGTATATTGCAGTCATCGCTAATGATGCCATCATGAAATACACAGGAATGTGTCTGATAACTGATGGCCATATAGCATATTTCTTTTTACACAGCTTCTAGATTATGTGACATCTTTATTTTATTTTATTTAAATTTTGTGTGCGTGTGACTGTATTCCCACCACCAACACATTGATCCAATTAAAGCTGATATCTTAACCTATCTGCAATCATTTCAGCAGTTCCTGTACTGGACCAGACCTGGTGCTCAAATAAAATGAACAGCATAGTTCAAGATGCTCTTCACAAACCACATGGTTTCCCAACAAAACGAAGAATATGAATGCATTTTCCAAAGCCTCGCCTGTTCTAAATCCAGCACAAATGTTTAGAAGAGGGATTAACTTCACTGTCTCTGTAAGAAATGCTTTCTAGCCAAGGCAAACTTTGCAAACCGGAGTGTTTATGGCACCAATAAACACTTCTGAGAAGCAAGTGTTAAGAGTATATACAGTAACCCCACCCCCACCAAGGTCAGATCAGCTATAAAAGCAAAGAGGAAAACCTTGAACAACCATTCCAAAACACTAGCGTGAGGGACATATGCAATGTAAATCCCATTTTCCACAATAAACATGCCAAACTTAACTAAACCTACAATTCTCCACATTCAAGAATCAAAATAAAGATGAGTTCACATGCTCAATTTTTCTGCACATTATTCTGTGGATTTCCCCCCACCCCTAAGCTTATGCCCATTCCTTTTCCACATGTTTTCTTCCTCTTCAGCAGCTGGTTACTTCAGATGGTGCCACCCTCAGAAACCCTTACTGGCTTCTCTGCTTTCCCCAGTGGGAAGAAGAACAGCAGCAAGGAAACAGCTTGATGGGCCTCAGGTGGCAGGCATAGAATTTGTGGGCCTGTTTGGCAATGTAATATTTGTAGCCCTCACTCAAAGAAAGAACCTTATCCATGGTGTTTATCTCATTCTATCCCCAAAACACTGCAATGTAGGTTTCCTCAGAGGCTGGAAATTGCTCAGTGCCACCAAAGGAGCTTCATGGCTGAAGGCTGGTTCCTGAGAAACCTTTTACGCTTGCCAAAATACCATGTAAGTGAGCATTGTGTCACATGTAAATGTATCATTACTACCCAGTGCCTCTGTTAAAGACATTCCTGAGGCACATGGGCTTCTGCACACGTGTGTTTAAGAGGAATGAGCAGAATGCCACAGTCAGGGGCAGTTCACATTTGTTATGCCACTTCTGTGTTTTGTGTTGTTGTTGTTGTTTAGTCATTTAGTTGTGTCTGACTCTTTGTGACCCCATGGACCAGAGCATGCCAGGCACTCCGGTCTTCCACTGCCTCCCGCAGTTTGGTCAGACTCATGTTGGTAGCTTCGAGAACACTGTCCAACCATCTCGTCCTCTGTCGTCCCCTTCTCCTTGTGCCCTCCATCTTTCCCAACATCAGGGTCTTTTCCAGGGAGTCTTCTCTTCTCATGAGGTGGCCAAAGTATTGGAGCCTCAGCTTCAGGATCTGTCCTTCCAGCGAGCACTCAGGGCTAATTTCCTTCAGAATAGGTTTGATCTTCTTGCAGTCCATGGGACTCTCAAGAGTCTCCTCCAGCACCATAATTCATAATTCCATAATGTGTTTTGTACTTACATCCATTAGAGAAGTCGGTGGGGATTTGACCCTGGGTGTAACAAACCCAAAGCCAATACTCTAATCACTTCATTACACTTTCTCTGCAGAGCTTTTCCTGAACCCTTCAAGCACCCTCTTGCTTGTTTCTTTACAAATGCCATTGCTGGAGAGCCAATGTAGCGTAATGGTTAGAGTGCTGGAATATGAACTAAGAGATCAGGTTTTGAATTCTCACCCAGCCATGAAGCTCACTTGGTGACCTTGGGCCAGTCACCATCTCTTAGCCTAACCTACAGTGGGGGGGGGGGAGTATTTGATCCCCTGCTAAATTTGCCTTCTGGGGTTTTTCCTGTTGTTATCCTGTCTCTCACAGCTACAATAAACCTACAATTAAAATTATGGACTGGTCATTTCTTTGTCAGAGGGCAAATGGGCAAATTTAGCAGGGGACCAAATACTTCCCCCCCTCACTGTACCTCACAGGCTTCTTGTGACTATGAAATGGGAAGGAGGAGAACCATGTACACCACCTCGAGATCCTTGGAAGATGAAGGTGGCATATAAATGTAATAAATTTAAATGAATAAATTTTAGTGTGTAACGTTTTATTATGTTTTTTTTAAAACGTTAGAAGCTGCCTAAAGTGGCTGGAGCAACCCAGTCAGATGGGCAGGGTACAAATAATAAATTATTGTTATTGTTATAAATTACTTATGGTCTTTTCCTGTGTGGTCTTAGTGCCCTGTACTCTCCCCACCTAAGAAACTTCTTTCATGCCTACATCTCACTGAAGTTTCAAAACTGAAGCAAGAGTACTCTCTTCCATAGACTATTGTTAGGAGTTTTGTCTGAAAAATGTAAACATCCCTGATATATACCAGATTTTAGCTTTCTGGCTAGTATGCAAGTAGCTTTAGTATTCGGAGTTGCATTGTATGGTTTCCATTTCACGGGACAGTTGCAGAACATCATAAGAACCAGCTATATCAGGCTAGCTCAGCATCCTGTTCTCACAACGACCAAGGAAGTCCAGGCCCAGGAACTCCTGTTGGCAACCTTGGGCGGGGGCAAAGTGGGGGCAATGAGAACACACTGGTGGGAGCTGCTCCTGGCTTTTATGGATTGAGGTGGGGTGGGATGCCCTCCTTTAGTATTCTGCATGAAGGGCTCAAGTCCAGTTTAATGAGTCATAAGAAGGAGGAGCAGGACTGGAGTCTGGAAGTTGCCCTTCATCATTTAACAGACCGAGCAGGAGCACAGATCACCCGGCCACAGTCTTCTTCAGTGTGCTGAGATGTACTGCATTTTTACCTAAAATATACTAATGGATAGCCATCTGTCATGGATGCTTTAGCTGAGACTAGATGACCCTTCCAACCCTACAATTCCATGATTCTATGCTTCTTAATTTGCATCTATTCATGCAAATTAGTAATTCAAATTTTATGAAAATGTGTTTCTCACTCTCTTTTTTGGGGGGAGTCTAAGTGGCCACCTTTTGGAGGGGAAGAATGTCCAGAAGCAGACAGGAAGGAAAATATCACAGAGTTTAGTGCTGTGGACTCCCAACGGGAAGTTTTTCTTACAGGGTTTGTGCCTGTCTGGCCAACTGCTGAGCAACAGTTTTCTGTTAAGAAGTGAAAAGCTTTAGTCTACATTTGTTTGACTAGACAACTGAAAATATTTTATCTCACTTTGAAGTAAAAGGAGTGGGAAGCATTTCATGTTATTTGCAGTGAGTTGGAACCTCCTGTTTGAAATGATATTCCAGCAATTGGTTTTCTTCCTGGAACTAGGTCGTAATTTTTCTGGCCTTGACAGAACTGGCACACTGTTTCCAGAACTTATGTGCCAGCCTGAAGTATATTTTCAGTAACAGAGTTATCACTGCAGAAAATGAGGCCCTGTGAAGAGATAAGGTTGATAAAGGTATGTAAGAATTTTATTCTGCCTTTCTTTGTTGTTGTTTTTAAAGACGTACCAACTGATGAATATGACAGCTTCCAAGACCTAGAGCTCACAACATAACCCTTGCTAGGCAGCTTAATATGGTTATTTTAGTGTACGTTTATTGAATTTATGAATCGCTTCCCATAGGAAACAGACCTGAAGCAACTTGCAAGAAGAATAAAATACAGTAATAAAAATATATTAAACACGTATTTAAAACATGCCGGTAGCCAACGTACAAATATGCAATCGTTGGTGCTGCCAAAATGCCCAGGAAACACAGGAAGACATTTCCTGGTGCCAAAACAATGAAAAAGTTAGTGTCGGGTGTGCCCTGGGGAGAGCATACCATAGATGGGGAGTTTCTACTGAATAGTTCCATAAGATCATATGATTGTATTTTTCAAGGTTCGTGTGGCCTTTGTGACTCACAGGCAATATGCCATCTGTTGGAACAGAGTGCCTCAGAATTGGGGCTACTACCAAGATGATTTGGCTGTTGGTAGAGGGCAGCTTACCTGACCTCCCCATGAGATGAAAGCAAAGCTTCTTCAGGATATCTTAAGTGGTAAAAGTAAAGGTAAAGGACCCCTGACAGACGACTCTGGGGTTACAGCCTTCATTTTGCTTTACAGGCCAAAGGAGCTGGTGTTTTTCCGCAGACAGTTTTTGCTCTGAATAGCAGCAGCTGGAAAGTACAGGAGGTGAGAGCGCTCTTGCACTCGAATCCTTCTTGTGGGTTTTCCACAGGCACCTGGTTAGCCACTGTGAGAACAGGATGCTAGACCAGATGGACCATTGGCCTGATCCAGCACAATCTTCTTATGTTCTGTATTTCAAGTTCCCTATTCAGTATTTCTAAGGTAAGGTAAGGTGTGTTAAAGTACTGTATTGTTTCTCATTACAAAAAGTTCTGAAGTGATTTACAACCCCAAATCAACATTCCTCCATAAGGAACTACTCTTTGAACAAGGAAGCTTACATGAGGTTATAAATGCCATTCAGGGCTTTAAGGATGGGAAGAACCAGCACTTTGATTCAAAATTGGGGCCAGAAACATATATATGAGCACCCCTATTGTTCATCCCTATTGTTAGCCGGGCTGCTGCGTTCTACACTACAGTAGTTGAACTTTCCAAACTATCTTAAAGTGCAGCTTAGTGCTGGGTGTGTGTCTTCTGAAATAGACTCTTTAAGTATAACAACAATAACAACAACATATTATCTGGGCAGCTTTCAACAGAATATTAAAAACACAACAAAGCATCAGACATTAAAAGCTTCCCTATACAGGGAATACCTTCAAATGTCTACAGATGCCTTTTGGGAGGGTTTTTGGGGAGTAATATTGTGTTATCCAGCCATTTCACTCTTTTATGTTTTAATAATTAATGGAATCTACTCAATACATTGAATTCAAGAATATTACATCCTATGTCCCGTGTGCAAGTTGGAGTAACTGTTCTGCTTTGAGTAACGGACTTGGACCAGGGGTACCTTGGACAGCTCCATTCAGGGCTCAGGCTAAGGACTTCATAAGAGTAGCATTCATAACTTCATCAGCAGTTATCCTCAGGCTGAGCCTTAAAAAGGAGGTACTGTTGTGTCTCAGTTGCAGTGAGAGAAGGCTCTTCATTTAAATGCACCTAACCTGTTATAGCAGGGGGAAGATGAAGGTTTCACTAGAGCTTCTGAGCTGCATTCCGGTGAGTCAGAGGTGGGTAACATGATGTTCTTGGGCAGGGGAGGCACCTCTGGCACAGCAGATTTGTTTTTGTGCAAGTGCTTCTGGTTAATTGTGAACATCTGGGGATGGCCATGAGAACACTTCCTCAACCCCTGGAGAGAGGGAGTCCAATCCCAGGGTCATGACAGCCCAGGCTGCCTGTGTATAGCCCTATAAAAGAACATAAACTGTGCCAATCACAAGAGAGGGGGGGGGGAGAAGAAATTGAATGCAGGACTCTGTTAAATCTTCAGCTGAGCAGCTGATTACAAGATCCCATCATTCTTTGTGAGGGGGGCAGTTAGGCCAACAATTGGGGAACTGAATAAGCAGTGCCCTTTCTAAATGGGCTTCTCAATCCATTGACTGAGAATCTGTAGAAGTGTACCTATAGCTCCTGTCTGGATCAATCCAACTGTAGAATCATTGTGATGTACATAGAATTATTGTTTTCTTTCTTCTTCTCAGAAACCATAACTGATCTATGTATCACTGCTAAATACATATGCAAACTATGCTGTGCAGGAAACGACTAAAGCAGCAGCCTTTTAGGATCCAAACATCATCCCCAAACTGCCCTCTTTTGCATTTTGCTTAGCAAAACTTTCAAATTCTTTTACTTTGTTTCATTTTCCTGATTCTATGATTTCCCTGCTAGTGTTTCAGCTCCCCAGGTGCCCATCCACTCTAGTTCACTTGAAATTCAAACACCAGATGGTGCAAATAACTGGAGTAATTTCTCCTCCCAATCAAGTGCAACGAGCAGGTGGACTGCTGCTGGTTTAGACCCCCAGATCTCAAGGTATCAAAGACGCTGAGATAGGTGAGTGACAAGTGCCTGACAATGATAAACAATGCTCAGCAATGACAAGTGATGCTGTTTCAAGAACTTGCGAGCCTCACTTCTACTCTGCAGCAATTGCTTTTCATGATTAATTGATTTTGTTTACTGTGATCTACAAAGGCTGTAGAAAACAGGAAAACACACAAATATATCTAGTTAGGATACTTGCATTGACTATTTCAAAACTCGTCTTTTATGTAGACTCTGAAAATAATCACTTTCAATGCCAGCATTCAGCAGAAGCTGACCTAGAACCTAAGTTGATTTGGTTTCGTGGGAAGCTGTATAGTATACTAAAAAGTGTTGGACTTTGACTGGGGAAATCATGGGCGACCTGGGGTCTTTGGGTGTCTCGGCACAATCAACTTCACAGGGATGTTGAGAGGATCAAATGGAATCACACCACCCTGTAATGTACTATGTACACCATCCTGAGCTCCGTTTTGTAACCCAAATGCAGCTCTATTTGGTAATAAGGTCTACCCATGAGTAGGGAGTAGGGAGATGATAGCTTACCCAATCCCCTACTTGTGGCTTTTTTGTTTAGTCCTGCTGCCCTTCATGTATTAGACGGCAAAGATTTGCATGCTGTACTCACGGAATTTTCCTACACGATTTAGAATCCTGCACAATCAGGCTTCAAAATCATACAGGGAGCATTCATGAGTACAGGCGATTCCAGATTGTCTATATATTGCCCTCCAATTCATGGAAGGCAGTAGGACTGAGTGACAGAGACACCCCTTAGCCATCCACATAACTTCCAAATCTTCACTGGATGATCCCCTCCACCCATCACAGCAGATTTGAGAGCAGCCAAAAATGCCATCCCTCACTGTTCCATGGACGGAAGCCTTGTGTAGGGAAGGAACGCTAACTGGATACCACCCGTTTTTATACTGACAACTTATGGTAGCGTCTTCCCACTAAAGTCAAAATAGAAGCTCGTCATGGGGTTTTGGGTGGTGGTAAGACATTGGGTGGTGTAAGGCTTCCAGCGTCTCCTTGTTGTTTACTGAAATGCACTGACAAAGAGGGACAAGATTCGCTCTGCCATGTATATACTGTAAATTGAACCCATTTAGTAAAAATACAACAGAAGTACTGGAAATATGAAGGGATTTTTTTTTTTGGTAGTTAAAATGATACCAGTAGCCCTTCTTGCAAGTAATGCTTCCTCAGTTGCTTGGGTCTTTAAAAATTGGATGGGGTTCCGGAGGATCTTGCTTTGGAAGGTAAAAGGAATGGGTTTGACCTTCCAGGTCAATTAACTCCCTAACTTGTATAAATCTGTGGGGGAAAATTCCTTTCCAACCCACGCTGGCAATCTGCTTATATTCTCAGGCATGATGATTGACATCCCTTTTAACCTAGAGAGGCACATATGCAAGTGTTATTCCTACATACAAATTATAAAAGCATTTTTAAAATTATAAATCTCTCTCGGTTCAGGGAACATATCCAATGGAGTTTTGGAGTCAGCTTCTGGGGAACGGGGAAGCGAGAAGGGGCTGGAAGCAACAAGAGACAAAAGTCCAAGATGGGAGAAGGAGGTGAATTTATTCATTTTGATGAAAAATAGGAATGATTTGGGGCATTTATGAAGATGCAGAAGAAAGGAAAGAGAATGGAAGGAACAGAGGGAAATGTAATTAATTGTGGAGGAAATTAATATTAAATTTAAATTTAATATTGGAAGGGCTCCTTCTTTTCATGGAAGGCTTTGATCCACTTTTTGGCAATTCCCTATCCCTGCAACTCAAGCCCCAGTTCCAGAGGGTCCCTGAACCTCCAGAGCAGATTCTCGAAGGTAAAAAAGGCTGCCAGGATAAGGGGAAACTGTGAAAGTTGCATGGGAGTATCACCTGAGCAGAAATCTACTAATGGGATACTCTATTATTGGGATCAAAACCAGTACTGTACATTTATTGTTCAGCTATTACTGCCCATTCTGCAGTTTCTGAAGACCACATTCTGAAGAAGTGTGCATGCACACGAAAGCTCATACCTATGAAAAACTTAGTTGGTCTCTAAGGTGCTACTGGAAGGAATTTTATTTTCATTTTTTATTTTGTTTTGCAATTTTAATGTTTGCCTCAAAAAATAGCAGTTATTGTGGGAGTATGAATGTGTATGATGCCACCTCTGCTTCGTCATTCACATCCTCAAAACCCACTTTTTCCTAGGCCCCTAGTTCCCATCTCCTACAGAAACTCAGCCTGTAACTAAGCCTGAATACATGAAACCCAAATTGTTGCATATCATTTCCCTGCCTCCGCTTGCTTTTCTTTCCATTGTTGCTTTCTTGTGTTGAATTTTAGATTGCAAGTTCCTCAGGGTAGGGATCTGCCCCTTTGTGATCTGAAAAGCTCCATGCATAACTATGGTGTTATATAAACAACAATACAGCAGTGGACCTTGGGGTCTCAAATTTCAGTGGTGCCGGTGCCCTGGGCGATGCAAAAATCCAACCCCCACCTCCCCCCACCTCTCAGCTTCCCATCTACCTCATATTTGCAGCAGCAGCTGCAGCACTCTCAAGACTCTGTGGCCAGTGCAACAGAACCTGTCACACTTCCCTAAATACATCTCTGAATAACACTTTGATTTTGCAAGCATCTTTCTCTTTTTAAATCCTGCTTTGTGCAATTTCCCACCAAAATGCTCCCCATTTCTTTCCTAGATTAGTTACTGGGCTCATTCCAGGCAATCCAGAATCAAGTATTCTGCTCTGGTCTGGTCAGACCTCACCTGGAGTATTGTGTCCAGTTCTGGGCACCACAGTTCAAGAAGGATACTGACAAGCTGGAACGTGTCCAGAAGAGGGCAACGAAAATGGTCAAAGGCCTGGAAATGATGCCTTATGAGGAACGGCTTAGGGAGCTGGGTATGTTTAGCCTGGAGAAGAGAAGGTTAAGGGGTGATATGATAGCCATGTTTAAATATATAAAAGGATGTCATATGGAGGAGGGAGAAAGGTTGTTTTCTGCTGCTCCAGAGAAGCGGACACGGAGCAATGGATTCAAACTACAAGAAAGAAGATTCCACCTAAACATTAGGAAGAACTTTCTGACAGTAAGAGCTGTTCGGCAGTGGAATTTGCTACCAAGGAGTGTGGCGGAGGCTCCTTCTTTGGAGGTCTTTAAGCAGAGGCTTGACAGCCATCTGTCAAGAATGCTTAGATAGTGTTTCCTGCTTGGCAGGGGGTTGGACTGGATGGCCCTTGTGGTCTCTTCCAACTCTATGATTCTATGATTCTATAATTCTAAGTATTGTATAGGTCGCATGCCCAAGAGTTTGTGATGGCAGCGCTCAAGGCAATCTAGAATAGCAAGATTTTCAGAAACAGATCTCGCCAATGGGCTAAAGGGTGTGTATGTTCAACCCTGCCAAAAATGAACAGTTTGGGCTCAGTCCTAATTATTAACATAGTTGTGCTTAAGATACAGTCTGCAACTGTTTTGACTGTTTCATTTACATTAGAATCATAGAATGGTAGAGTTGGAAGGGACCACAAGGGCCATCTAGTTCAACCCTCTGCAATGTAGGAATATTTTTGCTCAGTGTGGGGCTCAAACACACGACCCTGATGTTAAGCTTGATATTGTGTATGCATTGAATTTTTTTTAAAGGGAGTATATGGGGATTGTTATAAGCATTTTCAGAAAATGAAACATAAAAGGAGTCGCCTGCAAGAGATGGCTAAATTTGAGAAAGGACATAGGTTCTGCTTGGCACCTCTGGTGTGTGAAGGGGTGCGCACTTTTACTGCCCCTGAGTTTAACTTGGTCCAATTGAAATCAATGGGGCCTCAAAGGGTTTCACTGTGGCTTCCCTGTGCCGCCAATGTTTACCATCCTTTGAAATATAAGTAGTGGGGCAGAGGGAGGGTGGGGGGGGGAAGAGGCTGGCTTGAAGCGAGGTAGAAGCCATATCATGAACGTGAATGAACGTTGCTTCCATTAGCCTGTTAATGCCGTACAGAATATCTTGAAACTATTTAACACAAATCATCTCAGTGTCAACAACCCATCATGGATAAACTATCTAATTAACAGAAGCCATCATACTATTTGGAAGTTGAGTCTTGGCTCAGTTGTTAGAGCAGAAGGGCAATCCTTGATATGCAAAAATTATCCAATCAACTTTTTTAAAAATAAAAAAAGACTACGAAGCAGATTCTGCTGTTTTAAATTAACCCCTCTTCAGCTTGAAATGTTCAGGCTTTTGTTAACATTTCCTTAGATATCTCCCTAGATTTTATTGTGGTGCAGATTCAGTTAGATTTCCCCTCCTCCAATCAATATTAAAGGCTCTGAAAGTTTACCAGAAGATTAAGTTGTCCAGTCTTTGATTTACAATTGTGACCAGCTGAATGGGGAAAATTAGTATCTTTGGGTTTGATCCAGATTTTGCCTTTCATGAAGAGAAGGCTTCCTTCTATCCCTGGATATCTTCTGAGTTCTGAGCCAGTGAAGGTATCCCAGTAGCAGAAACGGAAGGAGCTGTTCCCATGCTGCAGATGAAAATTTTCATGGAGGTCATGGAAGCTTTTGCTTCAGTTGAGTGTTCTCAAGTAGCTTTGTGACCTTGCCTTCCTTCTCGGCACTACTGACCAGAGCCCAGTCTAAAACTGCAAGGGGAAAACCAGCTGCTCAGTGAACTTCCCACTAGGGATGTGGAAGAAATTTGAGTCCGTTCACATTTAAAAGCACACCTAATTTTTGCTTTCCATAACAATACACAAACCAAAACACAGCTAGCCTTCAACATCTGCACTTCTCTGAATTTCACAATGCAGCTCTACAGCCAAGTTGTGTATTTAAAAAATGCATTTGTTGGAGGGAAATGTGCATTGAGATGCATGTATTAGTGAAAATAATATTAAAATGCATTCTGTTAGGGGAAATTGTTTTGCAAACATGTGCATGTCAGGAGAAATTGTGTATAAGCATATATATACGAGGAAAAATTGCCGATGGGCTTAAAACACACACAAACACAAACACACTGATGTAGAAATGTGGAGAATTGAATTTAGGATTGAAAAAATGAGAAACTCGAAGGAACCTTACTTCCCATACATTCACAGCTGACAAGGTGGTGGTGCCACTGCACACTTCCCTGTTCTTGTTAAGGAGAAACCAGAATCAATTGTGTACTATGCTACAGAGTGTGCAAATTTGCTGTCGAAGTTTAGTGAATGTAATAACCCATTCACTTGTCCAGAACAGCATGTCGTAACATTTTATAGGGTGCCTCAAATTGTGGATCATTCTTTGAAAAATTAATCTGTATACTCACCAGACTGAGCGCTTGGACCACATGCAGAAGAAAATGTGCACAAACACATACCAAAAAATGTTTCTTGTTAGGTTACAACTGTTTCTAGCTTTGTTCCGTAAAGCAAGGATGCACAAGCCTGGGATTATTATTATTTGCACAGAATGGGTGTAAATGTGTGAACTCATGCATGCACACATCCACACACTACTGCCCCTAAACAGAATAACTGGTTTGGTGAATGTATGATCCCGCCATTAGTAATAAACTGAAACAGTTTTCTTTTAGCTCCAGCCCTTAAAAAATAAAAATAAAATAAAGCTAGATACAGTAAACCACAAAATTTAGAGCAGGCAATTTAAGAGGGAGTAATAGTCATATTATTATTACCACTGCCCTCCTTCAAGCAATGAAATAAAGTACTAGTTTTCATGTTCCACCAATTAGCAATGCAGATTGTGACATATTAAAACTGATTGATTAGCAGTTGTCCAGCAGTTTGTGAAACTTGAACCTTAATTTGTTAATATGAATTGTACTGGACCGAGGTATCTGAACCCCCCCCCCCTTGTGAGTTCCAGTTAAGGAGAACCCATCCGTATCTTTCATTAATTGATATTGCTGTAGGTTGCTCACAACTGTTACTCCATTCCTCCAATGAGTCATTTAAATTTAAATTTTCCTCCCACTTGGTTGCAATCTTTCCCTGTAGACCATTATGTTTACCCAGTAGGAACTTATATAAATTAGAGTCTGTTTTGTAACAGGCTACATAACCATTAACTGATATTGCAATAGGTTAAGATTTTTTTTAGTACACTGCAATAGACCTAGACCATGTGATCTTCCTGAGAGTAGGCCAAGGATTGAAATCCCGTAGAAAGTGAGATTGTAGAGTAAAATAGTCAATCCTAATCTTGTCATGCTGTAGGAGTATTTGATTATTGAACTAAGCATGAAGCACATTGTTTCCAATTTTTCAATTATGTAAATTATACCACAAAACTGAGCATTTATGTTGAAAATTCTATGGTGTCACAAATCAGTTTTAATTGAAATATGGTACATATGGATTTCTATTTACTTTGATTTGTTTGGTACATATCACCTTTATTTAAGAATAATTGTTATGGAGTCATGTCTCTAAACCATAGAGATGTCAAGGGTTACTCCAACACTCTATATGACTACCTTGCGATCCCCCTAACTAGAAGTCCTCACAGGTTACTTGCAGCTCATTCAGCAGGGGCAAACATCCCCATTGATCAGCTGTTAAATGAATCTGCTTATCTATGTGGAAGTGGCTCTGAGCCACTGTGGGAACTGCACGCCACCTGCTCTCAGCTCAGAATTCATACATGAAGACATGGCATTGGGTGCGTTTCCTAGTAGGATAGACACCACTCAAAAAGAGGGCCCAATGCTACTGTATATGTACAGATGCAAATTTAGAAATGATTATTATGGGTGATATCCAGTGCTGCTCATGCTCAGAGAAGACCTATTGAAACCAACAGACGTCTGTAAATTAAGTCCATTTATTTCACTTTGTCTACTCTAAATTTGACTTAATTTGATATCCTACAGTTCAAGTTGAAATACAATTCATCTCGCAGTAGTAGGGAAGACTGTGCCCAGGGGACTGGTATGTCTGCAAAAGGTAAAGGTAAAGGGCCCCCTGACCATCAGGTCCAGTCGTGTCCGACTCTGGGGTTGCGGCGCTCATCTCGCTCTATAGGCCGAGGGAGCTGCCGTTTGTCCGCAGACAGCTTCCGGGTTATGTGGCCAGCATGACAAAGCTGCTTCTGGCGAACCAGAGCAGCACACGGAAACGGCGTTTACCTTCCCGCCGGAGCGGTCCCTATTTATCTACTTGCACTTTGATGTGCTTTCGAACTGCTAGGTGGGCAGGAGCTGGGACCAAGCAATGGAAGCTCACCCCATTGCAGGGATTCGAACCGCCGACCTTCTGATCAGCAAGCCCTAGACTCTGTGGTTTAACCCAGTGGTCCTCAACCTTGGGCCTCCAGATGTTTTGAGACTACAATTCCCATCACCCCTGACCACTGGTCCTACTAGCTAGGGATCATGGGAGTTGTAGGCCAAAAACATCTGGAGGCCCAAGGTTGAGGACCACTGGTAACCCACAGCGCCACCCAGGTATTTCTGCTATCCAGGTGCTAATGGTTGATGGTAAACACCTGCTCTGTTTTTTATCTTTAAATGGGACTTGAACCAGCCCTTCTGTAAAGGAAGACGCATGGCCTTCATAGGATCAGGTGGCAGTTTTAGTTTGGATGATGGATGTCTGCGTGGGTGTAGGGTTTGCTGCCCATGAACACACACCTATGTGACTGAGGTGTGGAGACTATGGCTGCCGGACGCGGGTGGTGCTGTGGTCTAAACCACTGAGCCTCCTGGGCTTGTTGATCAGAAGGTCGGAGGTTCGAATTCCTGCTATGGGGTGAGCTCCCGTTGCTGTGTCCCAGCTTCTGTCAACCTAGCAGTTTGAAAGCATCCCAGTGCAAGTAGATAATTAGGTACTGCTGCGGCAGGAAGGTAAACAGCCTTTCCATGCACTCTGGCTTCCATCATGCTGTTCTGTTGCACCAGAAGCGGTTTAGTCAGGCTGGCCACATGACCCAGAAAGCTGTCTGTGGACAAACGCTGGCTCCCTCAGCCTGAAAGCGAGAATGGCTCCACAACCCCATAGTCACCTTTGACTGGATTTAACCGCCTAGGGGTCCTTTACCTTTTTCTTTTTACTATGGCTGCATCCATGGACCATGTGTGCGCTTTACTGTGTTGATTACAAGGCTAGTGTTTCTATTCTGTTTTCAAATGTTCCTTTCATGCTGCACAAGCCTGTTTCATCACATGTTAACTGCTATCCCACCATGTTGCGGTAGATATCATTTGCACATGTCATTCCTCCGTGCCACCCATCTCCCTCTACATCCCACTATTCTTCTTCTGGGCTTTACCTTTCCTGCACACTTTCTTGTCAGGCAGAAAAAAGGACACGGCCTCGCAATGGGCACGGAGTACAGTGAAGGTTGGCATGCCACGTCACGGCTTGTCATGGGAGTGGCTGCAGCGTGAACCTGTGAGAAAGGCAGGAGAATTGCCACGCAAAACTCCTGTGATTTTCTCTGGCGGGGGGACGGACTGCAAAAATGGATTTCTTTCTGGAATCAAATAGCAGGGGAATGAGCACTAAACTTGAGCTCTATTCTATTGCATTCCATGGTTTTCCAGAAGTGGATTTTACCCTGTGTGAAAGCTCAAATATAATGTGCAAAATAACAGCTAGGGGAACGCCAGGGGAAATGGAATAACCTGCACTGCCAATGCAGCCTTGGTATTTGTAGCAGTATGGTTCCACTTGTAGGTTTTCTGCTGGATTAGAATAGAAATCCCTACAAGTGGAAGGGACAGAATAGAATATTTTATGCTGGACTGTGTAGTTTAAGGAGTCGAATGAATGATTATTGAGAGAGTTGGGTGTGTGCCATGATGTTTAGCTTACTCTTAGCCATTGTTTTGTTAGTATTGCTTTAGATTATAATTACTTATAATTGTTTTACTCTTGACCTCTTAGTTATATTATATGACATGGCATGGTCAGGTCCAGGCATTGAAGTTGTGAGGCAATTCTGATGTTCTGTTTTTATGTTAATTTCTGCTGTTTATTTATTGTTTGTTAGCCACTTTGGGATTCACTTGAATGGAAAGTGGCACAGAGAGACAATCAAACAGCAAATGTTTATCAAGGAAACGGTGTAGCAAAGTAGCTAACAGCACAATCCTATTTGCCCCCTAGTCCCCCTGTTTTTAAAGAATTTACTCGCATCTCAGATACATTTGCACAGGACTGCAACCTAAGAGATTCACAGCCCAGATTCAAATTTCACCTCTGCTATAAACTCAGAAATCACACTCTCTCCCTTTCCCCCAACCCACAAGACAGTGAGAATCATATTGAACTGCCTTTCAGGATTGTTGTTATAATTAGTAGTAATGCTTTATAGATGTAAAATGTACAGAGGATGGGAGAAATTTCATTTTTCTCTCGTTTGTTATTTACACTAGCATCCTGTGCTTGAGAAGTGGAGAAAAGGCAGCACTACAAGTTGAACTGTCTATTGTAAAAAACAAACAAAAATTCTATCATGCACATCAGTGTTCATATGTTAACCTGTGCCTGTCTCTGCTTGAGGATGCTTTACAGCAGGCTTCCTCAACCTCGGCCCTCCAGGTGTTTTTTGCCTACAACTCCCATGATCCCTAGCTAGCAGGACCAGTGGTCAGGGATGTTGGGAATTTGTAGTCTCAAAACATCTGGAGGGCGGAGGATGAGGAAGCCTGCTTTAAAGCGAGGAGGTTTATAAAAGCACGGGGTTGTAGCCAACCAGGTTTTACTCAGACTAGTTATATTGAAATTAATAACCCTCAGTTAGTAGAACCGTTAATTTCATTGGGTCTACTCTGAATAGGACAAGCATTGAAATTCTTTGTAAATAATAATGTGCATGCAAAGAAACCAAACAATAATAAAATGCCAATATACAAAGAGAAATTAAAAGACATGGGTCAGTTTAGCTGAAAAAGTATAAAAACCTCTAATTGATATATATAAATGAGTTCTAATCTTCATATAGTTTTCTATGCCCTCTTTAACACAATTTAACCTTATTTGCTTTTGTAATCATCTTCAAAATGTGTACAATGAACTGTCCACATCAACTGTCCAGTTAACTGTCAACATCATATCTCCAGATCTCTCCTGCCCATTATTGATAAATCAGACTATTTTGCTTCTCTCCCTGCCCCTACTATGTATCTTATAAAGCAACATCAAATATATGTTGAGTTTCATCTCTCATTGGTGGCCTTCCCAAACAATTAATAGGTGCATTCTTTTCTATGAGCACAAGTATTATGCCAGCCCTGGGCTAGCAAGTCAATACTCCATCCCAATACTCCATCTGTTTTCTTTAAAACACAAAAATTAAAATACAGGGCGTTCCAGAGGCAGAGTGGGAGTAAGCTGGCCTGGGATCCATTGGATCCCAAGCCAGTCTCACTGTTGCCATGCAGTGGCATCAGGCCGAGTTCCTATGCCAGTTCCAGGTTGGTGCAACAGTGACCTTACTGACCCCAGAGCTTCCACCCCAGCTGTCTTGCCTTCCATCTCAATGGCCAGGGCACTCCTTAAAGTCCCATTGTGGGGCAGGGGGTAGAGGTTTGGATTGCAGCCTAAATAAATAAAACAATCTTAATTCGTGGCATGGGATACATAAGTCCTCCTCAGGCATTCCTTTATTTTTTCTAAGGTCCTGAAACATGCACAGCGCCTATGTGAGGAGAGCCCTCTCCCCACTCCAGCCACCCTCCAACTTGTGGAAGGCGATTGAGAGGGTGGGGACGGGTGATTGTACACTCCCTTTATTTCCTTCCCAGCACAGTGTTGATTGCATGCACCTTAAGAGGGTTCTAAATGATATTTTCCTACTTTGTCCTGTCCCAACTGGATGGTTTTTTTTTTTTTAAAAAAAATAGGGATATAAGTGTATAATTACTATTGTGCTCCTCCCCTCCCCAAATCAACAAGACTAATTATTTCCCTATGGATATATAAGGTAGAAGACTGATCGCTCAGTACAATATTGCATAGTAAATTATTATTTAGCCATTGCCATGTGAATTCTTGCATGTTGTTATTGAGCTGCAAATGGCAAAGAGAGCATGCCGTTTGGTAACCTTGGAACACACAAACGCTACTTGCAATCGAGGCATTTCAGCTTTAGGTGCATTTCCTGGAGTAAATAGTATGCTCCCCTCAATTTTCATGTCTTCTGGTCTACTTCCAAAAACTTGGAAGGGAATTAGTGTGCAATTTGCATCCAACCCTTAGCCAAAGGGATGTGGTTTATTATAATACATAGTCCTCCTAATTATTGAAAAGCCTGAGAAAACTAGGCGCAGTGTGCATCTGTTATTGCTTGACCACACTGCCAAACATGATTTGGCAAGCACAGAAATGTACATTGAACAGACCCTACAGTCTCATTTGCATTCGGTTTGTAGTAATTATGGGGAGGTTATAACTGAACTAGCTTGTCCTCTGTTATTAGCTCACACCATTCCTTTTAAAAAGTGCAAACCCAAAACAACAATTAAAAAAAAGCAACTTACTAGAAATTCCATGCATCTATAAAAGCAGCTTTTCAATGCAATGTCATTCTAGCTTGAGTGCTATTTATTTCTACATACAAGGATCTAGCCTTTAAAAAGAGCATCTCTTCCTATCTTGTGCTTACTCTTCAAGTGTCTTAGAATTCACTGATGCTTTTGTCACAAAATATTGCAATCTCTTGAACATAAGCATGCTGCTACCGGTAATAGTTGTTGAAGCCAATGGTGTTCATTAAAGCCGTTACATGGTGGAACTTTATTTACATCGTTCTTCTCTTTGGACTCAAGAGGAAAGCACTTTGTCATCTCTGGAACATCAGGCTAAGTGCAAAGGGGAAATGCGAAGTCTGATGGGAGCAGTATAAAAATAATTATTGTGCAGCGGAGCGTAAAGGCTGAGAGACCATTTATTTCTTTCCCCCTAATAATTAGGTCTTTTTATCTGGAGTTGCAAGGAGGAGTTCCTGTGCGGCAGGAATAAGAACCTGTGGTCGTCCAAATGTCGTCGTAACATAAGAAGAACAGAAGAAGAGCTTACTGGATCTGGCCAATGTCCCATCTAGCCCAGCATCTTGTTCTCACAGTGGCCAGCCAGATGCCTGTAGGATTCCAGCACAAGAGCACTCTGCCCTCCTGTAGCTTCCAGCAATTGGTATTCAGAAGCTTTGCTACTTGTGACAGCGGAGGTAGAACATAGCCATGGTGGCCAAGAACTGTTAATAGCCTAATAATAATAATAATAATAATAATAATAATAATAATAATAATAATAATTTATTATTATTATTATTATTATTATTATTATTATTATTATTATTATTATTATTATTTATACCCCGCCCATCTGGCTGGGTTTCCCAGCCACTCTGGGCGGCTTCCAACAGAATATTAAAATACAATAATCTATTAAACATTAAAAGCTTCCCTAAACAGGGCTGCCTTCAGATGTCTTCTAAAACTCTGGTAGTTGTTTTTCTCTTTGACATCTGATGGGAGGGCGTTCCACAGGGTGGGTGCCACCACCAAGAAGGCCCTCTGCCTTGCCCTCCATGAATTGGTCTCATCCTCTTTTAAAACCACCCACGTTGGCTGCCATCACCACTTCTTGCCTTCAGTTGAAATCAATTTACCATCCCCCCATGACACTCAAAACCAGCTGTCTCATTCTGTCTTATGACAGAGATGCCCTGATGACGACAGGCGCTTGCTGTGTTAAGGGCAAAGGACCTGCCATGTTCTTTTTCAAGATTCTTTCTCCAGATAGGTTTTTTTTGGGGGGGGAAGGGGGTTCTTGAAATGAAAGAGGAGCTTCCCGAGGAGCTGAGGTTCTCCCGTGGCAGCCATTTGCCAGCTCAATATTGTGTGCCTCCCCTCCTTCAGCTCCTTTTGTCCAGGCAGAGAAAAAGATACAAGAGCTTCCCTATCTTCTACCCTGCATAGAATCATAGAATCATAGAGTTGGAAGAGACCACAAGGGCCATCCAGTCCAACCCCCTGCCAAGCAGGAAACAGCAGCAAAGCATTCTTGACATATGCCTGTCAAGCCTCTGCTTAAAGACCTCCAAAGAAGGAGACTCCACCACACTCAGGTGGGAAAGCAGTTCAGAGATCAGATTTGGAGCCAATTAATCGTAACGTGGTAAGGGTTTAGCGCTTTCACCTAGAGTTCAATTCTTTTTAAAACAAAAAACACAAAAACTGAAACCTGCCACCAATGTAAATCAAGCTATAAGGATCACTTGATCCAAGCTGTACTTATCTGGGAATAAGTTGCACAGAACTTATGAAACATATTCTGAATATAAATTATATATAGGATGGATAGCACTGTAAGTGTACCATGTAGCTTGGCATATCTTGGCTGTGCTTCACAGATTTGCTTCAAGCGTTCCAGAAATTGTACATGGAAAGGACTCCTGTATAGGAACTAAGCACCCCATAGTTTTCAGAGTCAGCAGAATGTTGGACTCCGTTAATAATCTCAATTTGAAACTGACTAATCTCATATTTACCTTGAGGCATGAGGTGTGTCTCTCATGCTTTCTATGGCCCTTGGCTCTGAGCCTGGGGAAGGTGATCTGATATTGGGGATCCTCTTCCTGACACTGTGGACATTTCTGTTCAGGAAGTTGCATAGTTTATTTCATTGACCATATTCCCACTATATAAGTGGTTCCTCCAAAAGAATTCTGGGAACTGCGGTTTGTTAGGAGTGCTGAGGCCCCTATTTCCCCTCACAGGATTACAATTTTCAGAGTAGCTTAACAATCAATCCCTCTTCCCAGATAACTCTAGGAATTGTAGCTCTGTGTGATGTGAATGTGGCCATTGTTTCCAATGGGAGGGAAATAATTTAAAGTGCTGGGGGGAAGGGACCAGAAAAGGACAGACTGCCCTCACTTCTGCACTGCCAGGCAAAGCCTTAGCAGGGCATGAGAGGAGGCAGATGAACTGTCTTTGTGTTTCCCTCCTCACTCTTAGGATTGCAGCCTTAGAAGCCAGAAACATGAGAATCAAATCGATCTCAGCTGAACTGTGGATTCGGTCTGAATGTTTATTTGTTGTAAGCATCTCTTTCCCTTTCTGTTTCTCTATCCACTACCTGCCACAAGGGCTATTTTATATGACATCTTTGGTGATTTCATTGTGATTCCTCACATTATTGCTTTGATACAGCTCAGTTGCTTAAAGTCTAATACATGCCAAATAGAAAATGTAAAATACGATCTGGGATGCATTGCAGATGATTCAGAGTTAATCCACATTTCTATTCATGTGAGTCTGGAGAGAATTGAGACCCAAGAGTCAGAAAATGGCTGACAATTTCCCCTAGGGAAGAAATAGATTTTCTTGGTGAAATCCAAATAGAAATGTTCATATCAGAGTCTAATATCAACAACACGATACCCAGACTGAGCAGATAGCTAGAAGGCAGAAAGAGAGAGACTTTCTGTACACACATATATCCTTTGCCACAGTGTTTCACAAACTTATTTGAAGGCCTATTTAATTCATGTTGGCACACGCTGACATTTAATAAAAAATCTCACTCCCCACCAGGTGTTCTGAGACGAGCAAAGCACATACTTCTAATGACAAGAATCCAGTAATTTCATAATATGGCAAAATGGGATTGCAGTGCAATAACTACAGCAGCCTGCTGCGAGAGGCTAGAGGGATAGATCTGTCCAGCTTTGCCCCAATTGCCGCCACAAAGAAGGGGAAACTGCCAGCTAAACTGATAGAAGACTGCTCTGGGAGCTTCAGCCCATTCTGATGGGGCAAAAACAGAGCTATGTCATCTCATTTCCCCACTGCCCTTCAAAAGCACTGAATATATGTAGGACAGGGGATTTTAGTCCAAATATTGCTGGACTGCAACTCCCTTCATCCCTGGCCATTGGCTGTGGTGGTTGGGAACTATGGGAGTTGGAATCTAAACACATCTGGAGAGCCACAGGTTCCCCATCCTAGATGTAGAGCCTACTGTACTTCCTTACAGGGATGGAGGAGAAGTTTTATTTTGTTTGCATCTTAGTGATAAACTTCCATAATGTGTACTTCTCAAACCAACATGCAAACTTAGACACGGCTATCCTTCCAAATGTTCTCATCTCTGAATGTTGCAATGCAGTTCTCCAACCAAACGACATGTACAAAATGCGTATATGTGGGTTGTTTTTTTTGCCCTAATAGGCATCTCTTTGTGAAAATAACATACAAAAAAATGCATTTTATATGGGGAAATGGATTGCTGACATGAGTGTATGGGCCAAAATTGCATACAAAAATGTGCATATTAGAAGTGTACACTAAAAAGCTGGTGAATTTTCATGTGTTTGGGTTTTTTAATTGCAAATTGATGGGGAAGTGTGGAGAATTGAACATGCAACTGGGAAAATGAGAAAGTGAAACTGTTAGCTTCAGCTACCCATACTTCCTTATGACATATAGGACCAACTTTCAGCACTGGAACTGAGAGCTGACAGTAGCATCAGAAGAATAATGCAAAAAGCCCAATTCTCTATTTTCATTCAGGAGCATGGCTCACTGTAGCTGCCTTCAGCCATTTGCCTGAACTCATGTATGAGGCTTAGAAAAAAAGTAAAGGACCCCTGGACAGTTAAGTCCAATCAAAGGTGACTATGGGGTGTGGCGCTCATCTTGCTTCAGGCCAAGGGAGCCAGCATTTGTCCACAGACAGCTTTCCGGTCACGTGATCAGCATGACTAAACCGCTTCTGTTGCAACAGAACACAATGACAAAAACCAGAGTGCATGGAAATGCCATTTTGAGGCTTAGAAGTGTGTATTGGGATGGGAGAATGCAGACTATGCCTGCCCCCAAAGTACCCTGGAATGCCATCTCATCTCAAAACCCTTGTGCATGGGAGGAAATTGCTTAGAAACCTCTACAGGACTGACTGGAAAGTCTGTCTTATCAGGATTCTTGATTGCACAGGGGCATTTAAGTGTCCTCAGCGGAACATGTATAGAAGCCATCTTTGGACCTTTGGACTACTTACGATTGAGAGGCGCCTCCCCGAGGAACATTGGGGGCAAGGCCAGTGTCTGCACCTCTGCTGTTGACCTTTACACATTTTAAATCCTCACAAGTTCAGGCAAATGTCTGGAGAAGCCTCGTGTGTTCAGCAGATCTCGTTCTCAGATAAGTGTGTACAGCTAGGGTGGTTCTAGGTTTGAGGGAACCATCAGCAAAGTGCCCTCTACGTCTCTATACTCCTCTGCTGCTGTTGGCCTACTTGGTAGCAGCAGTGGCAGTGGCTGAGCAACAACAGCGCCCTACCTGAGCTGAGGTTTCAATTTCACACAATGTTACTGTTGAAGCCTGGAGTACAGTATTGAGGAAAATGAAGATGGCCACTCCTGGATCTCCATTGGAGTGGGTACTATTTAACTCCCAGACTTGGACACCAAGAACATCTCGGGTAAGAGCATCTGCTAAAGGATGTGCAGTGAGTAGAAGTCAACAGTGGATCCTGCCAGGTTGCTGGTGTACCAGCAGTTACGTGAGGATGCTGATGCTGGACCTGTGCGCGGCCTGCAGGTTCCTTCACAGCAATCCTGTGAGAGAGATCAGCATCATTTCTGTTTTGCTTATGAACAAAGCTTAGAGACAAAACTTTGCTTCTGATCCCCAAAAAAGGTTGATCTGTATGTTGGACTCTCATGGATGAAGTGCTTTAATGTGCGTCTCAGCTGGGAGGTGATTTTTTTAAAAATACAAAATAATTAAATTTGGAACGTTGCCATGCCATCTTTTACCAACTTGAAGAAGACTTAGTGATGCTAACCATTTTTGAACTACTGTTAGAAAGCCAGCAGATTTACATGCAAACCACATTCTAGCTGGCTTTTAGGATCACTGACTTGTCCCTATCTGAGAGGCAGCTATCCAAGGCTATCTAATGTGTGTGTGTGAGGCTGGTTCAGGATTTGAATTCCATTTCCCGGTACCATTCTGTCCACTACATCACATTGAATCTCATGGTCTAAAATATAGGGTTTTGTTTTTGCATTTTAATATGTTTCTGGGGGTGGGGAAATAGGTGCCTAACAGTCTTCCTTCTGAATTGTATATCTGCTTTGTACCTCATATTCTCTAGGGCCAAACATAACTGTGTTTGCATAGCTATTGTTCATGTTGTGATATTCCCCCCTCCTTTTTTTTTTGTGTGTGAGCTATTCAGTAGATGTAAGTGTTACAGAAATAGCAACGGAATTATAAGCACTGATGATTTGATGAATGACCAGAGCCTTAGATACTGCTCTCCTGCTTCCTTAACAGGCTTTCTGTATCTGAGAGAGCACTAGGAATTGACAAAATCTGTTTAATGCTTTAATAATCTGTGGGGAACACCTACCTCATCTGACAAACAAGATCGCAGTTCAGGAAACGGCTCACAGCCTGTCTATTGGTTCTGACATCCGTGGTATCCACACAGCCATCCTCTGCATATTCCCCGCTTTTAAAGGTCTTCCCATCACTGTTATTGGTCTCACAGATGATGCAGTATGACACTCCATAAACAATGAGCTGGGCCCTTTTGTAGGCTGCCTTGCTTTTCTTGGCTTGAAACTGCCACTGAATGTCAAATCAATTTGGCTCTCATTAGAACAGCTTTATATGTGCAAATGTATTTGTGTCTGCTTGCCACTTTCTCCTCTCTTTCTGCTCTCCCTCTCCACGCTTTTATTTTGTTTCCCTTTTTTGTTTCCTTCTTCCAGCATTACCACCACCACCTCTATCAATGATACGGTTTTTTGTCTAATCAAACCTAACAGCTGATTTCCACCCGCCTCTCCCCCGGGGGTGGGGGTTGGGGAGAGAGAGGTGGAGGGTTGTTGTTTTTATTATTTTAAAGAAAAAGACAACCACCTCTTTTGTCAGCATCTGAGCATACCTTCATTATGAAGCAAACAAAGAGGAAGTTGCAATCACTTAATACACCACCGCAGAGCCTGGATAGAAGTCAAGAGTCTGTGTAAAACCGTGGCCACTGATATCTGTGGAGACGGCTGCCTAGATAGGGTAAGAGGGAAATCACTTCCATGGATAAGTCAGGAAATAAGCAATGCATCTCGCCACCTGTTTAAGGACAGTTAATGCTGAATGTTGCTAATAATAATAATAATAATAATAATAATAATAATAATAATAATAATGCAGATTATAGGAAAACAGAAATACACACTCCAGCCATTGTGAAGGACCTAAAGAGGGACAATGGAACAGAAGATTTGCTAACAGATGGAGACAGACCTTCTGCAATGCAGGCTATTTAAATGGAAAAAAACTTTAAACAAACCAAAACAAAACACATTTTTTAGAATAAATGGTTTATTTGATATAAAGTAATGGAGCAGTATCAAAATAGCATATCCCATCAGCACAAAGATTTATGCTTACGCAGTGGAACTTTGCACCCTCCTCCTCCTCCTCCTCCTGCACATGTCCTGTGCCCTCCCCAAATTTGCTCCGGAGGATCTGCGGAAACTCTAGAACAGATTTAAGGGGCATACCGGGGCGGGGGGGGGGGGCGGGGGCGGGGAGAGAAGTTAAGTTCCATTGTGCAGCATAGTTCCTTGCACTGCCACAGCATGTTAGTTAGATACTGACCACGGTATAGAAGATAGACAGAATGATTGCTCTTATAGTGGCTTTTTCTGTTATAATAATACATCAAATGAAAACCAGGCTCTTAAACCCATGGTTGGTACATGAATTCATAGATGCAGAATCTGTGGTCAGATTAGCACCAAACTCTTGCCATCTGCACAGTGCCATGGTGGTTGCAAGCTCCACCCTCCCAATACATATTTTCAGTTGCACATGTGACCTGAGGGCCACATTCCCCTCCTGGGCAACCATCTGAGAGCTGCATGCAAGTGGTGGGTGCGGCCAGATACAGAAGTAGGCAGAGCTATTGATGTGAGTCTTACCTAATGCAGTGGGTCCAGCGTTACGCAGGAGGTGAGTGTGAAGGTCTAAAGGAGGCTTCTAACTGAGTTCAGCTGAATGCTCTTAGAAGCTAATCAGGAACCTGCATGATCAGGGTTCTCGATCACACTGCTGATCTTAACCCCATTCATCTGAGATGCACGTGGGAGAAAGACTTTGGTGGTGATGGGGCCATTGTGAAGGAGACTGCTGACTCCTGTCCTGAGTCTGCTCATTCATTTTGCAGAACCATTCCCTCAAACATTTGGAAGGGGATAGATCCGTCTACTGATAGACGGCATATTCAAAACAACAGCAAACAAACAAACAAAAGAAAATGCCTAAATTATGTAAAATAAAGGAACTCAAAATTATCCTCAAGAAATGAGAAAATGCCTTCACACCCTGCACTCATGAATGAAATTAGATAACATGTAAATCAAACAAAATGATTGGCACGTTAAATACAAATCTCTTCTCCCCCTCCCTTCTTTTTTTGGTCACCATCTGTTTCCTGGTTGTGTCAGCAAGTCATTTTCTTCTTCTTCATATGATCATTAAAATACGCCATAGTCTAAAAGTAACAAAGTGTCAATTATGCAACACATTTTTAAGTAGCTGAAAAATGCGCAGAAGTTGGAGTTGCAAATGTCTTTGGACCTGGCCTCAATTTGTGTTGCAGCTGGCTACTGAGATCCTGGACAGGCATTGCAGAGCACATCTGGAAATGTTACATGTCCCTGGAAAAATCAGGGCCCCTTTTCACCTGGGACATTTTCACAGTGACATTGGGAAATGCCTTATGCAGATACATGGCCTCTACTGCTTTCACAGTAGTACCTGTTTTCCATGCATGTGGGATGTACAATCCATGCAAGTGAAGTTCTCATGTACATGGATAATAGAAGCTGAATGTATTCCATAAGGGCAGCTGGTCCTCCAGATGTTGCTAGACTACAAGTCAGATCATTCCTGTCCACTGGCCATTCAGTGGTAAGAATAAATATTAAAATCAGTTAAAGCAATTTACAATCAGCAGAACAGAGCGAGTCCTAAAATACATCTCTCTTGTGTCAGAGACCAGGGTAAAGAAGTGTATCTTTAGCTTATGCCAGAAGCTATACCTAGATGATGTATGTGGGGAGGGAAATCCACAAGGGGAGAGGGATTTTGGGGCCCTATCCCTTTGTTTGTCCAGCCTCCGCACATAGTCAGAAGGTGTGCATTATGGACAATTAGGAATGAGTACATTTGTCAATTTGGGTTTTTCCAGTCTTCAGTTCAGTTTTCCATATTTCCACATCAGTTTAGTGATTTTTTCTTTAGCTCCATGCTGCCATCACTGATGGCAAGTTAAGTCACATGGAGAGCATTGGACAGTGTAATATAAATGAATGCAAGAAGAGAGTGGCTTCTGGATCAGGCCAAGGAGGGGCCATCTAGTCATGCACCCCACCCCCGCAGTGGTCAACCAGATGCCCCTTCTGGGAAACCCACAAGCAGCCTTGAAAACCCACCAGCATTTCTCCTAATATACACATTACTATATGTAGTTCTGCCTACGTTTGGGGTGTATGGAATGTTAGGGGTGGGGTAGTACCTCTGCTGGGAGACATGTCATGCTCCTTCTGGGAAGGCATGTTCACCTTTGGTCCCTACCCCACATGGTTTGACTTCATCCATTCTGTCTCAAGACAGACGTCAACAACAACAAAAGTTGTTGCCTAATATACGTGCTTTACAATGCAGTTTCCACCAGTACAATGCCTTTTGTATTATTTCCTCCCATATATGCATTTCATCACACTTTCCCCCGGACATACTTTTTTTTTTTGTACACATTATTTGTCTGGAGAACCACGTTGCAAAATTCAGAGAAGGGTGAATTTTGTAGGGTGGCTGTCCTTTGGCTCACATATCCTTTCAAGTAGCACAGATTAGATAGGTTCATCTATAAATATGAACTGACTCTAATTTCTCCCCCATTCCAATGAACAATCCAGAAAGATGGAACCCAGAAAAAAATGAGGTGTACCAATCATACAATTCTCACCAGTATTTATGACACTGTAAATATGCTCTGGTCAACATGTAGACGGTTGGCACAGGGAGGGTCAGGGCCACGAGCACAACGACAAGTCTCTACCCTGTACCCCACTCACACATACCGTAGACTCCTGCAGAGGGTTATCTAAAATGTAGAATGTGATAAAGTCTACATCAGGAATGGAGTATTGTAGTTCTAATGGAACTGAAGCTAGTGATATCTTTCTGGCATGAGTCTACCTGATTACATAACTCCAAATAAGGGGAACTGGAATCTTGCATGTGATCTTTCATGTATGTCTGTTGCCAGGGAAACTATAAGATGTATGGCTTTTGAGCAAGTTCTTCTCTTGAAGGCTGCCTTTCTAATGGAATGGATTACAAATGGGCATGGAATGAAATAAAAGGGGCCACGAGACCCCCATCATCATCACACACCAGTAATACATACACAAGAGTAAAGTGGTGAAAATGTATTGTCGACTTGTATATATGTATGTTGATGTTTTAATGTTTTTCTTTCAATCTTTTACCTGCTTCTTTCACACTTATCATAGCGTACATTATTTTAAAAGCTGATTCAGGGTCTTTAATTTTTATGTCCCAGACTGAAAAGAACTTTCGTATGGAGAAATATTTCTTCTTCATTTTGTCTTACATTTCTCGGCAGCAGAAAATAAAAGAAAAAGCCAACAGCTTTGTTTGCCTTTTTGTGGTTTCTTGATGTTGTGATTTTAATAATTGGTTATATTGTGTATGGTTTGAATTCAATTTGCACAGTTTAATTTAAACTGCCCAGAAAACGTAGTTATCTGGACAGTATGCAAATGCAGCAAATAGATAAATGTTTATTGGGTAACATCCAATCGTATTTGTTCTCTTGCACAATGGAAATCTACTTGCACAATGGGACTTTTGGTTTCTCACCCCTCCTCTCCAGGTTCCCCACAGGGAATGTATTTGTACAATTTGTATTTTTGTAAATTAAAAAAATAGATAAACTAGCATAAATCTAGAGCAAAAAAGGCAGCATCACCGTGGTGTTTATTAACAAGCAAAGACACTGTAGTGCTGCAGGCTATAGCTTCTCTGAATCACTATAGTAAGGTTGCAATTCTATGCACACTTACCTGTGGGAGTAAGTACCTGTGATCTCAACAGAGAATCTTCTGAGAGAAGCAACTTAGAGAGAATCTGTTCACACACACACATGCACCCATTTCATATGGGGATATCTACCTATTTGGTCCTGGAAGGTCTCTGTACTCCAATACCAGGATACTTGACCATCAGAAGGAAAACAATGAACACATGATCCTGTGGCAGCAGAATTCTGCTTCAAGAGGAAGAAGGAGTTCAGTATTCCTACAGATGCCGAATGAATCCCAGCAAGTCTGTTATCTTGCAGTGCCTGTAAAATATGAGCTGGGAGTTGGATGTCAATGCACCCACTCTCAATAATTGATATGATGAATAATCTCAACTCTGCAACACCTTCTGTATCTCCCCTATCTCAAGAAACTTCATTCATCAACCATGTTTGAAATGTTTAAGTAATCTCAGTGATGTATGGAGCACTGACACTCCCTTGTTAGAAATCCCCACTACTAACATTCTATCTAATTAAAAAGCCACTGAGCTCTTGTGCATAAAATTATCATAAATTATCTCTGAAGGTTCATTGCTGTTTGGAATGTTTAATTGCTCACTTGGCTGAACTTCAGCGGCTCAGGATTGTTAATCAATTTGTCAGAAGGGCCCCTTTAACATTTTTATTTATTTATTTAAAACAAACCTGGGAAGTTGGCAAGGCAGTCTAGGGTTCTTCTCCCCTAACAAGTATAAAGAAAAAAATTAATGGTTTGCAGACTCTGACGTACATCTCTTCAGAGGTAGTCTTTGCATCCTATACTGGATGGGAAATAATAATTTCCTTGTGCCAACAATTACCAAAGAATATCCAAGAACTTGTATTTTGGGATTGGAGATAATCAGTAACAACAGATGGGGAAATAAGCATGATGACAGAAGTAAAAGCTGTTTTATACTGAGTCAAGCAAGTGATCCATCTAGCCCAGTGGTGGCCAAATTTGGCCCTCCAGCTGTTTTGGGACTACAATTCCCACCATCCCTAACCACTGGTACTGTTAGCTAGGGATGATGGGAGTTGTAGTCCAAAAACAGTTGGAGGGCCAAATTTGGCCACCACTGATCTAGCCCATTGACAGGCAGTGGCTCTCCAGGTTTCAAGCAGGGGACATTCCTAGTCAAGAGACTGAACCTGGAATCTTCTGAATACAAAGCAGATGCTCTACTACCAAGCTATGGCCCATCCCTAAATAACAACAACAACAACAACAACAACAACAACAACATTATTTATATGCTGTCCATCTGACTGGGTTGCCCTAGCCACTCCCAGTAAAAGCACAATAAAAACCAGCCATTAAAAACTTCCCTGAAAAGAGCTGCCTTCAGATGTCTTCTAAAAGTCAAAGTTGTTTATCTGTTTGACATCTGATGGGAAAGCCTTCCACAGGGTGGCTGCCTCTACCAAGAAGGCCCTCTGCCTGGTTCCCTACAGCTTCACATCTTGCTGTGAGGGAACCTCCAGAAGGCCCTCGGAGCTGGAGCTTAGTGTCTGGGCTGAACAATGGAGGTGGAGACGTTCCTTCAGGTATGCAGTGTTGAGGTCTTTTAGTGCAATACCAACATTTTGAATTGTGTTTGGAAACATACTATATATATAAACATACAGGAACAAAGGAAGTTGCCTTACACTGAGAGACTATTGGTCCATTTCGCTTAGTGTTGACCTATGGTTTCATTTTTTAGACAGCACTGCAACGTCCGTAGTGTGATGCATTGCTCCTTTAAAATATGGGGTTCTGAACTGTTTATGCTAAGGATTACATTCCTTTGGGGTTAATCTGCTGGGGGCCACCTGATGGCAATGAGAGACAATGGCAATAGTGGATAGGACCAGAGCCAAAAGTGAGTGAGGTGCCCCAAGCATCCCTCTCCCTCTCTTCCAGCCACCCCATTGCCCCTCTGTGCATTCCTCTTTGTGGACCACAGGTTCTGTGTTACAGAAATGATGCATAATAAAATTTCAAGCTATTTTAATGGATTGATATTTGCCTTAAATTACATTTTGTGGAGGGCAATGTCTTTGAGAAAAACAGGAATGCCTAGCCCATGAGGAGTTTAGAAGCAGTTTTATTGTTTATCCACTATGCTGGAATAGTTTCTATGCAGACATGAACTGTTCAGACAGGCAATGGGGTGAAGTCTGTTCTCATTCTTGGCTGCAGTGTGATGACGCAGGTGTTAACAAGGTCAACATCTGGACATACACAGTGTATGAGGAAGCCACACAACAGCAGATGTTCATTCGCTGTGAGAAGCGTAGCTTCTCTGAGACCTGTACAAATTACTCTCCAATGCTGTGCTTTCCTTTCACTATATCCTCACAATGGTATAATCGCTCTCAAATAAGTGAGAAATAGCTGCTTTGTTTCACATCCTAGAAAGCTTTCTGGAACAATATTTCTTTGCAAATTATTTCTGAACAATTAGGAAGCTTGGAATGACAACATCCTGCAACTTGAGGGAGAAGTAAATGCATATATTGACAACAATAGCATTGATTCTGTCCAGTGACCCACTGAGAAATGGTTTCTACTAAACCAGAGTGGGATAAACGGTAATTTGCAATGAGCCAATAAACATTACCATTTGTTCATTGTTTTTGCATTGTCCACAGCACATTATTTCTACTGAAGAATATTTCCAGTAATCTTTCTCATTTACTAGAATATTGATGGGAAGTGAACATAATATGAGGCCAAACAGAGAGAAGATTAATGGGGAGAGGGGACCCTGGAAGGGTACAAGTCCAGATTATCTTGTAGCATCCACCCTGCTCAAAGACTAGCCTCATGTGTCCTACACTTTTCTCATGCAGATATGAACCACATTATCAGGCAGCACCAGATGCTAATGAAGTACAGAAGGCAAAGATGTTAGTAAAAGGAATAAAGGTCATGTCCACTATAGCACCCAAGCATGAATTTGCTGTGCTTTGTGTTACAGGAGGGGACTTTGGAACAATAGGAAGCATTAAGACTATCTAATACACAATGCCTACCAATATATGTACAGACCCTCCAAGTGTCCTTATTTTCCAGGGACAGTCCTGGATTTACAGAAGCCGTTCTGGTTTCTGATTTGACGCCGGAATGTCCCATTTTTCCTTAGGATGTCCTTGTGTTCATCAGAGAAATGTTGGAGGGTATGGGGTTATGTGACCCCTGAGCCAAAGGGATAAGTAACTACAGTATACAACCTCGAGAAGACATCTGAAGACAACCCTGTTTAGGGAAGTTGCTTAATGCTTAATGTTTTGTTGTGTTTTATATATATTGGAAGCCACCCAAAATGGTTGGGGTCACCCAGTCAGATGGGTGGGGTATAATTATTGTTGTTGTTGTTGTTGAATGGGACATTCCTATTTTCATTGCAGAAACGTTGGAAGGTATGTATAGATATGGATAGAGTCCACAGAGTTATGAGTATAACATAAACATCTATTGCAGAGAAGCTTAGGTTTGAGGATGAACTCCAACCACCAAGAGGAGGTTCTTCTCCTTGCTCTGGCATAGAGATCATCCCCACCCACTAAATGATCTGGGCTGGCAGCAGACTATTCATTTATGTATTTATTTCACAAGATTAAGCTGCTGCTTGATTGCAATAAAACCTCGAAGCAGTTTACAAAGAGAATAAAATAATAAAAGTAGCAGGTTTTTTTGAAAGGCAGTTAAAAACATCTATTTAAAACATAAACAAAGTGATTAAAATCAATGATAAGCTAAAAACCAGGTTAAAATGTACACCAACATTCTACATGCTTGGATAGGCTTGCTGAAACAAAAATGTTTTTAGCAAGCATCCAAGAGAACAGAGGCAGAGTTCCATATTGTGAGTGCTTCCATACTAAAAGACTGATTTCTTACAAACGCAGAATGAGTATTATTACCAGTATATACCTGTCACAGTACCAGACCCCTGGGCACTCACTTGTGGGGTGCCTCAGGGTTCCGTTCTCTCCCCCATGCTTTTAATATCTATATGAAGCCGCTGGGAGAGATCATCAGGGGGTTTGGGCTGGGTGTTCATCAGTATGCAGATGACACCCAGCTCTACCTTTCTTTTAAATCAGAACCAGTGAAGGCGGTGAAGGTCCTGTGTGAGTGTCTGGAGGCGGTTGGAGGTTGGATGGCGGCTAACAGATTGAGGTTGAATCCTGACAAGACAGAAGTACTGTTTTTGGGGGACAGGAGGCGGGCAGGTGTGGAGGACTCCCTGGTCTTGAATGGGGTAACTGTGCCCCTGAAGGACCAGTTGCGCAGCCTGGGAGTCATTTTGGACTCACAGCTGTCCATGGAGGCACAGGTTAATTCTGTGTCCAGGGCGGCTGTCTACCAGCTCCATCTGGTACGCAGGCTGAGACCCTACCTGCCCGCAGACTGTCTCGCCAGAGTGGTGCATGCTCTGGTTATCTCCCGCTTGGACTACTGCAATGTGCGGTACGTGGGGCTACCTTTGAAGGTGACCCGGAAACTGCAATTAATCCAGAATGTGGCAGCTAGATTAGTGACTGGGAGTGGCCGCTGGGACCACATAACACCGGTCCTGAGAGATCTACACTGGCTCCCAGTACGTTTCCGAGCACAATTCAAAGTGTTGGTACTGACCTTTAAAGCCCTAAACGGCCCTGGTCCTGTATACCTGAAGGAGCGTCTCCACCCCCACCATTCAGCCCGGACACTGAGATCCAGCACTGAGGGCCTTCTGGCGGTTCCCTCACTGCAAGAAGTGAGGTTACAGGGAACCAGACAGAGGGCCTTCTCGGTAGTGGCACCCACCCTGTGGAACGCCCTCCCAGCAGATGTCAAGGCAATAAGTAACTATTTTACTTTTAGAAGACAACTGAAGGCGGCCCTGTTTAGGGAAGTTTTTAATGTTTGATGCTGTACTGTTTTTTAATATTTGGTTGGAAGCCGCCCAGAGTGGCTGGGGAAACCCAGCCAGATGGGCGGGGTATAAATTATTATTATTATTATTATTATTATTATTATTATTATTATTACCAGTTTTGCAGATTGAAGCAGGCAGGTGGGCATATATTGGTTAAGGCCATGCCGCAAGCAAAGTAGTGCTAAGCTGTTAAGGACTTTATATGCTAATAGTTAATACCTTGAACTTGGTGTGGTAGCAAATCAGCAAACAGTGCAGGATTCTGAGCAGAGGTGCTATATGCTGATGGGGTCAGCAATAGTGCTACAGCATTCTAGGTGCAGCTTTTGGATCAAGCAGAAGGGAAGGCCCACACAGAGTACATTGCAGTAATTTAATATTCAAGTAAGCAGTGCATGATGTAGTTTCTGTGGCCAATGGAACTGCCAGGTTTTCCATTTCTTCTTCTAGATACAGTGGTACCTCGACTTACGAACGACTCGACAACCGAATTTTTCGACTTATGAGTGGGGCAAATGGCCGCACGCTTATGAATTTCTCAACATCCGAAGGGAAACCGTGGCGGTTTTAGATAGGTTTTTTTTTCGACTTACGAATTTTTAGATGGGGTTGCTTCGACTTATGAATTTTTCCGTTTCCAGTACATTCCTATGGGAAATCATGTTTCCAATGGCGCTTTTCGACTTTTTCGACCTATGAAGGTGCCTTCGGAACGGATTAAATTCGTAAGTCGAGGCACCACTGTAGTTGGCAAGGTTACATAGAGCCATAGCTGCCAAGTTATCCCTTTTTTTAAGGGATTTTCCCTTATGCTGAATAGGCTTCCTCGCGAGAAAAGGGAAAAGTTGGCAGCTATGCATAGAGCTCACCCCAGAGCTCATTCAGAACATCCCTGTTTGAAGTAACTAGAAGTGTCACAAGTTCCTAGTGCTTAACAGTTTCTTAACTGTGATTTCATGGGCAATTTTCTGGGGACCACATGCCAGTGGTAGGTGGGAACCAGAGGTGGGTAGGGTAATGAATGTAGTTTCTTTTTATTTATTTCTTTTTACTTTTGTACACCTTGGAAGTTTCTGCACACACATGAGGAACCCTCTCCATTCACCATCCAGGCAAGCGGGAGACATTATTAGAGTTGAAAGAGACATTTAAGGAAGGCAAAAACACTCAAGGAGGATGCAAAACAGGGCCAATAAGAGATGTGGCAGGAGTGAATGTGACCTGGGGAGATTTTTGAGGGCCAGATGGAAAGAGGGTAAAATTTGCCCCTGGGACTGAGTCACCTCACCTGTGATCTATGGTTGTACAGTGGTACATCGTGTTATGTATTGTCCCCCTTATGAATGCTGCAGGTTATGCGCTCCACTAACCCAGAAGTAGATGCCCCTTGTTCCGACCTTTGCCTCGGGATGTAAGCGGAAGTCACATTCTGGCGGCGCGGCAGCAGTGGGAGGTGCCATTAATGAAAGTACGTCTCATGTTATGAGCGGTTTCCTGTTACGAACGGACCTCCGGAACGGATTAAGTACGTAACACGAGGTACCACTGTAGTTGAACTTACATTAGTGAAAAGTAAAGCATACAAAGAGTCCTGCTGGATCCGAACAGGGATCCATCTTATTCAGCGTCCTGCTTCCCACAGCGGTAACCCAAATGACTCTGGATACCCACCTCAGGGCATGAAGATTATAGCTCTGTAGCAACTGGTGAATCATTGACATATTGTCTTGGAACCTGGGATTTACATATAGCCATTGAAAGAAGGACCCGTCCTCCATAAATTTGTCTAATCCCCTTTTAAAGTCATCTCATCTAGTAGCCATTACAATATCTCATGGCAGTGATTTCCAGAAATTAATTCTGCATTGTGTGAAGAAGAGTGTTCTCGGTTTCATTGGATGATCCCAAGTTCTAGTAGTATGACATGGGGAGATACTGGTACTTTCTTCAAACCCTACGTAATTTCTTGAACCTCTGCCATGCTCCTCTCTTCATTGTCTTTTCACCACCTTCTAAACTAAGGCAAATGCATTTATTCATCACATGACATGTAGATTGCAAGCTGGATTGACATGACAGTCAGTCAGTATAACTTGTTCGACTTCATCCATTTGAGGAAATAAGCTCCATTTGTTGTGCATAGCATACCTCGGAGCCATGGATTTCTCCTGAACAGATTGTGACCGCAGACACACCAAGGCCAGTGAATTCATTTCCCATGTTTTGGGGCCTGTAACAACCGCTGCTTTCTGTTTCTTCGCAGTATCGGTTCTTCTGAGAAGACTGATGAGAAATCACCCATGCATTTTTATTCCCTTAAAAAAAAAAAGAACAACACCCTGAATTTGTGTGGTCGCAAAAGAATGTTTCAGGGTGTCCCAGAGACCACGTCTTACTACATTTTAGCACTTTGCGATGGCAGCAATGACAGCAGCCTTCTCATTAACAGCAGAACTCAAGCTAATACAGTAGCTCACAGTTTGTAGTCACGGTTGTTTCAGTTTCACAGGTTTAGCAGAGTTAGCAAAAATAAACTCTGGCTCCTGGAGTGTTGAGAGACAAATGACTTGGTGTACAAGTGAAGAAAATGTGCATTATGCATGTACTCTTCTCCAAAAGACAAGGATTTATAAACTCCGTTGCTACAGAATGAGTTAAAATGGAAACACAGCGTCTTAGGGAAGCTCTTGGCCTACGAATGAAGCATATTATGGTAACCCATATTGTTGAATTTATTTATGCCTTCATTCATTCATGTTCACGAGGCCTTAGAATAAAGCACTGTTGCACATGAAAAGGCCACTCCTACACCAATTACTTAACCCCGGTTACAAAAATGCCAGTCTATATTAATAGGCTTTCATCTATACATTTCTGAAGAAGAATAGAAAGACAATGTAAGTATAAAATGTAAGTATAAAATAGACAAAAAATAATAATAAAAAGACAATGTAAGTATAAAATAATGGGGGGAGGGGAAAGGGCTTGACTCTGCTGCCAGGAAGCACTCAGGAGATAAAGGTGGCTTTGGACAATATTACTACCTCTGTATCTTCAGTAATAACTGCATTGGGTCTTATGCCCAAGGAGGAAATGCATGACCACCATTTTGAATGAAATGCACTGAACGTTTGCACTGAAAGTCATTGCCATTTGATATTCAATACATATACATTATAACACTGCAATGACTGCACCAAGACGGGCTTCTCCTTTGACAGACCACCTGGCCCCTCCCCTGGACCCGGATCAGGGCCTTACAACCCACTGGACTCCTCCCAGAATCCAGATACCACAGTTCCACCTTCTCATCCCAGGCCTCCTTCCCCAATGCCATCAAGTTGTCTCCATGGGACTCGTGACAGGTTCAGACTTCATAACATGGGGAGCAAAGGAGCAAGTTGCACTTTGATTTAGCAACGTAAATGCGTAATAAAACTCCAGATGTTCTGCTACTGATAACGCTATCCAAAACCAATAGAATCAATGGGAATTTTGCCATCCATTTCAACAGCACACGTGTGTGCATGTGTGTGCATAAGGGTGATCTGATTAACTGGAATGTAAGGTGAGCCCCGAGTGCTCACCGGAAGGACAGATCATGAAGCTGAGGCTCCAATACTTTGGCCACCTCATGAGAAGAGAAGACTCCCTGGAAAAGACCCTGATGTTGGGAAAGATGGAGGGCACTAGGAGAAGGGGACGACAGAGGATGAGATGGTTGGACAGTGTTCTCGAGGCTATTAACATGAGTTTGACCAAACTGCGGGAGGCAGTGGAAGACAGGAGTGCCTGGCGTGCTCTGGTCCATGGGGTCACGAAGAGTCGGACACGACTAAACAACAAGGTGAGAATGAAAGGGAATTTGTTGAGGGAGGTTGAACACTTCTCACAAGTTATCCTTTTCCTTTAGCTGGCTTAAAACATCTATATAACCCCCCTGTTGTGAAAGCGAGGTGCCTTAATGCTAAACTAAATAATCTCTCCATGTCCAAAACGGAAGTCAAATTTAGATGCAAGGCACCGCTATGAATTGAAGCATTTGATGTTGTGTGCACTTACTCAGACACCAGTGTGGAAACCCTCCAAGCTTTCTTCTGTTGTTTATGTTACTCTGCTGATACTTCCTTTGATTTACCAAAGGGATGTTTTGATTTCATTCATGTTTATGATTGGCTCTGTGACTAAAGCAGTGCAGAAAAAAGTACAGAAGTGGATGTTCATTGTTTATGGGCTTTGGATATAATTATGCCATCCATAAAAATAGACCAAACAATTTTGCTTGTCTGCCAGAAATCAATTCTTCATCACTAGATTCCAGGTCTTCATTTTCTTTTCATTTAAAAGTAATAAAAAGTGTTTATTGATCATTATGAAATTAGCCCATATGGCTCTTCACATTTATTAAATCCCACAAAGCTGTATAAAAAGGAGAAATTACATTTATTGCTGAGATACATATTCTTACCAACTAGGAAAATTTCAACAATCACTTTATTTGTGATTAATGGCCTGGCCTTCACCCAGCTACAGCGCTGAAGCAGGAACCCCTTGAACTGATGCAGGTACCAATATGAAAGTTGAACATCCTTTCAGGATTCACTCTGGGGAGTTTTACATGACTTCCTCTTTACAAGGTGAATCATGGGATGAGGACAGGGTACCTCCACCGCATCAGGAATGTGTGCCCAGCCATATCACTTGCTACTGTTGCCTGGACCAGAAATGCCTCCTCACCATCTACATGTTCAGACAGCAGGAAAACCACCATGTATTAATGTAAGCTGATGGAGTCCCCTCCATGCCAGGGGGACTCTGACCCACTGTAGTTCTTCTCATAGAGCAGCTCTACCCACAGATATCAGAAAGGTAGCTTTCTCACACTGTTTGAACATACAGAAAGCAGGGAAGCATTTCTGCCACAGTCATTGGCACCACAAGGTGTGGCTGCTGCACCACAAAAAAGTGGTGAAGTCCCACAAGCCCCTCATCCAAAGTTTCATCAAATGGAATAGGGTTTGTATTAACCGCTCTACTTGACAGTCAAAGGGAGTACAGATGGAGCAGGAAGTTTAGCTGCCAGGACCAAACTAGACATGATGATAAATGGCATCTGTGGGGCAGAGGTCAGGACTGGGATTGTGCAGGAGAGATGGGAGAGTCCCCCTTCTCCATGGCCTCAGCATGTTAGAAAGGATCAACTTGTGGCCCCCACATGGGGGGTGTCACAGCCCCTTTACACAGCTCTGAGTCTGTTCAGGCCTCTTTGGAGAGCCTGGAGGGCTGTGGTGAGAATATTCCCATAGGAATCATGGAAGACGCCTCTTGCTGTGTTTGATAAGCTATTTTATACATTCCTATGTGCCCCCCCCCCCAAGATAATATCAGAATTGGCTGGGCAAGCTCGAATAACTCTAACAGGAGCTGCTGACTTGTATGAGAAATATTCATCATGAATTTTAATGGATTCTAAATTGATTTTAGAGTTTGGTTCTTATTTCTAATTGATTCAGATCCCCCCACCCAGCTTGATGATCATATTATGTTGCACGAGGCAGATGCCAGTGCTTGCTGCCCACCTCCCCCAAGCAAACCATAGGCGATGAAGTACAAAGCTAAATAAGAATGGAGTGCACACGCACACACACACACACGCACACATCCTGAGTTAAGATTACAAATGAAAGGATTTTCAGGAGGATTCCCACAGAGTACAAGGAAACAAGTGCAAAGAAATTTGTGACCTTTCCATTGAGAAGAATGACTTGTTTGACAGCTTGAACTTGTAGAACTCAAGCCTCTACTTCAAATGACAGAAAAGGTGGTGCTCAGATGGGCAAATTCTCTAGCTGCTAATTTAGTCCTCTAGTACATGTACGGTGAGCTGCTGTTTGATTCAACAACTCACCAATCAACAGAATCAAGTGTTCAGGATCCCACATGGCCTGTAGTCCAAAATGCATTTGTGGTTGTGGTTTATTTTTAACAGGGCCACCCTTTGTGTTGTCCTTATTGGCAGAACCAACCTAGCAATTAAATACCATTAACTGTCCCTTTTGCTCCCTAGAGACAGTTCCGGAAAGAGACGTAAAGAAAGTAAAATAATGGGGGGGAAATGTCATTAGGAGAATTTACCTTCTTGTATAATCAATAAAAACATTTCTGAACATACAAACTAGAAATGGAAATCAATATGGACGCATAGATCTAAAATTAATAGTAGCACTGAAATGGCAAAAGTTCAATCATGAAATCTTAAAGTTGATATTAAGGACCTGCACAACTGGGCTGTGTTTTTAAGTAACTCATAATGTTAGTAGTCCTTAAGGACGTCGAGTATGTGTGAATTTAGGGATAATTTAATTAATCAATTATGGCTTCAATCCCATGCACTTTTACATGAGAGAAAGCTTACATGAGAGAGAGCCCATGCGGTGTAGTGGTTAAGAGTGGTAGACTCATAATCTGGGGAACCGGGTCTCTGCTCCTCCACATGCAGCTGCTGGGTGACCTTGGGCTAGTCACACTTCTTTGAAGTGTCTCAGCCTCACTCACCTCACAGTGTTTGTTGTGGGGGAGGAAGGGAAAGGAGAATGTTAGCCGCTTAGAGACTCCTTAGGGTAGTGTTAAAGCGGGATATGAGTTTGACCAAACTGCGGGAGGCAGTGGAAGACAGGAGTGCCTGGCGTGCTATGGTCCATGGGGTCACGAAGAGTCGGACACGACTAAACGACTAAACAACAACAACAACAAAGCGGGATATCAAATCCAAACTCCTCCACCTCCTCCTCCTCCTCCTCCTCCTCCTCTTCTTCTTCTTCTTCTTCTTCTTCTTCTTCTTCTTCTTCTTCTTCTTCTTCTTCTTCTTCATGAGCACTGGGAGTTATTTGTAAGTAAATATGCAAAAAGCTACATTGTCAAGGTCTGCAAATGATAGTTTGTTTAAACACACTACAAAACGAATAAGTATAATTCCTTCTAATTGTCATTTTCACTACTTTTAGTTATACTAAGCATTTAGACTGTTTGAAACCCATGACACATTATGATACAGATAACCTTTAAGAGAAAGCCACAAAAGGAAACAGCAGCATGAGAAAGATCTTAAAAGAAGTAAGTGCAGAGATCTTTAAAGTATCTTAACTATGATTTTCTTTTAGCAATGCCAAGATTACTTCGTTTACCCCTAAAGTTTATCAGTATCAGACTTTATCTTCTTCCTACAAAATATACTTTTCCACTGTTTAAATCATCCAGTTTCTGTACAAATTAAAATAAATAGCTGCGCTTTTAAAGGGCAGCCAGAGGATTGGGGATGGGACAGTGAGTTATTTTACATATATCACCAAAGGTAAATGAGGCTGGTATTCATGCACGCTCTCCCCTTCTATATTCTGCTTAATTAGCACCAAAACTTGTGATTTTGCACTTGTCTTCCAAAGCATGATTGCGAAAATGGGTTTCCTGGAACCAGGTATAATAAGAATGTCTCCTCCTTCTCTTTCTTCTCCAATGTATCTTGAAATAGTCGGCCAACTCTGCATAAGGATTACCGAGGTGGAGGCAATTGTCTGTTGTTTGGATGCCAGACACCATTTTGAATCAAGATAGCAGACCCAAATTTGGCTTTGGTGTGACTTTGCCCAGTTTGGCCTGATGGTTATAAAAGAAGTTTCCCAAGATGGAGGAGGTAGTTTTTGCCTACGTTTGGATGCCATTGGATGCACTGTGTCATTTCTTAAAACACAAACCCCACCTCCACCCCTTTTTCAAATTCCCAGCACTTTGCACTAGTATACAATAAACTGGTGTGTCATTGGCAATGCAGTGTTAAACATCTGTTTCTCCAGTGGGTTACTTTAATATGTTGAGGGGGTGGGGTGGGGTTTTTTACATGGAGAATTCTAGACATTTACCTAATGTAGATATGGGTAATGCAGACACAAGAGACCAAAAAGATCTCATCCTGAAGGTTAGCAGCTCATCAAATGTTAAAAATAACCCTGTGCCAGAAAGAAGAGCTCTTTTGGGGCCCAAGGAAGAGCTAATTCCTTTTACATGCTGCATTTGGCTGAAATAAGCATGTAGCATCTTACGACCAGAAAGACCATCTTATGAGGCAGAAGGATGGATCAGTCTTCAATAAATTATGTTTATGATATCTGTAACGTTATTATCTTGTTCTTTCAGTATAAATTGTAAATTAAGGAACAAGCCAACATTAAAAATGTAGTCTGATTTCCCCCCCCCCCTTAAAACAGCTATTCTTTTAAAAGCATTAGACATATCAGAAACAAACTTATACTGGTCTCTGACATGGGATAGTAGTGTCTCTTTTCTACAGTGTCATTTTATAAAATAGCAGGTAATTCTCCACTAGGATGGCTGTCCGGATATTCACTGCTATTTACCTTAATGAAAATGTTTGTCTTCCCTCAAATAGTTTTCTGAGTAGCCAACATAATGGACACCGGAAAAAAATGAAGAGTGGATTTGTCCTAGCAGGCAAGCAGGAAGTTGTCAAGCGGAAAAAGGATATGGACCTGTTTGCATGCAAAGGTCAGCGTTTACTGGATATTTCCTCTTTGTCCACACGACAAGAAAACTCATAGCTTCCTGCCTTGGACAAATAGCAGGAAAGGGTGTGAGAGTGATTGAATGACATTAACATCTTATAGTCTTGTTAGTGAGGAAGGCTGCTTATCGAACCCTGATAGACATAAGTGAAGTTGGAGTACGTAGAAGGCTCTGAAAATGAATGCAGTCAGGATTTTCTGTACCACTGAAACTGCTCCCTGGGAACATTCTTCCTTTGCCTCTTTGAAAAAATTTGGTCAGCTTTCCTATTCATTCTAGCTTTACACTGTGACGAGGAAATGCATAATGTTAATGCTATTTTTCCTACATAATATGTGAAGAGCAGAAGCTTCTGTAACACAGAAAATGCTTCTCATTGTTATATTTTTGCTTGCAATATATTTCCATCTATATCTGCTGATAGACAAATACAGTAAGCACACATACACCACCAGCTCAGTACTTAAATAACAGGGGGCATCAGATGTAGGCCCCTTACCTATTTTGATGTTTGCATAATTGTCTCTTTTTACAAAGCTATAGAAGAGCCACAATTTGCCACTAAACTTGGTGTGGGAGGGTAGTAGGGAAGGTGGGCAGGCCTGTGGATTTCATTACAAACCACCTTACCTTCCCCTCTATATTTTCAGGTTTGGTATGGGTTCTGAGTCAAAGCATGAGCTCAAAATCATATAGGGAGATAATAACTTGTCTGTGCTAGTAGGGCCTGTTAGTCAATATGTGGTCACCAGGGATCTTGATCTGGGGGTCTTACAAAGACACTTACATAGTAATGATATATGGCAAAAGACAGCAATCTCTCATCATCCACCCCTCCCCCTAATGATATGGAATTCTTTGGATGTACATATTGAAACCACAGAGACAAGAATAAGCCAATCCGCTTGAGCTAAGAAGGTACTGGGGAGGGATTGCTCTAGCTTTGCTACTTAAAGCCTACAGCATTTGACCTTCTTCGTCTGTGTGTGTGTGTGTGTGTGTACCTGTATATGTGTGTGTGTGTGTTGATCTTGCCAGAACCATTGGATCAGATTCTATGTGAAACAAAATGCTAGATGGGCCTTTGATGCTATGCAGAAGAGCGGTTCTTATGTTCTGCATTTAATAGACTACAGGCTAAAGAAATGCATACATAGGGTGAACAGTTAAGGATTGCCAAACTGGAGGAAATGCAGCAATAAAAAATGGGGAGACAGGAAGACACCGATTTGCATAACATTTGCATATGCCAGTTAATTTATATGCATAGATGCACATTGAGAGAATACGATACATTTCAGGACTGAGGCCAGATGACCTGTATGCTTGCTCAGTTTGCTGTCCAGGTGCTGTTTGATGGGTCACTTCAAGGTCCCTGTTTTTTCCTTCTTATGGGTCTTTATCTTCAAGCTGGTCTTGGATTAGGCAGCCCTTCAAACAGACTGTCCTCTACTGTCATCTGTAAAGTTGGGCTCACGGCTGCCCTACCTGTGCGGTTAGAGGATGAATTTGGAATTTTAATAGCCCACTTCGCAAACAAGAAACAAGGGTTAACAGTGTGTAACAAAGTATTGCCTCCGAATTTATCACACAGCTTTACAAAATTTAAAGTACAACTGTTGTATTATTACTCCAAGAATCAAAATGACAAGGTTATACGTTTGAATTAAAATTCTGAAACTCATTTTAATGATTGCAAGTGATATTGTGAGTCAGTTAATAAACCCATTTTTGGCAGCTAATTAGGTTAACAAATTGATACAGTTGTTAGTAAACGATAGGTTGACGTTTTTCTTGCATTACTGGAGACTTATTTTCATTTACTGCATGCTAAGTGATGAATTTTGAGGCAGGTTCATTAGGCATATAGGCAGCACACTCGATAGATTTATCCCCCCCACCCCATTTTACATTAATCTACATAATAGCAAACACAGATACTTGAGAAAGTTGCAGGCTGGTTTGTTCATTTACAACAGATGGCAGAAGGCAGGAACATGATGAATGGCTTTGTGGGCCCTGAACTAGCAGGCCTATAAATAAAGAATCCTCCAAGCTACTTTGAGGAACTAGCTTGCTCAAAGGGAGGAAGAACTGTACAAAGGGAGGACTTGGACAAAATATAGGCCTGTCTTTCATGTCGTGTGCAGCGTAATCCCTATTTTGTTCTATTTAACTGAAGAATGGCCCTACATGCCTCATCATCATTTTGCTTGTTGTCTGACTAATAACCAGCTCTTAGGTACCTTTTCATTACTTTTACCACCATTGTGACACTCCTTGTATTTATTTTTCTAGTTAGTTAGCTTACATTCCTGCATAATTTTTTTTATAAAAAACTTCCATTTAAATGTGTGTGTGTGTGTGTATACAAACGCACACACAAAGCCAACAGCTTTCATAAAATAGCACAGGCAACCATAAATATGGGTGGCATTCATAAGACAAAGACATCCCTATGTTGTTCCCTGCTTTAGGAATAAATCTATACTTCCGTTGCAATTGTATGCATATTTACCCAGAAAAAAGTTCCATGTTGTTCACTGGTGTTATCTTCTAGTAAGTGCACTTAGAATTGCAACCTGTGTTTGGGAACCGTTGGCCTTCCAGATGTTACAGCTGCTGTCAGCCCTGCAGAATGGGGGTGATGGGAGTTGGAGTCCAACAACGAACGTTTGTGTGTGTGTGTGGGTGTGTGTGTGGGTGTGTGTGTGTTAGCCACCTCTACAATAAATAGGGTTGCCAGACCCAAATTCAGACTCTGGAAACCTTAATGAGAAACCAGCAGACCCTTTGCTTGGAAATTAAACAAAGGGTCTGCAGGTTTCTCTTTAAGGTTTCCAGACTCAAAAGAGAGCAGGGCAATTAAAGGCACAGAAGTCCTGTCCTCTATTGAGTCTGGCAACCCTAACTATAAATCCTGCATCTGCCTATCATTCATAAACCTTGTTAAACCTAGCTGGATTTGAGGACAGGATCACATGCCATTACTTAGTCCCCTTCCTCAGAGATGCACGAAGCCACTGCATCCCAGAACACTCTGTAATCTAATTTGTAGCTATTCATCTTTCATGTTTCCTTCATATGACATGGGTTGTCTATGAGCCTAGAGTGGGTGGATTACTGATATTCAAGTTGTGCTCTCTTCGTTCCAAACAGATTGTGGCTTACAGCTTTTTAGAAAGACAGCTGAGACTTTCAAAAGGTCAAGGAGAGCCAGGCAACTTTAAAATCAAAAGGTTTCACTTAAAAAGAAAGTGTGATGTAATTGGAGGCACTTGATTCATATTTTAGTTGTTTTAAGATTACAGTAGTTTCTTTTATTTATTTGACAAAATGTATATGCTGCTTTCTAGAACAAAAAAGATCCTTAAGTGGTTTACAAGGCAGTCTAATATATTCATTTAAAATACCAATAAGAGGGGGGGAAACACATTAAAACTAAATTACATTAAAAAATTGAAACATAAACTAAAAGCGGTAATGCTTTTTGCAGACACTCTCAGCAGAGGAAACCCACACAGATAAATACTAAGAGAAATGATCTATACTGCAGTTCAGACAGTGATGTGTCCTACATTCATGACATCAACACAGAACATGTTAAGATAGCAGACTGATTTATTAACCTTCTGTTGGAACCTTGTACATCAATGGTTAATTGATGGCTCAAGTAAGAAACCGAATGCCAAATAGACAATGTTGCAGCTGAAAATGCACTGAGCTATATGGAAATCTTACAATGTTACAATCCTGCTTCTTCACACTGATAGGCCCTGGGAGAAGAACCCCGGGGATAAAGATGCCATCTAGAATTTCAATTTGCAAAGTCCAGTTAGAAGTCCCTCCTCTCAGCCAGCGCTAGTGAATGCATTAAACTAGTAACATTTAACACATAACAAGCCACCTACACTACTAGAAGCTAACAGAAATCTTGCTGGGAACAGATACAAGACGGCATGCCAAAACACACAAACACTCAAAACTTACAACGATGTATTTGAAGGAGCTGGATGTCTCCCAGGCACACTGCATTGACATAGAAAATGCTGAAAGAACCCAGCAAGGACCACATAGAGTCAATCCCCATCCCATTGAGAGAAAAGAACAGGACGGCAATAAGGCAAAAGGATGACATCATTACTAAGCGACCAAAATGGATGAATAGCACAGTAGCTGTGAAGAAACTTGGAAAATTTCACATTCCCAGTAACTCAAGCAAGTCAAAAAGGCATTATTAAGAGCTCACTTTCAAATGCCCACCATAGAAGGATTCTTACTTGATTTTGCCAAAGCAAACAATATTTTTTATGTTGAATGGATACTGGCAAGTCTCATAAGATGAAGAAAGCAGCTATTTTAACCCCCCCCCCCAAGGAGGCAGTTACAGATGGCTGAAGGGTGCCTTTTGGAATAAAACCAGCGGCAGAGCATCAGTGTCATACTAGATGACATTTTAGTCTAGGGATGGGAAGACACCATAGAAACTATATAGCAGAACATGACCGTAATCTCATTCTTTAAAAGTGCTGGAAAAAACAATGGAAAGCTCAGTAACATGCCACATGGAAGACTCAGAACCTGCAACCAGATCCAGAATGGAATAGAATGGAATGGAATGAGATGCCCCTATTTTCATCGGAGAAATGTTGGAGGGTATGTTATCACAGACAGAGCGACAGAAGTGTCAGAAGTGCTTAAAAGAGGGGAGGGAAAGTGAAGAACACAAACAGTGTCACTTGTGAATACCTTTAGTGGCTGCAAGGGGAAATCTTCTGGAAAGCCCTCTGAGGGCATGGTTGCCATATGTCCTCTTTTTCTAGGACATGTCCTCTTTTTTCATGGGTAGAGTCGTCATAATGATCCATCGTTAAAAGCAGAAATTGTCAAATGCCTCCTCTTTTTTGCTCTTCAAAATATGGCAACCCTATCTGGGGGTCAATAGAATTGTGTGGTCCCCCTCCCCCCGAATTGGAGTAATTCATTTATTTCATTCTCTTGTGCAATATTTATCTGACTGGAGAAAAAGCACACAAACTATTAAGACTTGTTTCCCATCACTGGTTTCCCATTGCTTATAGACCTTGACAAATATAAATACAGAAATGTTCTAGGACCATCACAATTAGCATTTTCGTGTAAAAGCTTTATCTTCATCTTCCTAGATATACAAAATGTACTGTAGTGACTAAAGGATCACCTGATACTTATCTGCCACCAACACTGCAATTTATTGCAGAAAGCTCAAACAATCACAACGAGAAGTACTGCCTAGAAATGTTTCTATTTGCCAGAAATGCTCGTTGCAGGAATCTACCTCAGAGCCCCAATCTGTCACCTCAGGAGGAGGACGGGAGAGGGGAGTGCTGCCATGACCTTCCAGAGAGACTTTCCTCCTCCCATCTCTCCCAGGCACCAAAAGAGGCTTTCCCCCCAGGAGATAGAGATATGGGGAGAGATTCTGTTGTCCTTTGTGGGTGAGCTGTAGATGGGAGTGGGGGGGGGGGAACTACAGTGACCCTTTTGTGGGTTCAGAAGCTGAGGAAGCAAGAAATATTGTGGTCTTGGGGCGGGAAAATGAGGCAGGCATGGGAGAAATATTACAGTCCTGGAGAAGGAAACGGGAAGGGGAACTGAGGCAGGAGAAGAGGAAGGTTGGTGAGTAGAGTGAGAAGGAGAAGCTCCTGATCTTCTTATATTTGCCTGCGTCTTACCAATTAATTATAGGAAATAAAACGTGTTTAATGTACAGAGTATTCCTACTGATAATAACATCTTATCTATCACCATATGTATTACTTGGTTTTACAGCAATTAGAAGATAAACGGAAGGAGCCATTGAGATCAGAAGATTTGGCTTTTTGTCTCTGACGGATGCATTGTAGTCCCTAGATAGCATATGTATCAGATATTGAGCTGGTTGTGAACTTGATATTTGCCAAATACAGTTGGTCAAAACTGTATCTGCTGCCTAAAGATTAGGTTGCATTATAACTTTGTCCAAAAGGAGCACAATAATTTATAGAAGAATGACATGCACAAAAGGCAAACTTTCATATTTCAGTGCTGGGTATAGATGTTCATGGGCACAAAGACATTTTGGAGCATGTCAACGAAATCTCATGAAAAATGTTATGGTTTTGAATTAGATGTAATTAAAAGCCTGTGACCATACAAGGAAACAGACATATGGTACTACTAGTTCTGCTCTTCTGATAAAATTTTCCCAAATAACAAGTTTGACTTGTGATTGTATTCTGCCTTTTGCAAATACAGCCTTAGCTATTGTGAGTGGCATTTCTCTTCAATATTTCTATGAAATATATTATTATTATTATTAGTCATAGAAAAATACATACCTGTTCATCTTGACTTGGCATGGAAATGATTGGTTATTATTATTTTAAAAAAATAACTACCCAGCGCTGTGAGTTAAACCACAAAGCCTAGGGCTTGCCGATCAGAAGGTCGGTGGTTCGAATCCCTGCGACGGGGTGAGCTCCCATTGCTCGGTCCCAGCTCCTGCCAACCTAGAAGCATGTCAAAGTGCAAGTAGATAAATAGGTACCGCTCCAAGTGGGAAGGTAAACGGCGTTTTCGTGTGCTGCTCTGGTTAGCCAGAAGTGGCTTTGTCATGCTGGCCACATGACCTGGAAGCTGTACGCCGGCTCCCTCGGCCAATAACTCAAGATGAGCACTGCACCCCCAGAGTTGGTCACAACTGGACCTAATGGCATAGCTGCCAAGTTTTCCCTTTTCTCGCGAGGAAGCCTATTCAGCATAAGGGAAAATCCCTGTAAAAAAGGGATAACTTGGCAGCTATGCCTAATGGTCAGGGGTCCCTTTACCTTTTACCCAGCAATAACCAGAAAAACCAAACAACCCGGAAATAATGAACAACTCATAACTAATTCATTATTCAATAGGAGTTAGATGTTGTGAGCCCCACAGAGCTGTTGAGATAAACCTTCACTTGGCAGGCTCTGATGAAGAATCATAGAATCTTAGAGTTGGAATGGGGGCCTGAATTGTGGGGAACCCGGATTGGAGGTGAGGGAAGGTCTCCAACCTTCCAGCTGAGTGGGAAGGCTCAGTAGAAGCTTGCGAGGGTTTTGATCAACCAAAAGAAGAGGCTGAACAGGATGCAGCAGTGACTGAACAGAAGCCTCAGCAAGAGGATACAGTCCTGTTGCCAAGAACCAGGTGCCACCATTGCAGATGGGAGCAAACCCACCTACCCTAAAGGAGTGCATGCTTGCAATCCCACTATTTCCACATCGTGATAGAGTCTTGTGCGTGTGTGTGCCTCATATTTAAAAACCCTGCTCCTGAACTCCTGAATTGTGACTCTGGGGAGCTGTGTCTGCTGTTGAACCTGTGTGTTATTTGCCTGGACAGAGATATCTCTATTCAAAGCAAGAGCCTCAGCTTGTGCTTGTTGGGAGGCAGCCAGGACATTAGATTTCTTACCTGCCGTTCACCCCGAGGTCCCAGGGTGGGTTGCAACCATTTTAAAATGTGATATTAAAAGCAGTTAACACAAATTACGCTCTGGACAATAGGTGGGTGCTAAAGCACCAGGTAATGAACTGGTGGTGTAGAAGTAAATTCTTACTGCAGTATGGAGGTCTTTGTTGTCTCCTACAGAGTCTGAATTGACCTACCACGCTGGTTAATTGAAAGGTATATTAAATTCTGTTTTCTGTGCATCTGATTCATGAGAATTCATTGAGTATGAATGATGACAAACATAATAGAGATATGACAGAGATGATTCCCATGATGAAGATTTGACAGATAACTTATATGAAGAAGTTTAAAAATGAAATTCAAAATAATTAGGCGGATGGATTAAACAATCAATCAGTCAGATTGCTCTTTTATTTTATCTTCACTCATTTCCATTCTGGTACGTGGGCAGCTGCTTTATGCCAAACCAGACCATTGGATCTATGTAGCTCAATATTGTCTGTATTGCCTGGCAGTGGCCCTCAAGGATTTTTAGTCAGACCCTAACCCATTCTTGGCCCTACCTGGAGATGCAAGGGATGGAACCTGGTGCCTCCTGAATGCAAAAACCTCTGCTTTCCTAGTGAGTTATGGCCCCTTGTGCCCAAATTTAGGAAGCAACAGCTTTCCAGGCTCTCAAACAAAGTTTTCCTAGTGCTACATGGATATAGCAGGATTGAACCTGGGATATTTTGCAGTAGCACACCCCTGAACTGTGGCCCTTCTGCAACAAGTGCTAGGAAGGATAGATAAATACTACTGTATTGCTTTTACCTAACACATGTGCAGCTCAGAAATGTGGCTTTGCATAATCATTCCTTCTGTGGCTTGAGAGTGGGAAGTATTGGCACCTCAGTGTGTTCAGTAAGGTGGTGGTGCAATTTTGTGCTGTAGCACCTGTCAGATGTTATACCACCACCCATTTTATTATTTATTTATTCATTTATTTGAAGCCCTAGACAAATAGATAAGGTATAAAGAAGCCATCCTTGAGGTCACATGTTCTTGGAATATGATTTTTAGCTATTTGCAGATACCTTCAAGCTGACCTACAGGACTCACCCACTGAGGTGCTCTAGCAGTGGTGAGACCTTAGAGTACCCAGTGCAACGTCTCTTGTTCTGTTGCTTAAATGCACTTAATAATTAAGGGGGAAATTGTTTGCGTACAAGGATGAGACAAAAGGCATCTTACTAGGGTGTTGCTGTCTGTGGTTGCCACATGGGTTGTTTTTGTTTTTATGGCATAATGTATTTATGGTCATGTTTTTAAAATGTATGTATGTATATGTATGTATAAACAAACAAACAAACAAACAAACAAACAAACAAACAAATGCATCTCTCATCCAGCATCTAGTCTTCCACAGTGGCCAACCACATCCTGATGGGAAAAATGGGGAGAAGCCTCCATGGCTATGGTAGGCTCTCTACTTCAAACCTCTGCCTCCCATGTATTGGAAAGTGATTAAAATGGCGACCGAGCAGGAGTGGATCTACTACACTTGCTCCTGGTGCCCCATCCCATATGTTTATTTTATTCTGCTGTAACACTTGAAAAGAGCTATAATACTTGAAATCTGCTAAGGGTTCCCTTCCCCAAATAGCTCACCTGACTGATTCTTCTAGACTCATTCAGACTAGTGTTGTGACATCTCAAAGAACCTTCCGTTTGGTTGCCTAGCCTAAGAAGACCCCAGAGTCTTCTCACAAGGAAACCCTCAGGTCAGACTGGCTTTCCAGTTCTGTGAGAACGGCCCTTTACAGTAAATTCTTTTTATTGCTTAGCCGTATCTCCTCAGGCTGATCATAAAACAGACCTTTTAATTACCTTTAATTTCCATTCAAATGCTGTATTTATCCATCAATAAATCACAATTACTTTGCTGTGCAGAAGGAGTGGGATCATTAACCACCTACTATAGCAGTTTTGAAAATGGAAGGATATCACGATGCAGTGCACTAGCAAAGTAATGTCTTTCAGAAGAGGGATTTGGGGACAAATCTACCGTAAGTGGCATTTGGGCAGGCTGATCCTTTCCCTGCACAAGCAGAATGATTGCAGGGCAGTTATTGGACAGGTGTGTCATGCTTGCCTCTAGATGTAAGAACTTGGGATGTCATTGGCAACCCTTAGGATGAAAAGCCAGGCAGTAGTGGCCAGACGGGAGGGAGCTTGGTGTGGTGCAGGTGGGAGCATTTGATTGGCTCTGCAGCTGTGCCCACACTACACTGAGCTGCTCGCTGCCTTGCCCATTCTTGGTAACTGGCAATAATGCAGAGTGTTGGGGAACCAGTTCAGGAATGCTGCTCTGCCTTGCCAGCTGCTACTGAAACAAGGGACAGCAGAGTGGTTGTCTTGCCCCTTCTTTATCTCCCCTCTTTCCAGAGCTAACACATTCTTCTCTACTACTCCCTTGCCCTGGTACTGGGAGATGTAAATTTCATATGGGGATGCTGAGGATTCTGAAATTTGCAAATCCCTTTATGAAATTATATGAGCCAATCTCTTGGAAGAGCATGCAGCTTGGAACACTGAATCCATTGAATTTTTCTGCCAACATTGCCATGTAAAAAGCAAAAGTATATACAAATAAGCATTGAAATACATGTTTTGAGAGAAAATACTAAATAATAATAATAATAATAATTTATTTGTACTCCTCCCATCTGTCTCTAGCCCAATCCTATACTTTAATGCCACCAAGTACAGTGGTCTTAAACTGATGTATTACTGATAATAATATATCAATAATTTTACCTTCTTTCAGACACAGATCAGACATTTCCCGCAATGCAAACATGTCTAACACAAGGTTAGATAACTTGTCTAGAATCTTAGGAAAATATACCATGAGCCAGAGGGCCATGGCTCATTTGCATATTTTATTTACACTTAATTAGCCATCTTTATAGCATGGCATGAAAGGTGGGCATGTTGCACTTTGTCTGCCATGCCTCTGGAGCGTTTTCTGCTGAGAGACTATATTCTGCAGAAGATATTTTGCTGATGAATATCAGTTAATTGAAATCTGGGTTTACATTTATTAAGGGTTATGAGCAAAGCGAAACAGTTTGCTCACAAATGTGTTCGCCAACTTACAGAGAGGGAGAGGGAGCAAAGAAGAGGAAGAGGAAGTTGGAGGGGCTGGTTTCGGTAGTTAGTAGCTGATTCTTCCAGACAACAGTGGTGGACCAAGGACTGCTTCATGCTTGGTGATATTCCTGCAGAGATATTATTTCTATGTAGGAAAAGACTTATATGCTTATACATTTGACAAAGATATACATATCAGTGTTGCCGCGCCCTCCTTCACCGAGAAGCAGTAACTGATTGCTGTGTGGTTAATGTGAAAAATGAATATGTGGTACTAAATATTCTTTTAGTGTATTTCTTATCTTGACATGTTTGGGCTTGGTGGGGGGGGGGGCAGACACAAAGGATTGTGTCTAATAGCAGATCTGCACCAGCTTTGTGCAAAATAGGCTGCCCAATTTGTACTGCCCCCCCTTCTCCCCCACTGCACTGCTTCCCACCCCTTGAAAATATGTTCCTGAGAACTGGAGAACATTCTAGAAGTGCATGAAATATGGCACAGATAGAAGGATCAGTGAAAATTGGATGCCCAGCCTTGTATAAGTGCTGGTGTCAAACAACCATTGTACTTATTCTGACTGACACAGATTTATATCCCTCCTGAATTGGTCTCTACAACGGGCACTGTAACCTTTCAACAGTTTGGATTCACCCCCAAAGGCACACTGTCTCCATTGTCTCCCAAGACAGGAGGGTGCCAACAATAACAGTGTGCGTCCACCTAGAAATCAAAAGATGGCTAACAAAATAACATAAAAATAGACACCACATTAAAGCAGATGTGTAACTATTTGAATAGGAACTATATATAGCAGCAAGATGACACAACCCCCATCTCCAAGCAGAAAAAAACCCCCTGCTTCAGCCTATTACTCCAGATGCTGCACCCTCAACAGCAAATCCCATAATGTTTCTGTTTCCCCACTGGGAAAGCTGCAGAAAGTTCCACTGAGGATGATGATGATTAATGAACAGAGACTCATCAGGTTGCGTAGCTAAAAGTATACCATGCTTTGCATGGTTCGGACATAATCATAAACTCTTGCCCAGAGGAAAATTAGAACGATATTTAGCCTGCAGGGGTTGCTGTGACACAAGGATATTTCTTACTGGCTGAAGCCAGAAGCCACAACTCAAGACTTTTTTTTTACTTTTTTAAGGAAAAGGAAAAGAAAGAAAACATGAAGGTTGAGTTTATGTCCTACAATAGCAGGCAAGCTTCCCAGCTACTGCATCTTCTTTTGTGAAGTACTTGGCTCGGGGCTGCTTCCAGAACAGCACAAGAACTACAACATTTACTTTACAACATGCTGGGATCTCCTATCTGAAAGGATGTCCTGTTTACATTCTGTGCTATAGCTAAGTAATTGCACTACATGAGTTCTCAAGAAGTGAGACGAAACAAAAGAGCCCAGAGTACTTGAAAGGGATTTTCACACAAATTTGAAGAATGACACTTGCATGACCCCTGTCATCACGAAATTGAGAATTAGTTTTCCAAGGGTATACATTTTAAAGGGGCATTGCACGTAAGACGGAGACACTGCAGTCTGAAGAATGTAATTTTGGTTGACTTGGAGGCTTTTCTGTTCTTTTCTTTTTAGCAGAGAAAATAGGGACCGGCTGATACTTGGCTGAGTGCCAGTCTTTTTTCACAAAATGACCTTTGTAGCTAAGCCGAATGGAATTTCATCTTAGCATAGTATGTAGCGGTGAAGCAATTTATACTCCAAATATGTCAGATATTCCTTTGAGAAGATGCACATGCAAAGAGGCCATTACATGACCTGAGTACTATCCAAATGCATATTTTACTCAACTTGTGTGAAAAGCAGCAGAAAAAATGGAAAATATTGTACAGCAAATATCAAAATCACGAACGTTTCCTGCACAAATGTCATTGAAATGACTGGGCATAGTGTGTACCACTCTCACCTAGTAGAAGATAATAGAATCATAGAATTGTAGAGTTAGAAGAGACCCAAAGGTTTTCTAGTTATCTCAACACCCATAACTACTTGCTTGTCTAGCAACAGACTAACATGGCTCTAGAAACTGAAAAAAGAAGAAAAATGAATGATTTGGCATGTAGACATGTCCTGACACCATTCAGAGCCTTAGGAATTCTGATGGTCCATGTTGGCATATTAGAATGTTTCCCTTGACCTCTTGGAATTGCTCCAAAGAAGAGCATTCCTTCTAAGAACCAGGAAGAGTCGGGGAATTATATTAATGAAATGAGCTGGGTGAGGAATGCTTGTGAGTGCATCATCTTTTATCAGCAGGGCCACAATATTTGTCAGACACTGAACTGACATTTTTGGAAGCATAATATCCTTTATTACATCTGTTGTAATAATAATAATGTTATTTGTTATAACACGCATATTCATATTCAACCTACCTTATATATGGGATATGGGAAAATATTGGGATGTAATCAACTGCACCAGAGAGCTCTGGGAAAACAACAACACTTGATTCTATATTTACATCTCTGAACAAGCTCACTTTGACTCATAGCTCCTTAATTAGAGGCATCGTCGTATTCTTTTCTGTAGGGCATTTTTTTTAGCCTCACAATGCAAGCATACATTTGGTAACTAATACCAGCAATTAGCCTCATCTGCTATGTAAATGAGTGTAATTGCAATTAAATACTTTAGTGGGCCCAAAGGGAAAACATGCAATCATTATGAAAGTAAGTAGGAGTACATGGTTAAGGGACATTTAGGAGTGTTAGCAGAAGTGCTTTCTTTCCCCGTGGTAACTTCAATCCTTTTTTTTTAATTGTTAGCTATTTTGTTAGCAGTTTAGAACATTATTTAAACAGGTTTTTTATATTTTAAAAACCAGGTAATTGTGACATTGTTAGCATAATGAGTTTTATGTTGCAAGGGGAACATAGCTGCCAAGTTATCCCTTTTTTACAGGGATTTTCCCTTATGCTGAATAGGCTTCCTCGCGAGAAAAGCGAAAACTTGGCAGCTATGAAGGGGAAAAGGGACCTTCTTCAATTATGCGTATGGTGGTGTTCTGGCCAACTTTAACACCCCACCAAAAATACAACCTGTATTATTCTCTCACAAGGGCATCACACTTATTGCTAATTCTTGTGACTATTGGGTCCTGTAGTGCCTAACTGGGGTGGGTGAGATGGAAGGCTCTGCTTTCTTCTAGGCATGTGGTGGAAGTGATATTAAATCTGATACATACACAGAAGATTCAACTCAGGCCAGAAGCTCCAAGATTCAGCTCCTGGTGTTTCCATTTAAAAAGATATCAGGTAGCAAGTGATGGGGAAAGCATCTGCAAAGCCACAGTAGCAATACTGGGCTAGACAAAGAACGAGGGTGGGCATCTGAACTTTCCCTCCCTCCCTCTTCCCTGTAGTCCTCTGTACCACCACCCCAGGAAGCCTCTTTAGAAGGTGGGGAGGACCTACTGAACATTGTGAGCAAAGTAGTGTGAAGTTACAGGGAATGAGTAGTCACCCAAATTAGGTGGAAGAATCGTGAGACAGTGGAGTGCAAAATGCCTCCATCTGATTTCAGGAGATTCCCCAACTCCTGCTGCAGCCTCCACAATGTTTGGTAGGTCTTCTCCACAACACTCCGAAATGTTTGGTAGGTCTTCTCAACGCTCTGGAGAAAAGGATTATGGGTGATACAGGAGGCTGTGGGGGAAAGGAAGGGAAGGGAAAGATCCATTGCATGGGATTGTTTCTACTTAAGCAATGTTGGATTTTACAGCCCTATATCATTTGACTGCATTAACTCATGTCTTCTACAATTTGTGTAATAGAACAATCTAATCCCATCACACCTATACTTTCAACAACAGTGGGCCCTATGTAGAGATTGGAAAGTTGTTTTTTTTAAAGGAACTAGTTCTAGTTCAATATGTCCAAAAAGGAACTAATTCCAGTTCATCTTTGTCTCTTACAAAATGAACTAGTTTGGGTTCACATCTAAAGAGTAAAAAAAAACACACGTAAGAAAATGAACTTAAAGATGAATTATAAATTCTTCTAAGTTCTACCCCAAAATAAACTTGTTTCAGGGTTCATTTCATGTGATGATTATGGGGACTCCTTTCAGGTAGAGTTCAGGTATTTTTGAACTAATTCAATGAATATTGTTAAACTGAACTACCGTAGTTCCTTCCAGCCATTGGCCCTCTCCAACTGAAACAAATGAAGCTCTGCCAGGAGAATACAATGGTCAGATCTAGTCCTGCATGTTTATCCTTTGATTTCTAAAGACTTATCACCCTTCTGTTTTCATAGTATATTTTTTTTCTTGACCTGAGCTTAACTGCTTTCTTTTTTAATGCTTAAACCCCAGTAATGCAACTCATGCTCTAAAGTAACAAGCATAATGGTCTAAATTCATTTTCCCTGTGATGGATTGATATACTTGAGAGTGAATATATGTGCAAATGCCTTTTTAGCCTTGCAAAATGTTTCAAATGTAGCCTACATCTGATTCTCATTGAATGGAGTCCCTCCGCATCTAACCCCTCTTGACATTGACCAAGAACAATAAAACCAGACCTCTTAACATTATACCGCCAAAACATAACTACTTAACCAGGTTGTGTGTGTCTATGTTATTACACTGGGTGGGTGGGTAGAAATATGTTTGCCCCCACTAGCAAAAGAAAACTTCATAATTGCTTTTGAGAATATAGAATATGAAGGTGAAATTATAGATGCAAAGGCGGGGTATTTCAACTTTGTTCATATAATAAAGCAGTCATTAATAATATGCTTGTAGACCATTAGTATACATGGTTTGCACAATATCTTTAAAATGATGCTTTGCAGGAAATGCATGAACTATGGTTAGATTTGCTAGGGACCTTGAAAGGTTGAAGGGCAGTGCTAAAGGTGCAGGAGCGTTTTATCTTTGTTTAATGGTGCACCTTGAAGAGCATCAGAATGAACTAGATATATTTGAAGATACAGGCTAGATTGGATGCAAAATGCAAAAGTGAGGTTTCTTTTTAAAAAGAGTCATCTTCAAACCTTTCAATATTTCAGACAGCAAAAGGCTTCTCCCTTGTTCCTTCCAACGTGCACACTACTGTCTCAGACTCGGGGGGGGGGGTCCTCCAGACAATCTGTATATTGGGCATTCATCCTGACTGCACAAAGCTTGTGCAGAGGTTCCAAATTGAGGGCTTTTATAGAACATTTTCACTCTGATTTGTTGTGGGGTCAGTATACAGCAACAGGGATTCATCCTGATTTGTTTGTGAGGTCTTCCTGTCAGTTGCTTATTATCTCACACTTTTAGTGCATTTTCCCATCACTTTCCTAACTGCAAAAATGTTTTTTTTCCCCAAGTGGATGTGATGCAACAAAACACTTTGACTCACTTTAATTGTACAAACTTCAGTTACCGGTAAGCAATTGAATTCGCCCTGGAAAAGAGTGACAGTCTAGTGGGACCCAGTATACAGTAATTCTGTTTCCACAGTGGCCAACTAGGTACCTATGGGAAGCCTAGAAGCAGAATCGCCCTCACCTATTAATATTCCTCTGCAGCTGGCATTCAGAGGCATCCTTCTCTGATGCTGGAGGTACTATATAGTAGCTACTGAATGCCTTATTGTACACGATTTTGTCTAATTCCAACAACAACAAATGTTTTTATATGCTCACAAGCCCAGTTTGGTCTAAATCCCTTTTGTAAGCCTGTCCAAGTTGTTAGCTATTACCACACCCTGTGGGAGCGGATTTCATGGTTTTAACCGTGTGCTGGATGAAGAAGTACCGGTACTTACTTTTGCATGTCTTATAGCTCCCAACATTCAGTTTCACTGGTGAGGGAGAAAACCTTTCTCCACACCATGAATAATTTTATATGCCTCTTTTCTTGCTAAAGCAAAAAAGCAGTACCACAAACCACTTTCACAGCAGAACTATAAGCCTATTAACCTCAAGAAAGTGCCTGGAAGCACCTGGAAGGGCACAGCGACCACACTCAGTCGCTTCCCCCTTCTCACCTCAGCCACTAGTTAGTACTGAGCCCAGGCATATTTGCTTGCATCACACCTAGCCTACTTCAAAAATTAGGCGGTTGGAGGATGGATGACGGCTAACAGATTGAGGTTGAATCCTGACAAGACAGAAGTACTGTTTGTGGGGGACAGGAGGCGGGCAGGTGTGGAGGACTCCTTGGTCCTGAATGGGGTAACTGTGCCCCTGAAGGACCAGGTGCGCAGCCTGGGAGTCATTCTGGACTCACAGCTGTCCATGGAGGCGCAGGTCAATTCTGTGTCCAGGGCAGCTGTCTACCAGCTCCATCTGGTACGCAGTCTGAGACCCTACCTGCCTGCAGACTGTCTCGCCAGAGTGGTGCATGCTCTGGTTATCTCCCGCTTGGACTACTGCAATGCGCTCTACATGGGGCTACCTTTGAAGGTGACCCGGAAACTACAACTAATCCAGAATGCGGCAGCTAGACTGGTGACTGAGAGCGGCCGCCGAGACCACATAACACCGGTCTTGAAAGATCTACATTGGCTCCCAGTACGTTTCTGAGCACAATTCAAAGTGTTGGTGCTGATCTTTAAAGCCCGAAATGGCCTCAGTCCAGTATACCTGAAGGAGCGTCTCCACCCCCATCATTCTGCCCAGACACTGAGGTCCAGCACCGAGGGCCTTCTGGCGGTTCCCTCGTTGCGAGAAGCCAAGTTTCAGGGAACCAGGCAGAGGGCCTTCTCGGTGGCGGCGCCCACCCTGTGGAACGCCCTCCCATCAGATGTCAAAGAGAAAAACAGCTACCAGATTTTTAGAAGACATCTGAAGGCAGCCCTGTTTAGGGAGGTTTTTAATGTTTAATAGATTATTTTATTTCATTTTTCTGTTGGAAGCCGCCCAAAGTGGCTGAGGCAACCTAGCCAGATGGGTGGGGTATGAATAATAAATGATTATTATTATTATTATTATTATTATTATTATTATTATTATTATTATTATTAAAAGGTCCACAGTTCCACCGTTCTCCAGTTTCTACCATTCCTTCGTACTTCACCACCTCAGCAGCGCTATCAGGGGGAAACAGCCTGCCATACTCTTGAGATAAATTTGTGGGGCAAATAATGCCTCCAAATGGTCTGATGTCATCTTCATCCAACTGACATTGTTGAAGCAAGAGACTACTCTGAGAAATCAGTTCTGGTACTTGCTAAGGAAAGAGTTTAGTTCCAGCTAGCCTCAAACAAATGGAGCCAAAGTTTTGTCCGCGAACGTTCTGCTTCTCATAACTGTCTTTCTGCTGTGTGAACTAACATTCACCTCAGCATTATGGAGTAGAACTCTTTTCCCCTCCAGCTGCAATGCCCAGTCTGTTTGTGGCCTCCCCGCCTGTGGAATTGTTTCAGCCTTTTCCCTTTAGAAGGCAAAACATAAACAAGAGGCACATTAAAATGGAAACAGGATCTTGGTCCTCTACTTCATAGTTTTATTTAGCAGTGACCTTTAACCCTCATTAAGGTGCTCTGGAAAAATTGGGGGCCCTTTTAAAAACATTCCTCTCTGGGAATATTTTGGTTTGGTTCTTGTTGTTTTCTTCCCAATATGTTTTAAATGGACCTTAAGCTTAATTTAGACTGAAATAGAGAAGGAAAAGAAATATATTTCAATCATACCACTGAGTTTGCTGTGTGACTGAGGTAACACATTTAAGATGTATCCTTGCTCAGAGACCCAACTATTGGAACCCAAAGTGCATTTCTGAATGTATGTGTCAGCTAACGTAAACAAGTTTTTAAACAGAATAAAATATTCTCTGAGATTGGGTACTCTCAGCCGAAGGCATAATATAGATAAATTAATGTTAATTTAAGACAATTAAGTTCTATTGATTTCAGCCAGCTTTTTATTAGCTCAAATCCAAGTTTTCTTGTTTAACTGGTTTGTATCTGAATTGCATTTAAACAGAAAATATTAATCAAAATATGTAGACTCCCAAGGGTAAGAAAATTATTTGCATGGTGTACTACTAATAAAGACTTGCATCACAGACCAATATCACTACAGGTTTAATTAATTCTGGAAACTATACTCTCACAATCACCAAAGTGAATTAATTCCCTACTTCAAATATTAGTATGCACTAAAAGGGTGGTAAAAGTCTATCCTCTTGCAACTCTGATTGTAACTACTACAACAGAGTGGTACAATGTTTTAAGGGGAAACTAATCTGTGTTAAGGGTCCTTGAGAGAGTATCTGATTAACAAGAAACATTGGCTTGGCTACAGAACCATGAAGTGCTCTTCACTTCTGCTTCTTGCCAAACAGGAACTGGTGCATTTCCTTCAGACATGGAAAACAGCTAGGTTTTGTGCGTTTGTGTGTTTTCGTTTTTTAAATGAGAGCAGCCATTGCTTCTTTATCCTCCAAGAATCAAAGCTTAAGCTATCCTGCCAGTGATCTCCATAATGGAATTGAGATGCAAGCTAATCCTATAGCTACAACATTAAGGTTGCCATATTTCAAAATGTAAAAACCAGGATGAAAGTTGTTGAGCTTATATATATATATATATATATATATATATATATATATATATATATATGGTGGCGCTGTGGGTTAAACCACAGAGTCTAGGGCTTGCTGATCAGAAGGTCAGTGGTTTGAATCCCTGCAACGGGGTGAGCTCCCGTTGCTCGGTCCCAGCTCCTGCCCACCTAGCAGTTCAAAAGCACATCAAAGTGCAAGTAGATAAATAGGGACCGCTCCAGCGAGAAGGTAAACGGAGTTTCCGTGTGCTGCTCTGGTTCGCCAGAAGCAGCTTTGTCATGCTGGCCACATGACCCGGAAGCTCTCTGCGGACAAACGTTGGCTCCCTCGGCCTATAGAGCGAGATGAGCGCCGCAACCCCAGAGTCGGACACGACTGGACCTGATGGTCAGGGGCCCCTTTACCTTATATATAACATGCAATTGACTTGCCTAACATCCAAGATGTCAATTCCACCTTTGAAATCCCAGTACCCAGTGGTTTCTGGGAAAATCAGGACGTATGGCAAACCTATACAACATCCAACCTAATTTTTGTAATTTTTATTTCCCCCACCCCCACCTTCCTCCCTGCTTGCTGAAGAGTTCTGGGGAACTCAAAAGCTTTCCATGATTTTGTGGCACTTGTGTTGTTGTTTTTGCATGCCTTTTTAAGAAACATGACTGGAATTCTCTTACTCAGCTCCCCAAAAGGCAACCAGCCTATGTCTGTACTGAAGTAAGAGTGGGAACATGGGTGTCGTGAAGCCAAAGAAGGCTGGGGAAAAGGCAGACCAAGCATAAATGACTCAGTGCCCAGCCCAGCTTCCTATTTTTGCTGGGTGTGTGTGTGTGTGTGTGTGTATGCATGAAGCCGGCTAAGATGGCTGTCCACCTCAGTTGCTTTGGGTGTGGCAAGAGCAAGAATGTGGCTTTCTTGAGTCTTCTTTCCTACTGCAGCTCTTTGCATATCTCCAAAAGCCATGCCTAGTGGTTTGAGGACTCTCTGGAATTCAATGAGGTATGAGGAGATATAACAATGAGGAGATATAACCATGTTTCTGTGGGACATGGGGATACATAGAAATTATAGACACTACCCTTCACCTTTGCACAAGTGGAAATGGTGCATGTGAGTGGAACAGCTTCACTGGAATGAGGATGTTGTGTGCAATTGTATCAAATTCATTTTTGAGAAGTAATGTTCCAACATAAACACATGAAAAAGGGGGAAGCTGAAAGTGATCGGGGTGCCTATAATTTACAAACTTTACCAGAGGCAGAGCTTTCCTATCAAACAGTTACAAAAATAGTAATGCCCTTTCTGGTTTAATGTGTAGAAGAAGGGATGCATGAAATGCTACTTACAAACGCCCACTCTCTCTTCCAGATATATAACTGATGAAGGAAAGGAAACAGGGGTTCATTTCAGGATAAACCTGTGCTCTTCAATCGATGTACTTGGTGTGTGGGTGCTGTAGACAATAATTTTGTGAAAAAGCAAAATATTCTATTGAAGATTTAGCATTCAGCACTACAAAATATACACTTCAGAAGACAATCATAATTCATGATCTTCTGCTGTATTTGGATAAACTGGCTGAGCCCTACACAATACTTTCCTATGTTGACATTGACTCTGTGTTGGGAAAAGCAAGTACGAAACACGTACTCTAATGGTAGTCTATAACCTGCCATTCCTTCAACCTCATTCACTATCCCTTTCAAAAAATTCCTTACCTTAAGACCAGCAGTAGTGCATCCCATTTCTTCTTTTTTATGATTTTTATTAAATTTGTGTTTTACATTTTAGAATATTCACTTAAACAGCCTTAAAATCAATGACTCCCCTTCCTCTCTTTCCATGGTTCATTTTATACCATTCAGTATACCATTCCATTATTACATCCATCAAAACTTATTTACACTGTTGAATTTATCTTAATACTGCCCACGTCTTCAAATAAACACAATTTTCCTCCATATATTCAATAAACATTTTCCAATCTTCTTTAAATGTATGTTCTTCTTGTTCTCTTATTCTATATATTAGGTCCACAAGCTGCACATATTCCATCAGTTTCAGCTGCCAATCTTCTTTAGTCGGGACTTCACTCGTTTTCCATTTTGGGGCTAACAAAAAAACGAGCCGCAGTATTGGCATACATAAATAACCTTTTCCCATTTCACAGCTTGAGGTGAAACAGGAAGGTGCCGCTTCCCTGCTACTGCCCAGCATTGTGTGGAAGTGCCTGCAAAGCACTGGCAGCAGTGCAAACTTCCAGTGAGATCTTGTGTGGTGTCACTGAAGTCTTGTGAGATCTCATGCGCTGTGTGAGATCTAGCAAGATTTCACCCTAAACCAGTGGTTCCTAAATGGTGGCCCATGGTCCCCAGGGGGTCCACGTAACCCTCCCACTATCCTAAACCACTGTCTCTTCTCCACTGGTAGCAGAGGTGACAGGTTGGGTGGCGGAAATGAGGCAGGCACTGTCTCTTGGGCTTCTCTATTAAACTGGGCAACTCTATGTCCATCCCAATAAACGTTACCAAAAAGAGCAAGAATATACACATATGTGTTTCTTACTGCTTTCTGCTAACATCTATCATCATGTGCACAGTTGCCTTGTTATGCGCACGCACACGCACACGCGCGCGCGCACACACACACACACACACACACACACACACACACGTAACATTTGGGAATGGGAAGATATTCTCTTACAACCTACATCTTATTCCAGGAGATGTTTCACTATGTGATTATAAATTCCAACACCATTGAGTGAGTTATCAATGTCCCTACACTTCAACATTTGTAATGGAAAATACTATTAAATAGCTGAGTAGATATACATACAATGGGATTTCTCCAGATTAGAATTCCTATCCTAACATACTTACTAGATGGTACTGTAGGTCTTCCTAAAAACAACACGATGCTTCTAAATAAACCTACTCAATTGCCCTGAATCAGTGGTTTTCAGCCAGTGTGCCGTGGCACCCTGGGGTGCCTTGAATGATGGGTCAGGAGTGCCATGGGCAACCCTGGCCTCTGTCCCTCTTTCCTTCCCTCCTTCCTCTGATGCCCTCTTGCATCTCTGCCTCCCAAGGTTTTATCACAGCTGTTTGTTGCAGCAGCCCTGGCTACAAGCTCCTCAGGCAAATGGTGCCTCTGGGGCTTGCCAGGGGGTGCTCCCCAGGCCCCTGTGGGGCAGTGTGAGGAGGCACCTCTCTTTGGGGTAGGGGGGAGCAGCTCAGAGACCAGGGGCAGCAGCTGCAGTTGCCCAGGGGACTCCCAGGGAGAAGGGAGAGGAGAGGAGGCTGATGGAACACTCCACAAGGGAGGTACTTTGAAAAAGCGTGAGAGGCTGCCGGCTCTGCAGGCAAGGGGTGACATAACTGAGTTCCTGAACCCCACAGGGGTGCTGCAGAAAGAATGTAGTTGGTCAAGGGAGCCGTGGCCTCAAAAAGGTTGAAAACCTCTGCCCTAAATGCTTAATGTTTAGGGAAGTTTTTAATTTGTGACATTTTAATGTATTTTTTATCTTTGTTAGAAGCCGCACAGAGTGGCTGGGGAGACCCAGCCAGATGGGTGGGGTACAAATAATAAATTATTATTATTGGTATTACCCAGGAAACTGAAGGAGCACCTCTCCCAATATGCCTTAAGATATGCGGGGCAGATCATTCTTGCTGTTCTGCAGCTAGGGGCAGCACATGGTTTGGGTTCATGGGACAGGCCTTTTCGTTGTATAATCCAATGGCATCTATTCACACACCTTGAGTAACATCATTATAATCAAGGATTTCAAGCACCAATGGTGAATTTGTGTTACATTTGAGCAAAGCTATTTTTCTAGAAAAAGAGCAGCTAGAACTCACCATTAATGTCTCCCTTGTTCTCTTATAATGGCAATGGTGCTCACCTGAGAGGTGCTGGAACTGAGTTTCAGTGAGTTCCAGCTGAAAAAAAGCCCTTGAAAAACTTTCATTTCCATTTGGCTGTATAATCTGTTCTATTAACATTCTTTCCAAAACACTGCTTTCTAGAATATATATTTTCTACCCATAATTTGATGTAGATTAAAGTCAGAATATTCCAGTTGCAATCATTATTTATATTTGATGACAGAGATATTATTCTTTATTGATAATTTTTATAGATCAGAGTTAATTCAGAAAGAATCAAAACTTCAGCACAAAGCTCCACTTGCAAAATTGACCTTGTCAAAGTGATGCACTTTGGCATCAATTAAATACAAAGGCTTTCAGTCCCATAGGTGATGTTAGCAATTACATGAATACTTTGCCAAAAAAGAAAAGGGAGTTTAAATGCTCACAGCCCTATTACGCTGTTCTAGGATAAAGAAAATATAATACCTTTACTTGGAAAGTTCCTCAGTTTGAGAGCTCTTTACTCAATCATTTCTAGAGTGCACTGTTATATTAAACATTAGGTCAATAACTTGGGCTAATTAAACTTTAGTAGGAGCAAGAGTCACCAAAAGGTTTTTCATTCAGCCTTCCCTGGCTACAACAGTGGTATAACATACTATTAATAGCCTCAGAATTGCTAATTATTTCAACATGAATAGTGGTATCAGTGCTGTCAGTTTAATATAATACACTTTTGAGAATTCTTGATGAATACATGATTTCTTTTTATTATATGCTGTCTTTAGAAACTAAAAATGGAAATTGAAACAGGAGGTAGAGAAGAAACACTATATTGCTTTATTACTGGTCTCCCAAAGTGAAGAAGTGCTTTGGGAGCAGGCTTCAGTTTTCTCTTTATCTTGTAGGATTCCCATGTGAAAAGGGCATGGCTGCGCTATCAAAACCTGAAAGGTGGAAGCACAAACTCACTTTTAACAACAGAACGCACACATGAAAGCTCACCTAAATGCATATGGCTCATCTCAAACTAACTGATGGGGTGGACCGGCCATTCTTCTCCCCTGTGCCTGGGACCTGTACCACATTTGGTCCCTGAAATGTCCCATCCAACCTGGCTATGGTGGAATTGACACAGACCAGCAACTGATGGCTCCCACACCACCACTTTGAGTAGCACTGTTGCAGGTCACTTGCACCTTCCTTTTTTTGGGGAAGAAGAACCATATGAAGTTTCTGCTTCATTTGATTTTTCTCAAGTTAAAATCTGCTGTTCCACTAACCACTAACCACTCATAACCCAAAAAGGTTTTCAAAATCAATTACATAGCGCTTTTACAGGTTGATGTGAAGCCATATACCGGTACCCCCCTTCCCCTGTCTCTTAACTCCTTTCCCCTGTCACTGCTCATATCCCTGCTCATGTTCCTTCCACCCAGTCTCAACCCTTCTTGCCCCATTTCATTTTCGTTGCTGCTACAGCTCATTTCTGGGTGTCCTTTTCTCCCTTTCTTAGGTGGATTGTTCATTGTGGATTTTTAAATCTTGAAAACCATGGCATTTACAATTCTTAGATTTTTCATCTTCTCCTGTATCTTGTGTTGCCCGAAATCAAGATGTTGTAGCATTGCAACACTGGGATATTGTACTAACATGCACCCATGCTTCATTGGTAGGTCGACCAAGTGACAGGGTGGTCCCAAGAACATGCCCATCTCCTTATGACCCTTTTATAGGGCAACCCTAGATGCATTCACCTGGAAGGAAGTCCCTTTGCTCTCCATATTCTATTACTTTTGAGCAGAAGTACCTGAGACAGAGCAATTAGTTGCATTAGTCAGTAAGGACTGCAGGCTGGATTTTCATTTATTCATTTGTGAGGTTACTAGTAGTTCAAGGTCACTAGGTTTAGTGTTTGCTTGTGGATCACCAAGGGGGGCTGCTGCTGTGAGGGACAGACAGAACCCCCCCTGCCACACCTTCAAACAATGCACACTCTAGTGCGCCAACCAACCCAAAGCCCTGTCATCTCTCCCTACAACTTGCAAAAGTTTTCCTTATTCTTTTACTCCTTTTCCTCCCCTCCAGTCAGTGTGGGGTAGTGAATGGGTGAGAGCTGACACTTAGGGGTGGGGGTGTCACCGTCATTTTTGCCGGCGGTTGAGGTGCCTATATGCAAGAGGCAAGGCAACAATGATGAGTGAGTGAGGGGTGCAGGCTGGGAGGATGGAGGCAAGCTAGCTGAGGTAGGGATCAGGCTGGAACCTGGCTCTCAAAACATTAAGGGGTCAATAACTCACTACATGTCCACAAGACTACACTCTTGTTTCCAGTTTCCAGAAATGGAGTGCTGGGATATATTTGTGGGAAGGATGGGGGTGGGGTGGGGAACAGCACATACACTGACTTCCATTTCCTTCCGCTAATACAAATGTACCTGAAAAGGTGAGGGTGGGTTCAGGGGTGGTCTATGGGAAGCCCATTGGCAGGCTAAGCAATATGAGGCAAATGAAACACAATGAATTATATAAAATAAAAAAATGTGTGGTCCTGTTAAAGTGATAAACACAGAGCTGTCAAAATCCAGCCCATAGCTGCCAAGTCGCCCATATTCCCTGGTAAACCCCCATTTTTCAAGCCGTTTCCTGCTGGCAACCCGGATTTTTAAAAAAATAAAACCATAAATCCCCCGGGTTCTTACTGGCCCGGGGAGGCTCCTTCTGCACATGTCTGGAGTCTCTGGACATGCGCAGAAGCAATTTCTGGCGCTGTGGCCATTTTGGAAATGGGCAGAGCATGCGTAAAAGCGACTTCAGGTGCTGCTCTGCCCATTTCCAAAATGGCTGCAGCGCGATGTCCGGTCCCAGATTTTTCAATCTGGGAGTTGGCACCTATGATCCAGCCTTATCTGCAACATGCACATTGTAAGCTGTTGGTATGGTACAGGCTGTTGTACTTCTATGTTTTATATAGCACAAAGAGTATCAATTCTACACCAACAAATGTTCAAGGGCCTTCTCGGTAGTGGCACCCACCCTGTGGAATGCCCTCCCACTAGAGGTCAAAAAGAACAACAATTACCAGACCTTTAGAAGGCATCTCAAGGCAGCCCTGTTTAGGGAAGCTTTTAATGTCTGATGGATTTCTGTATTTTAGTGTTTTGCTGGAAGCCGCCCAGAGTGGCTGAGGGAACCCGGCCAGATGGGCGGGGTATAAATAATAATAATAATAATAATAATAATAATAATAATAATAATAATTCCGAATATCACTTTTAATGTCATGTACACAATCTCTTACTACTAATTTGCAATCTCCTCTGCATCTAGCACCAAGCACCACACATTCAGCTTAAACCTCTCCCCTTCCTCAAGAGCAAATAGTATTCTTCACTGTGGAAGGAATGTGCACTCTGTAAGCTTTCAAGCCCCAATGTCGCTGTAATATTATTATTATTATTATTATTATTATTATTATTATTATTATTATTAAACAAATATTACTTACCTAGCCTGATTATCTGGCACCAAAGGACTCAGTAGCCTAGTTTAGACATAATGGCCTAACCACAATTTGGCCATTATGGAAAAGGCTTCAGGCTCTCGTTTATTTAGCTGCTCTCATTTCATTTGCTCTGCTTAAATCTGTTCTTTCTGTACTTCTGATAACATTGTTTGTGTTGCATTTTGATTTTATTGTAATATTATGTTTTATTGCTGTATGCTTAGCATGAAGAGGAGGGTTAAAAATGTAAACAACAAAACAAATAATAAAACTGTGGACTTTCTCTTGTTGAATGCAGACTGTCTTCACTTCTCTGACATTGCCTTCTACCACTTTCAGCTTTGGAAGAAGCCAGGTCGGACATTCGTTCATAATGTGCAGAGCACAGCAAGAAGACAGTTTACCACTTCCACAGCGATTTATCAACTGACCTAGGTTTGGCTATTGGAAATGTGTGTGTGGGGGGGGGGGTGAATCATCATGAATTGTTCAGTAGGAAAGAAGTTCAAAATCCTTCCACCCTTCTTCTGGAAGAAGCCATTTGACCATTCTCGAAAGACAGACACTTGCAAGTTAATTGTAGATCTCAACAACTCGCACAAAGGATTTGTGTTCAAAAGGTGCCGTTAACAGTGATGGATGGGACTTTAATTATAACCTGTGAGACAGCCTTCTTTTATTTACAGGACTGGGGCTATGGATGACTGCACACAAAGTTATCCACCACAGTCTTCCCACATGCCACCTTGTTACATTAGAGGCAGTGCTTCTGTCAGCGAAAGGTTTGATGGTTGCCATTCCGAGAAGACCAACAAGTATGTCATTGAGAGAGTCAACATACCTGTCAGCTAATATTGAAGTTGATTATTGTTTTCTGATAGAGATAACTGCTGTCTAGGTGGTAGGCACCATCCTGACTATTTTGTTCGCACTTGTCAGATTCTCAGGCCCAAGGGCAAGAGAGCCAGGCAGGGAGGCAACTGAAGGCTGATGACAGGCTGAATTCGGGCAGTGCAGCGGGAGGGTCTGGAGCCTGCAGGCAGCAATTCTTAAGAGTCTTTATACTGTATAAGTTGGTAGCACAGGATTTGCACTCTAGGCAAATCACCTGCATTTCTAGGCCAGGAGGGTTGTGGGCTGTGATGTCAATGCCCCAGCTGGAAATGTGTGCAGCTCCCTTCTCTCCTCTAGATCCCCAGTGGCACAAGATGCAGAGACTCAGGGCATGCACCCAAGCCTTCCTGGTTCAAACCCAGTATCAATTTGTTGATCTAATCTGGCCTTGCATGTTACCAAGCCAATGAGTCATGGGAGTACAACATAGCCAGTGATAAAAGACCACACACTCAAGGTTGCAACTGAAATTATTGTAACCGAAATAAATAATGCATACGTTGTTGACAGATTTCACTACAGTCAAATAATATTATCTTAGGAACAAAGCCGTACACTGAGTCAGACCATTGGCCCATCCAATCAGCAGTGTCTGCACTGACTGTCAGCTGCTCTCCAGGCAGATGCTCTGCTGCTGAGGTACAGCCTTTCCCTTCCTATAGAAGATAATATTTTGAGCTTTTAAGAAAGACTTGGCAACATAAAGGAAAGTGGAAAATAATTTGTATGAAGAATGATCCCCCCTGCCTGTCCTTCTGTCACTTCTGTACACTTTTTGAGATATTGTTGTCCAGTTTGGCATGACAAGTCCCGAGATGGAAAAGCCAGTTTTTGTCTATGCTTGCATACCATCCGACGCCATTTTGAATCAAGATGGTGTACCAATCCATTCTGAACTGCACTGATTTGTACACCTATGAAGGTGGTGCATCGACAAAGCTATCAGAGAAAATTGAATGAGAATCTTAAGATACTATTTCCTACTCCAACTAAAGATTTGGTCTCTTTCCAACTTCCTTTAGCCCACCTTGCTTAAAAAAAATTAAATAAAGCTAAGTTTCCTAACATGCCCCATCATTTTCCTAGCATAGCCTAACATCTTGAAATAAAGTTTATGTAACTACCCAGCCATAGGCCCAAATCATGTTGTTTTCAGCTGGGTTGGCGCTAATTGTGTACTTAAACCGAGGTACCATTGTATATTATATAACACTGAAATGTTTAAATGTTTCTTTGATTGTCCTTGAATCTTCCCACCACACTTGCCACCCTCTCCTGCCACGCCAGTGTGTTGAGCCACACCCTTTGAGAGAAACAACTCCAAGCTATTTGGAGTAAACTAGCTCATCTGGCAGGTTTTCATGTCAGTCAAGTCAAAAAAAACGGGAGGTGCAGTTTCCTTATCTCTAGCTATAAACCAACTGTTTGGGGTGAGTTCTATGGTTACTTCACTGTGTGGGTGAGCAATTAGTCTGGGCCCACATGTTCGCAAGCATATAACAAGTATCTACCTACGCTGTGATTATGAACGGACAAGCAATTTGTTAACTGATGCAGCTTCTGGCAAAGTGAAGTGGTGCCAAGATTGCAACAGCCTCAGAGGAAACATTTTCAATTTCAGTGCACATGCTGAGATGCAGCTGTGCCAAGGCGTGCATATTTATTGGAGCTGGCTAAGACGCAAATGTGGAACTAATTAAACTCTAGCAGTGTCAGCCAGAGTGGCTAGGATTTTGTTGCATTGGCTGGTGGCCTCAAAGGAGATGCGATTGTTTTCAGATACAGTTTTCTGACAATGAAGTGGACAAATGCATTGTGTCGGTATGCTTTGCATTTATAGAGTGCAAACTGCATATTATGTAGCACCACAGCATAGAGCAGCCAAGTCACCTACACCTCCCTGTTTGGATGCACTGGCTTCCTTGTACACATGATGCCATTCAACATTCCCTTTTACATTGTGCTTCTAAGGACTATATGTATCCTGAAGCCAATCTGGGTGATGGGGTGGGGAATGGAATACAATTAAAGCTCTTTGAGAATCTGAGTTTTGTGGCCTCAGGAGGTGGGGAGTGGGGAGGCCTCAGACAATTTTACTTGCTTTGTAAGAGGTTCCTGATTGGAAAAGTTTGGTTGTTGTTTTTTTTACTGAAATCAGAAGTGTTTTGTAAGGAGAAAGGGGAAATGGAAGTAGGGGCAAGAGAGCTAATTAGGGGCATCAAAATAGGACCTGGGAAAGCCTCTCCTCTTCCCCAAGGGGAGGTATTGTGAGCGGGAATAGCTTCTTGTGCTCATAGGGGGGCGTGGCCGGGCCCCTGCGTCACTGGAGTCCTGTGCCCGCATCACGCACCCTAGCCAGACAATGGCTGCCTTGTTGTTCCAGCTTCCTTGGATCACCCACTCGCCCTCCCACCCTCCCTCTAGGTTTTGCTTCTGCACCTGACCTTGCTATGGACCTTGGTTGGTCGCCTTGGTTGTCCAAGGGGCCAGGTAGGATTTTCCCCACTTGGCAGATTGGCACCAGCCGCTTGCTTTTTCACCTACCTCGTAGCAAATCATCACAACTTTGTAGAGTTTGGCGGTTAGGCATTGGAAAATACCTTGTGTGTTGGAGGGGAGATTGTGGCCACCACCTACCCCTCCCCTTGAAGGGTATTCCCTTAAAGGAATCCAGCGGTCCGATGCCCAGGTGGTGGCTAGGGCTATGACACAACCCTCCGGTGACTCTAGGGGACAGCTTCCAGTTGATTTGCATCAACAAGTTCCCCCTACAGGTTGTTAACCCTTGCGTGACTCCCTATAGAGTGGGCAGGAGTCAAGTATAGTCTGTTCGATCCAATGCCTAAGCCAATACCACTCACATTCTGTAACCAATAAAGTTGTGGCCTTTTTAGCCCATTAACCTAAAATGCTTGTGTCCATGTGTCTTATTTCATCACAAAGCGGGGAGCTGGGCCTCAACTCACAACTAAGAGAACTTACAGAGCTTTGCAGGTAATAGAAACTCTAGTGATCATGCTTGGGATGGTGGAATTGTTTAATTTGGATTGGTAAAAAAATTATAAACAAACTCTCAAGAAGCACAAAACTCTTTTACCTATAAGACTGAGTACTCTTTTCTTTCCTTCTGACTTGCCTGTTTTGAGATTCTTAGACACTTGCATCTTATACTCAGCATAATACACAGACTCAAACACAGAAAGGTCTTTTAAATAATAAGAAAAGTTGATTAATGAAGGAAATTCAAAGAGTGAGTACCAGTATCATTCCTTCCTGGCTGGTCCCAGTCTCCAAGCTTGTTTATTTAGTGTCACCCATAGTCTGTCATGGCTGACCTAAAACTATCAGAAACAGCCACAATTGCAGCCAAGCATAAACAAAAATCTGAACTGAAGGTGCAGAGGGACTGCCATTCTACAGATAAGATCTATTGCCGTAATAGCCCTTGATTATCAGGACCAAAGGAAAAAAACACCAAATATACAGACACATTTCTGTTTATTTACACAGGAAGGGAGGGAAGCAAATCATTTACAAAGAGGAAGACATACAGGGAATAAGGTTGCAGTATATGTCACTGTTTCTCAAGAGTTTATAAAACAAGATTTTGTTAAGGCTTGCTTTTGATTGCCGTTGGTCATCTTTTAACATTTTACAATGTGCTAAAATCACATATTATAAATAGAGATGGTGGGGTAGGGGAGAAAGTGGATATTAAAAGGGTCGTGTGTAGGTACCGGTAGATTTTGGAGCTGTGTATGTGTATATATAAAACCTACAATCACTTACAGAAGAGAAGTTTTTCATAATGTATATGGAGTTATGTTAAACCTCACATTATGCAGATATGTTGTTTCCCAGGTGTTTTTGAAGATGTGAATATAGCAATTTTGAAAATCTTAATAACAATAGTAGGTTGTTTGCATGGAAGGAGCAGTTTGCCTCAGAGCTGGTTTTGCCCCTAGTTTTCATAAAAAGCCGATCAAGACTGGTTTCATTTAGATCATACAATTTCACATGTATGGTGAAAATACTGTGGAAGCTTTGATAAAGAGATGAAAGCAAAGAAATAAAGCTGTACTAAAAACTAAGGGGGGGGAATAAAGTTTGCATGAAAAATATGAATTATAACTCCTCATAATTTGTACGCATTTCAATGGCCATAATACTTACCTACATTAAACTTGTAAAATGTTGCTCTTACTTTGAATGTTCAGGTATTGTGTGGAGTATGTTTGAATTGCATTGTAAGCTTCATAAGCTTCACAGGTTGAGAGCAAGTTAGCATAAAAACAAGTGGATTTGAAGTGGATTTTCATCATTTGGGGGTCAACATACCATGGTAAGGAATGGATTAGAAATTTTCACATAGGAATCAATAGAAATCGTCAGTTCATTATGCAGATGCTTGCCTAACACACAATTTCCTGAGAATGCATTGTGTTTGGATAGCAAGACCTGTGTGTATCAGCCTCAACCACCCATCAGCTTTGCCCATTGGCCACGCTGGCTGGGGCTGATGGTAGTTGACATCCAACTACTTCTGGAGGGCATTCTGTAGCCAATCAACAGTGGCAGGCAAACTCTTCTGGCTTGCCGCATCATTGAATTGGTCCCCCCTTGAATTTTCTTAGAGAATTCATGGGGAATTTCTTGCCTTATTGAGGCTTTCCCTTTTCCTGGAAAAGAAGCCTCAGATAGCTTGTCTCCAGCATTCACCTACTCCTGTTTCTCCATGCAACTTTATTGTACTTTATTGTACTCAGTGAGGGGAAAGACTTTAGCTTGGCGACGGACCACATTCTTTGCATGCAGAAAATCCTAGGTCAAAAAATCCAGATGTCAAAGAGAAAAAACAACTACCAGACTTTTAGAAGACATCTGAAGGCAGCCCCGTTTAGGGAAGCTTTTAATGTTTAATAAATTATTGTATTTTAATACTTCTGTTGGAAGCTGCCCAGAGTGGCTGGGGAAACCCAGCCAGATAGGCGGGGTATAAATAAATAAATAAATTAGTATTAGTATTAGTATTAGTATTAGGTTCAATCCATGGTATCTCCAGGTAGATTCCCTAAAACCCTGGAGAGCTGCTGCCAATCAGTTTAGACAATAATGAGGTAGATGGACCAATACATCATAGCAGGAAATTATATTCCTGAATAATATGCTCAGGAACATCTAAGCCTTAAGGATGAGACTTACAAGACTACTTACATCTGCAGCAACCCTCCACCCCCACTTGTATCTCCCCTTATATACAAGGGTATCTAATGTGGTGGTTGTGCTGGAGGAACAGACAAGTAAGATGGACTGGTGGCAAACTCAAAATGAGCTAGGCCCCAAGGTTGGAGCATTGGCGTGTGTGTGTAAGTCCCCGCATGTGAAATTTTTGAACATTATTACCTATCACAGCTTTAAGAAGGTGCCCACAAAGATAGTTATCTATGCACAGGGATGTTTCAGAATTGCATTGAACTGACAGCTTCAAACACAATATAGCTTACGCAGTTTTCAAAGTATAGGATTGTTTCTATCTGTTGTAAAAATTGCGAACAGAGTTTATAATTTAAATGCAGCATGGGGAAAATGCCTCAGGAACCAAGAAGAACATGTTATTTGAAACTGACACCATTATTTAGGGTAGATACCATCACCAAGACAAATTGTTGCTTGCAGTTCTCAGCAGGCATTTTAACATCACATTTCCCGGTGGATTCTTATGGCTAGTCAGAAAGCAGAGTTGAGAAGGAAAGGAACTGCCTACTCAGGAATAGCAGTGATGCAGATATTGGATGCGCTACTGCTCAGGTACATTATAAGGCTGGGGGCTTGGTAACCCCAGTTCCTAATCCTCAGGCCTGGGTCTCTATCTTGCCCTCAGGACTCTTCTCACATCATAGCCTCTCCTCAGCTGCACTCCCTATTCCCAGCCATGTCCTCACCAACCCAGCTTTGCACCCTCCTTGGGTGCTTTTGTCTAACTGGAATGTGTCCTTGAACTCCAGTAATGCCTCTTGCTTGCCTGGACTGAGGCTAGTAAGATGTGTATAGAAAGTAGCCAACAGTACAAATGGAAAACTTGCATTTGTTGCTCCATCCACTTTCACCTGCAGCCCCTGCCCTCTCAGAAGGTTACCCAGAACGGAATGCTGCTCTTGGGCCAAAAAAAAAAAAAAAAAAAAAGGTTCCCCACCCCTGTTTTAAAGGAACTGTCCACTTTCCTTCTCATATATACTTGGCACGATTTAGTCCCACTAGGTGTGATGGTTCTCATCAGCTTCATCTGTATATGTGTGGTGTGCTTGTGCCAGTGAAGGGAAGGTTGTATGTGGCTGTTGTGCCTCACTGCAGTAGTCATGTTTATAGAACTGTAGAGTTGAAAGGGACCCCAAGGACCAACTAGTCCAACCCACTGGATTGCAGGAATCACAACTAAAACAGCCCTTACAGATGGCCATCCAACTTCTGCTTGAAAACATCCACCACCTTCTGAGGGAGCATTATTCCACTACCCAATAGCTCTTATCCTTGGAAAGTTCTTCCTAATGTTTAGTTGGAATCTCCTTTCTGGTAATTTGTTTTCTTACTTTCCTCTGTTCCATGCTAAATATACCCAGCTCCCTCAACTGTTCCTAATAAGGCTTGGTTTCCAGACCCTTGATCATCTTGGTCGCCCTCCTCTGTACATGTTCCAGGTTGTCAATATCCTTCTTAAACTGTGGTGCCCAAAACTGGACCTATATCTGTGCGTCTGATTTTTCCCACCTAACTGTAGAACCATATATTTGCCCCCAGCTACAAATCCACCTAAGCGTAACATTGTCTAACCCACCTATTACCAGATCCGCTGCAATAATATTATAGGGGACTTTGACCAAAGTTTTACTGAAATCAAGACAGGATATGACCACAGCATTCTGCTGATCCACTAAGCTTGTACCTCTATCAAAAAAGAAATAAGATTAATATGGCATGACTTGTTTTTGAGAAACCCATGCTGGCTCTAAGTAACCACAACATCCTTTTTAAGGCATTGTTCAAAGTCAATAGAAAGCTGAACTTACTTGTCTCCACTGAATGCTGAGGTGAAGCAGAACCCATGAGGGAATGGAAGTTTGAGTATTCCACCCTTAGAACCCACAATAATTGAAAATATACTGCACAGAGGAGGTACTGCCTTTGCTCCTCCCCAATCAGGCAATTTAGTCTGTCTTGTGCAGGCACCCCCAAACTTCGGCCCTCCAGATGTTTTGGCCTGCAATTCCCATCATCCCTGACCACTGGTCCTCTTAGCTAGGGATCATGGGAGCTGTAGGCCAAAACATCTGGAGGCCCGCAGTTTGGGGATGCCTGGTCTTGTGGAACTAAATTGAGCCATAACTAATTTGCTCTCATCTGCATACCCCTTTCCATCTGTTGCAGTTCGATTTCTTATCTAAGTTAGTATGTGATAAAGAGACAGCTTTTTCGGAACTGGATGTCAAAGACATAAAAAATGTAGTCTGCTATTATATAATATGCTTCCTTATTTTGTTTACCTCACTCCAACCTTGTGAGGCAGGCAGACCATTGTTTGCCTTTTTTTCAGAGACTGACAATGAAAACTGATAGGTGAATTACACAAGTATCTTTGGGGATGAACAATTATTCGATAGACAACAGATATCTGAGGTCGAAATCCAGATCCATAGTTGAGATTCCTGCATAGGGCGTGGGGTAGAGTAGATGACCCTCAGAGTCCCTTCTAACTCTACAATTCTATGATTCTATGTTTGGGATTGAACCTGGGATATTTAACAACTCAAGTATGTGCTCAGTAGCCCAATGATTGCAGGTTGTTTATTAGAGTGATCAAGGCCACCTTTTCCAAATCCCAACTGGAAGCCCAATTGAAAGATATCCAGACAATTAAAATGGATAATTCACACAATGGTTTCATAGAATTGTAGAGTTGGAAGGGACCATGAGGGTCATCTAGTCCAACCCCTTGCAATGCAGGATATGTTGCCCAACATGGGGCTTGAACCCACAACCCTAAGATTAAGAGTCTCATGCTCTACCGACTGAGCTATTCAGGGATTGATGCATTAATAATAATTAAAAATCCTTACCTGATTAGCTTTCACTAGCCAATAATGACAAGGATGGAGCAGTAGACAGTAGAGTTGTGTGTCTATGCGTTTGTGTGCCAAGTACTTTGTTCATATCATTGGCTGAAACTCATCCAATAAGGCTGTGGATGCTCCTCTTATACCTTCTGTCCCCAAAGTGTAGCCAGGTCAGTGTGCTGAGGATCGAGGGGAAGAGCTGTGGCTCAGTGGAAGAGCATCTGCTTTGCACACAGAAGGTCCCAGGTTCAATTCCTGGCATTTCCAGGGAGGACTGAGAGACCCTCTTGTCTGATACCTTGGAGTCAGTGTAGATGATTCTGAGCAAGACAGAAGAATGGTCTGACTCAGTTATAAGGCAGATTCCTATGTTTCCTAGCTTTGTGTACAAATAAAAAACCATGCACTTTTTGGACACTTATTCTGTGCATTGGGCATTCTCCTGATGTCCTTTATATATTTTGGGGAAATGCTTGAGGGAAGGGAAGGGGGAAATGTATAACAGAATAATATTGCAGACAATTTAGGCAGACAGCCCTGCTGTCACTAGTCCATTGTAAGCTGTAGGAAGGGCTCTTCCAAGAAAGCCACCTCCAAGAGGGGGGTGGCCTGCCATTCAGAGTGGATTCTTGCTGCTTTGCTATTTAGCATGCTTAAAACAGTTGGCAACTTGTACTAGCTAATGGCACACACTGCTCCTTTTCATAGCAGCGCTGAAATGAAACCAGCAGCGATTCCTTCCAGTTCATCCCATGGAATCTTGCCCTGACCAGCACAGTTCCTGGAGCAAAACATACATCTTCCAGCTTCCCTGCTGCCCTTGGCAATTCTGACTCCAGCAGTATTTGGCTTTAGTGTTCCAGCATATTCAAAAGCTCAAGAGGAATTTAGCAGGCGAGGTATTTAACATCAATGCTTCCATTTTTTTTTTTGTGCACTGAGAATGCCGACGAGTACATAGAGATTTCAACAAATCACAGCCACACTATTAAGAATTTTCATTTGCTCCTCGAGTGTTAGAAACAGCAGGTTTAATTCAGTTAAGGCAAAATGCAATTAGAGGAAAGGATTGCCAGACCCTTCGGAGAAATGAATGGATGAACCCTTAAGTTGCTTTAGCTTCCAACTATGGCAAACATTTCCCCTTTGGACATGTGTGGAATGAACAGGGTCCAAGAAAACAAAACACACACACAAGTAAAAATGATAAATGGTGCCAAGACAAAAAAATATATATTTCTGCAAAGTGGTTTAGTGCGAGGCCCAGCTATTATTGTGCAGCCCTGGCAGTTTCAGCAAGGTCAGCTCACATCACCTCGGGGACATGTAGGTGATAGGCTTGCCTCCAGTCCCTGTTTTGAAACGGCCGTCTTTCAACTCAAGGGGCCGAGGTTGAATTAGTCAGAATGCATTAGGATCATAAGAAAATAGCCTTTCTAACAATCCAATTATTATGGAAGATCCTTTGAAGTCACTGTGATCTGGAATATTAGGGCCAAACTTGACATGAAGATAAATGAGTCACTTGCAACCACACCAGTGAAAAAATAATAAAAACAGCAGGTGAGGGAAGTTTTTTATTGAGAAAACAGTAGGAAGGGAAAGGGTTAAACTTCCCCTACACACACACACACACACTGTTAACTTCATCAAAATCAGTTGTTCCCCATGACTGCTGCATGTGTGTGTGTGTGTGTTTATTTGTGTGTTTTTATTTGTGTGTTTAGGGTTGTTTTTGCTAGTATAGTTAGGCTCTAAATCAACAAGTTACATGTCGGTGTTGCACCTTTGCATCATCTGTAAAGCTTATACTGTACAGAGGAAAGAGGAACCATGTTGCTTAGATGAAGTGTTTTATTCCCGTATCAGCATGGCCTGTGGCAATATTGGCTTGGACCATATGGAAGTAACCTCCATGGTTTCCCATATCTGCTTAACTTTGAACACACAGGTTGAAACAACTTAGGCAAATAAGAAAAGAAACGTATTTAGAGATCCAACTCAGCCCATCTCCTTCTCCCAGAGGCAGAGGAAGAAGGGGGGGACAATTGTCATAGGACTGAGAAAAGGAAGTAGGTTAGACTGGAAGAGGGAATGGTGGCTTATTCTTCCACTTAGGCTCTTACTGAATGCAAGTGAAGTCAAAGATACAAGCCCACAAACTTTGGGAAGGGAAAGTGGAAGCTCAAGGAAAGAAGGACTGGAGGGGAGAAGGGTGCAACTCAGGAGTGCCAAGAGGCCAAAGAGAGAATTGCTGGTATGTCCAAGCCATAGCTGTCAGGTTTTCCCTTTTCTCGCGAGGAAGCCTATTCAGCATAAAGGAATTTCCCTTTAAAAAAGGGAGAACTTGACAGCTATGGTCCAAGCAGTTGTAGACTTGAGGGGCTTACAAAAGAAGAAGGAGAGCCTGTGGATGGCACTTCCCAGGCTAAACTAAAAGAAACACCTTTGTCTTGGAGAGATGTTTAGGTGAGTCTATAAAGAAGTTCTCTTCTACTGTATTTAGGATGTTGGGTTCAGAAATGTATGCAATGCAAAGGGGTTGTGTGTACACCTTTTTGAGTGTGGGTCTTTGACCTTAATACATTCATGGTCCTGTTCTAGCTTCACTATGATTCCTGTATGGTTTCTTCAACCTCTGGGACAATACAACAGAGGTGCTGTGTGGCAATTTTTGCTGATAGGGATGGTTCAGCAATTCCCTCCAGTGCGTGTGTGTGGGGGGATTCAACACATTCCAGAGCCTGCTGGATGAAAGGTGGAAAGGTCTAAAAGAGAGAAGCCCGTGTATAGTTGCAATGCCTTCTGCCCCTGTTGATCAATCCTGGATTCAATCACATTCCCAAGTAGACTTCTTGCCACAAGTTGCCGAAGTAACACACAAAGTAGCAAGGAAACTTCATTGGCAACACCTGGCAGACTACACCGCGACTTATACAGCAAAGAAATACCTGTAGTTACACTTAAAGAGAAACCCCAGATCCAGACCTTGCGATTCTGTTTCAGCTCTCTCCTTCTCTCCCCCATTCCTGTTGGTCTCTTGATAGAAACTGAGGACATTCGTATATATTTAAAGAAGATGAATTAAATGAGCAAATTAAGTTAATTAGGATATGCAGGAGATGTTAAAAATAAATGTAAGGAACCGTGGAAAGAGGGAGAAGGAAGTCAAGTTTTGAAATGTCAAAATGATTGTGAAATCAGTGAAACGTATCAACCTGAAAAGTATAAATATTTTTTTAAAAAAACATAAAAGAAACTTAGGACATTCTTTCCCTGCTCGGGAGCACCTCCTTCCTCCTATAACTAGCGCTTCAGTATCTTTCAAAAATATAGCAAGCAGGAAGGGGACATAGCTTGTGGGGGGGGTTGCAATACAATCTCCATTTGTGGACTCAGCAGTATCCTTTTGATTCTGTTGCCTGGACTATTGCAGATCAGTGTGCGTGCATGCATGTGTGCGTGCATGCGCGTGCGTGCACACACACGCACTGGAGGGAATTGCTGAACCATCCCTATCAGCAAAAATCCTGCACAAGGATTTTCACCGGAGCAATGGGAATTTCCTCCCTACTCCCCCTGCATCTCCCTGGAATCGTCTCAGGGTGTGGGATTCAGGAAAACCCCCAGAACAGCGTATGGGGAGAGGAGAGTGGGGACCATTCCATCTGGCAAGCTGCAATGCTTGGACATATCTGAAGAGCTCAGCATAGAATTCTACCCCCTGTGTCATGCATTGGGTGTGTGGAATGGTCACGTTCAAGCCCTGGCAAAACCTCTATATACAGTACATATTTTCTGTTAAAGGTTGATCCAAATATGCCTCTGCCAGCTCAACTGAAGTGAAACAGAAGTGGAGGATCAAAGCTGTGGCTTTCTAATGCACTGAGTTAAGCAAGATGAGGAAGCACGTAAAGCAAGAAACATATATATGACTTATCCATCCTGGCCTATGTCTACATTATATTTCGATAATCTGAGAGCCAGCTTTAGCCTGAGGAAAACTAGCTCCCCTTCTAGTTCTCATTTTTGCACTGTTTGGCACATTTATAGTTGTAAACAAGATAAACATATGGTTACATTTCTCATATGTGGTTTGTGGTTCATCAGATCAAGCCGGGAGAAAATCATTTTTAAAAAAACACCAACAACAACCGAACAAAACTTGTGCTTTCCATTATAACCCTCTATTTGCAGGGGTTTATTACTCATCTGCAGGAGATGGGGGAAGATGGGAGAAGGCTTGAGGCTGAAACTCTGTAGACAAAGTCTCAGGCTAGGGGCAAACATTCTGTATGATATTTCAAACACATGGATAGCGTTGTCATAATCAAATGGTATCGTAAATCGTAATAGAACCCACTTAGATTGAAATTCCTTGTCACACTGACATATTACTGCAAGAGTGTAATATAGTGGGAAAGTAATAGCTTGATCCTCTGTCATGAATGGGGAATTGGTAGGTTTAAACTTCCTCCCTATGTTTTAAAGCTGGGCACAAGCATGCCCAGGAAGCAAGGATTAATCTGACACTCGACTTATCAGAGCTTAGCCTTGGAACCTTTTCCTAGTGAAAGAGTTCAGACTGGAGCTTCCAAAACCAACGCAGCTCTGGGACACAGTTTGTCCACACTTCTGCTTGTCCCATGCCTAGAAAACTTGGGTCCGAGAGGTTTTCCACTCATCACATGCTTTCTAGGCATGTTCTGAGAGGTTTCGCCTTTGCCCCCTGCTGCTCCCCCCCCCCCCGAGAATCACATTCTTTAGGGCTAACTCGGAGCAAACAAGAAAATCCAATTGACATTTGCTCTGATTCAGTGGCAAACAGCAGGTTTCCTTGAGGGAAAGCTGTGGGGGAAAGTGAAGTTTGGATGGCCCTAGAGTGTGCGCAGATGGCTCTCAGTTATTCTGAAACATTAGACAATAGAAAAATTGATTGTGATACATCAAACACACTAGTACTGCCACAATCTACTCTGGAAATAGGTAAGGAAAATGGTTTATTTTACTTAAGTTCTGGATGTTTGGAACATGATCCAATCTCCAAATTGTTTCCAGAGCAGCTCAGACCCTGAAATCTGCAGCAGCTGTTTCAGGGAGACATTCCTGCCACTTTGCCCCCACCCCAAATTTTCTCAAAATAAGCAAGGTAGAGGAAAGAGTGGCTTTTGGGAACTGCCGCTGTAGGGCTGAAATCCCCAAACAACTGCATGCAGCTGATGGACTTGCGTCATTTTTATCTGTTTCTGTGTCATAGAAGTAAATTTGGAATATGGGTAGAGAATTGATCCCTTTTGCACACATTCAAGTGTGTTTATGAGTGGAATGGGGGAGCTGCTGCAAATACATGCATTCAAGTGAGCATGGATGCTTGCAAAGAGGCACAATGGGTCAGTGTGTCTTGCTGTTAACCAGAAGGTTGGTGGTTTGAGCCAACCCAGAGATGGCTGTGAGCAGGATTCCTGCGCTGCAGGGAGTTGGACTAAATGACCCTTGGGGTCCCTTCCAACTCTACAATCCTATGTGTTGCCTCAAAGTGGGTAGGGGTGTGGGTGTGTGCAGAAGCCCTGCGCTCAGTGTCCGTACACATGCTGGCTCCACAACTGGGGACCCTGGAAGCATAGGAGGGTCACTGATAAAGCCAGCATTCACTGGGATGTTGGGGGCAGGGTTTGTGTGCTTGCCCCTACCCCACTTCAAGCTTACATCCATTTTCCAGAATGCCTCCATAAGGCTTCTGGCTTTTTACTAACTTGGGGGTGGGGGAGAAGAAATCACCAGAATTTGGGATTGTTGAGTGAACTAGCAGAGCTACTGTTGTCACATGCTGATCATGTGCTTTGTTGGTGCATATCGAAAAGAGACTGAATTGCCTTCTCAATACCCATTTCATGTCTGTTAACTATTGGTTGTTGGTATATCATCCAAAACCGATTTGAAGTCCATATCATGATATCAGTTGCATAATTTTTGACCTGGCGATATATCGTGAATCATGATGTGTGTGCAAAAAACAATGATGCAAGGGAAAACATGAAGAAAGCCAATGCCTCTGCCCAGCTGCACCCTTATTTCAGACATTGTGATATATCAGTATATTGTGATGTTTAGCTGGTGATATATCATGGTGTTGAAAACCAGGTATTGCCCAGCCCTAGTTCGTTACCATTTCTCAACTGTCTTCTTGAGAGCCAGTGTGGTGTAGTGGTTAAGAGCGGTTGACTCGTAATCTGGGGAACCGGGTTCGTGTCTCCGCTCCTCCACATGCAGCTGCTGGGTGACCTTGGGCTAGTCACACTTCTCTGAAGTCTCTCAGCCTCACTCATCTCACAGGGTGTCTGTTGTGGGGGAGGAGGGGAAAGGAGAATGTTAGCTGCTTTGAGACTCCTTCGGGTAGTGATTTGTTGTGTCCAAATTTGATACGAAATATATATAGAATTGTTAATACAATTTTATGAAATGGTAAAACGGCATTGGTTTGTGCGTAACCTTCTTTAATATTTCAATGGAATATACCTCATTTTAGTCATTAATAGGCAAAAGTTCATCCATCTCCCTAGCACCCACACATCTCTTACTGAGCATGTCTACACACAAAGACACAGACACTCTATTCTACCGGGGGGGGGGAGAAATCCCTCTCACCCCTTCATAACAAGCTTAGAAATAATCATTCACCACCATTTAATAATCTTTTCATATCTATCCCCCACCCCCTCCAAATTTTATGCTGCAGGCTGCTGTTTTGTTATAAATGCGTGTTTCCACAGCTTTCTATGATACTTGTATCATTGTGAGGTAAAATGTCAATATGGGTAATGACACAGCACAGTGAAAACACAATTTAATATTCAAAGGATTTGTGTAATTGTAAATTAGGCAGTGCCACCCGATATCATAACGTATTTCATGAGAAAAAGATGCTAAATTTACTTGACCTACTTACATCTACATGTTTAGGAAACAGGGTATGCTAAGTAAACAAAGTAGTTGAGCCTCATATACGAAATGATTATTGTTTGAATTTATGATTCATGCCTTGAGCAAAATTTTGTTTGTGGCCTCATTTGCAACCCTAATTTACAACTTTTCTAGGGATAGGCTGTGTATTTGGGAGGCTATATATTAGACATGCTTTGTACTGGAACTGTTTCTAGCTTTGGGTGTAGTATATTCTGTGTTTCTGTTAGCTATAAAAATTCTTGGCATAACATTTATTGTAGTAAATATGGAAATTCTTTTTAAAAATTGCATTCCCCTTAGGAATGTCCTATTGTATTTACATCAGCGTGCTTATTATGGCTAAATCTAACTTGTATTTAAAGGGATTGTTAATCCTATAAAAATCTGTGCACAAATGCAAGAAAAATAACCATTTCATTATCTCCAGAAGTACCTGACACGTGGACGCTTAGTAAAAAAACATTTTTTACATCATGAACTGTCTGTATTTTAGGCTGTAGATGGCAATAGTAAACTATTATATATACATTAAAATCAAAGGATATACTAGATACCTTTGGCTGATCCCTGCTTTAGAAAACTAGACAAAATAATAAATCTGGAAAGACAAACACTTTCAGAACATAGCACTTACACTTTTTAATACACTATATAGACTTATCCCTTGCATTTAAAACACTTCTCTTTAAACCACAAATTCATGTTGTCTCCCAGTCACTCGTACTTCATTACGTGCTGATCATGTGCATCACTAAATTGTGTTAGTGTCTTCTGTTACACAACTGGAAATGGTTCTATGCATGGTTCAATGGTTGAGGACTAAAAGATAGATCTAGCACATGTTTGGTGCATGCTGAAGGGGACTCAACATGGGATGGAACTTTTCCACTATCAATAGGCACTAAACCACTGAGCCTAGGGCTTGCTGATTGGAAGGTCGGTGGTTCGAATTGCCACGACGGGGTGAGCTCCCATTGCTCGGTCCCAGCTCCTGCCAACCTAGCAGTTCAAAAGCACATCAAAATGCAAGTAGATAAATAGGTACCACTATGGCGGGAAGGTAAATGGCATTTCCGTGCGTTGCTCTGGTTTCGCCAGAAGTGGCTTAGTCATGCTGGCCACATGACCTGGAAGCTGTCTGTGGACAAAAGCTGGTTCCCTCGGCCAGTAAAGCGAGATGAGCGCTGCAACCCCAGAGTTGTTCGCGACTCCACTTAACTGTCAGGGGTCCTTTACCTTTACCTTTTTAACCCCCCCTTTAATTAATTAGCATGGGATATAAGGTCATGGTTTGGTGAATAGTGCGCATACAGCCGACAGAAAGAACTGAAAGAACTTGAGATATAAAAAGGGCTAGCAAGTAGATAAACAATGCATGTTGTCTATGATCCAAATGAGAGGCCCTTCTTTGTATTCCATTGGCCTCAAAATGGCCAAGAGATGACTGTCCACATACCCATTGGCACCAGGCACAACCAACAAGTGCATCTGGTCTATGAAATAACCACTGCAGATATGCAAAAGATGATACGGTGGTACTGTTACAAGGATGTTTGCTCATTCCTCTCCAACTCCCTGCTAGGTAACAGATATATAGAATGGCCTCTATGGGAAGAAGTGGGTCATTTTACAGCAAGACCAAGGATGTGTTACTGTATATTTGGAACTCAACCTGTCCCAAGAGCCCAGAGTAAACTATAATGCAAGTCAGAGTAAATTACAATACAATGCTGCCTATCTTGGTATTCTTTTTTTAAAATACAGTAAATAAATAAATAAAATGGCTATAAATTCAGTTAGCATTGTGTTTGCACTGAAAGTGAAATGCCACAATTATTTACAAAGAAAGGCATTTGCATTTTTTAACAAATACATTTTTCGAAAGGGCGAATAGGAGGAAACAGCAACATAACAATCAAAAGCATTAGATATAATCACTGCCATTTTCCTTGTAACAAAAGGAAATTGTGGCATTACCTTCAAAATGACAAGTATAACAGCTCAAGGTCAAAATATAAAATCCTGACTTTAGCAGAGAGCATAGTTGGCATCATACATAAAAGGCAGTTGCTGGTTCTGTGCCTTGGTCATGCAAGGAACTGGAAACTGGCAGAGAGACTGGGCTCTGGTAGTTAATTTGCATCTCCAATATGGAAGTTGCTGCAAACAGCATCTGTAGGTGTCAGGGTGAGTCTTAATGTTGTGTCAGCCACATGGGAACTGGCTGAAATAGATTCAGTGTGGTGGCGACCAGCCACGCTCAGTACATGTCAGCCTAGCCATGTAGTTAGGTGTAGTGAGGTGAATAAAACTTTGCATAGTGTAGATAAAGTGATCAGGCAGACGTTTTTCTCTGGGTCTCATAATAATAAAACTTTCAGTGAAGCTGAAGATTCAGGCCAGGCAAAAGGAAGCTATAATCTTGATGGCTACAGACCCTCCAAGTGCCCCTATTTTCCAAGGACGTCCCTGATTTAGAGAAGATGTCCCAGTTTCTGATTTGATCTTGGAATCTCCCACCTTTCCTTAGGATGTCCCTATTTTCATTAGAGAAAAGTTGGAGGGTATGGAGTTATCTGGCCCCCGAGCTGTCTGAAGTCAATCCTGTATAGGGAAGTTTTTTAAATGTTTAATGTTTTATTATGTTTTTATATATGTCGGAAGCTGCCCAGGGTGGCTGGGGCAACCTAGTCAGATGTGTGGGGTATAAATAGTAAAATTATCATTATGGACTGGGACGTCCCTACTTTCATCGGACAAATGTTGGAGGGTTTGTGGCCATATTGCCTCCAGCATCACGAGGCATTGTTCCTCCAAGAATCAGTTGCTGGGCATTGTGTTGTTGCACTGAAGCTCCGGTTGTGGACTTTCCAGAGGCATCTGGTTGGCTACTGAGATAGGATGCTGGATGAAAGTAAGAGGCTTGTTATCTGGCCTGCATCTATTGCATATTTATTGATTTATAATGCCTGGAGAGGGCTATTGCTGAGAGAGATGCTGAGCAGGAGGAAGAGCATTTCATTCCTAGTTCATTAGATGCTGCAAAATCTCAAAGACATGACATGCCCAATCCTGATGTATGAACAATTTTGAAACCTGGTCCAGTGAAGAGGACAGAGTGCCTCAGTATGGTTCTGTCAGGGACTGGGCAGAGGAGGAATGGTGGAGACTGCCTCCCCAGCCAGACCCTTCCAGAGAAGAAGAAGACAGTTCAGAATTACAACAGGGATTTGGGGAAGATCACAGCTCAGAGGAAGATGAGGGGGAAAGTTGGGAAAAGTAGGAGGAAGCAAAGCCGGAGCAGCTGGCTGACACATTATCACTATAAAGCATTTCAGACCCAACATCTCCCAGAACCCGGGAAGCCTTAAAAATAGGAGAGTAAAGGGCTCAGAAGCAAAGGGCCCTCAGCGCCAACTATATAAAGGGTGACACATGAGAAGGGGAGGGGAGATTTACTCGGAGCAATGCCATTACTCCAAGTGGCTGCATTCTAAGCATCTCTCTGTGAATATTGAATAAAAAGCATTGGTAAGAACTTAAGGAAAGTTCTTACCAATGCTTTTTATTCAATATTCACAGAGAGATGTTTAGCCTTCCTGGCAACCTACTGTGGGCGTTGGATCCTCTGACACCTGACAGGTTCAGTCCCTAGATTTTGGCCAGGTAGATGATATACCCTTCCCAAGTATTTTACCTTCCTTGGGGCTTTGTGCTGGTTTCAGAACATGTTTCTTGCACCCTTATGCGGAAATGCAAGCAAATGGACTCAGTGACTGTTCCATTGGATAACGTTGCAAATAGTCGCCCAGATATTATCTTGTGTTATTTCATCCATGCAGGGTGGACAATAGAGTGACTAATAACCTTGCCTGGTGCTCTGCTTTTCAGATATATGAAACACTCACACGTGGAGTTAATAGTCTAGTCTGGGGGCAGCCTAGAGATAAGAGTACATTAAAATAATGCAGTTATGGAAGAGATTGCTTAAGTGTGAGAATTCCTGTGCTTGGATCCTCTTCTCTTCTAACTAGGCAGTTCCTTCTGCCCCCACCCAGCTACAATTGTGACATTTTTCTTCTGAGAGGTTTTCCCTGCTGGACAAATGGGTCTGTGCCTTGGGTATCCAATTTGTATTTTTTTTAAAAAAACACACACACCAGTTGTTTTTATTGTATCGCTCCTTGAGATGTATGTATGGAAGGCAAGAAATAAACACATACAAACCTATGCGGCTTCCTCTACTCTTTCATTAAGGCAGAAATGGCTTCAAAGCTGGGACTAGGCAGGACCATTCTCCTTGCTGTCTCTCTTTTGAAATACCTACTAAAAACACAATGGGACACAGGTGGCGCTGTGGGTTAAATCACAGAGCCTAGGGCTTGCCGATCAGAAGGTCGGCGGTTCGAATCCCTGCGACGGAGTGAGCTCCCGTTGCTTGGTCCCAGCTCCTGCCAACCTAGCAGTTCAAAAGCATGAAGTGCAAGTAGATAAATAGGTACCGCTCTGGTGGGAAGGTAAACGGCGTTTCCGTGCACTGCTCTGGTTTGCCAGAAGCGGCATAGTCATGCTGGCCACATGATCCGAAAGCTGTACGCCGGCTCCCATGGCCTGTAAAGCGAGATGTACGCCGCAACCCCAGAGTGGTCCGCGACTGGACCTAACGGTCAGGGGTCTCTTTACCTTTACCTTTTACTACAAACACATAGCAGGAGGCTGTGTGTGAAGTTGCCCTGGGGGAGTGGCCCATTGAATGCCCTATGATCCATGACTTCCCTTGAGAATGCACTCAAAGGTGAGCCCTAGTTGAAGACAGGGCAGGTGAAATGTGGCAATTCCAGATTTATTGAGCTTTAGTTGTAGGTAGAGGCTCAGGCTGCCAATCTTGCACTCCCTTCCTTAGGCAGTACAGTCCCAATGTCCCACGAGCTATTAGAGCAAAAGCAATGTTCAGAAAGTTTACCTTGTCCTTCAGTGCCTGGTTTATCTCTGGTGACATTCACTATAGGATCCAAGAGAGGGGGGTTCCCTGAAGCCTCTGCCCCCCTCTTTCCTTCTCCAGTAGCTCACTTTCCTTCCTTCCCCTGCTTTCTACCTCTTGGCTATTTAAACACTTGATGCCTTTGTGGTAGAATCTGCTCCCTGCTTTTCCTTCCTCTTTGCTGACCTGACTGGGTTGCAGCAGATTGGGGCCTTCTGAAAGGAGGATCTCTGCATGGGAAGAAAGCTTTGCTCCCTCCATGCAGTAGCACCCACTTTCCCAGCCACAATCATCTGAAACAAAAAAGTTTGTGTATCTTAAATCATCTGCATGAGACTAGGCATCTTATGCTCCAATGCCAATTATGTTCTCTGGGGAGAGAGAGGAAGGGAAAGAGAGGGAGAGATTGCCTCAGTGATGGGGGCAATTTTCTATAGAAAGAATCTGCTTAATTGGACAAAGAGATCGATGTGCGATCTGAAATCATACAGCTCATAATTTCTATGGACTGCTATTTCCTGATCCTAATTAAATTATAGATGAGAGTCAAAGTCACAAGACCAAAACAGGCACTTCTCTAAGTTCACCTGATGAATTAACTGTTTACAAGCAAGCACCTGCATTTGTGAAGTCAATGCCATTCTGTGCTTTTGTGTGTCAATGAAGAATGCACGACCTAAATATACATCGCTGTCCTTGCAACATTTCCCCTACAGGTGGCAGCATTGTAAGGTTTTGCAGTTTGAAAACTAATGATTTTCCTCTGCTTTCCAAGCCTCTCCTTTCGCCCCCCCCCCCCCAATGGCTACATCATCAGGTCTTAGTTAACATCATTACATGTCTGTCAGGTAACATAAAATGTATTAAAATATCATAACACTCGTGCTCACTTCAAATTAGTTTCTGTTCTCTTTAGCTTGCTTCTGATTATATTTTTGATAATCTGATATGTTTGCTATTCTGACCTGTGTGAGTCTGGCATTAAGGAGTTCTTTCTGGCCTCGGTGTTAATCCGGTAGAAACCAGGGCTCTTCACAAAGACGACAAGGCGTGGTATCAAATTTACACTTTGGGGGTCATGCAGTTCCTTTCAGAACAGTGCAGCCAGAAGCTTGCTTTCAGAAAGCAAGCATGAGTACATGCCGCAGAATTAATCTCATTTACTAAGCATGTACTATATGCACAATCTGAATTAATTATAATTTTTGCTTAAAGCAGGTCAGGGCACTTTGCTTCCACGTGCTGCATAGTCCATATTTTGCTGTGGACAGAAGCGGCTTAGTCATGCTGGCCACATGACCCGGAAAACCTGTCTGCAGACAAACGTCGGCTCCCTCGGCCAGTAAAGCGAGACGAGCGCCACAACCCCAGAGTCGTTCGCGACTGGACTTAACTGTCAGGGGTCCTTTACCTTTACCTTTATTTTACTGTTATGGTGGAGATTTTGTGCCTTAGGTTTCAGAAAAACTTGACTGGCCATTTTATGCTTGCCTTGCCCCACCCCTGATCTGAAGTTATATTTCATACCCTCCAACATTTATCTGATGAAAATAGGGATGTTCAAAGGAAAAGCGAGACATTCTGGAATCAAATCAGAAAGCAGATCTGCCTTCTGTAAATTTGGGACTATCCCTGGAAAATGGGGAACCTTGGAGGGTCTGATATTGGTGACCATAAGCAGGTGGCCGGGTATAGGACATTTTCAGGCATGGGTCCCCCCATGTAAAACTCCCTTCTCAGTACAGCTTGCCTGTTCTGTTTATTTTTAATTTTCAGGAAAACAATAACTTTGAGGACTTCGTTTTTTAAATGTAATTTTAACTGAGAAGCCATTCTTTTTTGCAGTTTCTTTTATTATTTGTTTTTTAATTTGCACTTTCATATTACTGTTTTATGCTGTGTTTCTGTTATGCTGACATACCAGAGTTATGCATCAAACCTATCCACACGTACGTGAGAGTAAGTCCTCTTGAACCAATGGAGCTTAATTCTGAGTAGACATGAATAGGGCCTTTAGAACGAATTGTGGGTTTTCTCCAGTCCTGTCAATCAACCACTTCAATCAGGTTTTATACCACATATAATACTCAGGTGCTGTTGCAGGATTGGCAGGGCGCTACTAGATGGGTGTTTATTATGAGACGGTTGCCCCTCATGCATGCAAGGTTTGGGGTTTCTCTTTCTCTCCCCTTCCTTCCTTCCTTCCTTCCTTCCTTCCTTCCTTTTTGCAGTGCCCATGCAACATCATTAGCATCAAAATACTAGTCCATATTCCCCCATCCTCAATTTTATTTGGATTTGTCCTCATCAGGAAAGATCTGATGAATGAATGAATAAATAACTGTTGCCAACTATATCTGAATGACCCCTTGCAATATTAATAAGCCCAAATAATGTGCACAACATCTGGAAACACACTCAGGACCCCCCCCCCAGCATCCCTGATTTAGAGAATCTATCCCAGTTTCTGATCTGATCCTGGAATGTCCCTTATTTCCTTAGGATGTCCCTATTTTCACTGGAGAAACATTGGAGGGTATGGCGTTATCCAACCCTAGAGCTGTCTGAAGGCGATGCTGTATAGGGAAGGTTTCTTTTTCATGTTTAATGTTTTATTATGTTTTTATATGTGTTGGAAGCTGCCCAGAGTGGCTGGGGCAACCTAGTCAGATGTGTGGGGTATAAATAGTAAAATTATCATTATGGAATGGGATGTCCCTATTTTCATCGGATAAATGTTGGTGGGTATGCACACTTAATATGTGCTTTTGCACAGGTTCAATGCTCTGGGTCAGTTTCTGATGCCCCAACTTGTAACACATGCTGGTGCAGCAATCTTTGTGTTTAATCCAGGTGTTCCCAAGTTGTGGTCCACGGACTACCAGAGCTCCACGAACTTCATTCAGCATTTCTGTCAAAATACAGTTTAAAAATCATACAGCACCTAGCACAGGGCATTATAATTGCTGCAACAGGCGGGCGGGGGGGGGGTGAAGTGATCTACCAGGACCCTCAGCATCTTCAAGTGGTCTGAGGAGGGGGAAGTGGTCTGAGGAGGGGGAGGGAGTTAGGGAACCACTGGTTTAAACCTACATGCTGGTTTATTGTGCAGCAACTCGTAAAATTTAGCCAATTTACTGAACTAGAGTAAACGAGAGTTCAGTAAATTTATAGAGTCTGCATTCTCAAGCCGAAATCTGATTGAAGAAATAGATTACAAATGTCTCCAATTCTCGAAAAGGAAACCTTTTGTGTTTCCTACTTATTGGTTTTAGGATGAGAAACCCTGTGTACTTAATACAAGTGGCAGTAACATTTGATAAACATTATAAATAAAGTGATTCTGAGAGCGAGGCTGTAACCTTATCCAGTCTTCCCCGCAAGTAAGCCCCATTGAACTCGAAATTACACACATGGAGTATAAGATTGCTCTGTAAGTAAATGTTGCTGTCTATAGTGATGCATCGTTGCTGATTCTGCTAAGTTTATGATGTCATAGATTTCATTGCCTCTTTTGTGATGTCATAAATAAAGACATCATGAGGTCACGTGCCTTCTGATACCCAGGGAGAAGCCAATCCTGAGGTAAGCAATTGACAAAATTGTTTAAGGATTATTGAAAATATAAACCAAAATTCTTTCCTCGATAAATATAATTACCTGCATATATTGCATTTTCGAGTGGAAGCAGCGATGTTGGGACCAGCTCTTTAAATAAAATAGGACCTCAGTGGTCTCCAGAGAGAACATGCATAAAGCAAAGTAAATGATTTTCTGTCAACACTAAGTAGACAGGTGCTTACATTGAACAGCATTCTAATATGTCTCTGAATATTTATGTCTTCTTTTTCAAATGCATTGCCCATGAATGTCATAGCTGTCAAACGTCTGTATACAAGAAGATAAAAAATGAAATTAATAAAAGGCAGATCAACATTTTGTTTGTTTAGAACACTTTTTCTCCCTGCTGCCTCTTCCTTTTTCTTTTTCTTTTAGGTTAGCAATATTTGGGTTTCTTAGTTTTTTTTTCTCTGAAGGGGGAACATTTCCGACTATTCAATAACAACGAGGAAAGCACAATCAGTGCAGTAAGCAAAGGATGCCTGTAGAGCTAAATTGGTTTAATCCAAATTTTCTGGTTTAACAGGTTTGTGACTTACTTAGCAGATGGCAAAAATCAGAGGCATCTCACATCAATCTAGGACAGGGAGGGATCATTCCTCATGTTATTTCTGTGATTTTACTTTGGGTTTGTTATAATTCAGCCTTGTATTTAAGCACATCCACAGTAGCCACTGGTGAAAAGAAATTGCATGCAAGTGAGTGTCTCCCCCCTCACCTAAATGTAGAAACCAGGTGAGCTGCCAGAGGAAGGAAGTTCCTGCCTTTCACCAGCACAAGAATGCAATCCATCCCTTACCTGCCAACCCCAGCAAGCTAGTAGATATATTTTTTTACAGGTTATTAACTTCTATGAGTTTGTTTTAAGGCCATTAGAATTGGATTACATATTTTATGTAAACAGATTTGCGTGTTTTGGAAAGGTAGCCTAGAAATGTTTTAAACCAGCAAACAATATAATGCCCTAGGAGGCAATACCACTCTTGGACATCTATCTTCCTTGACAATAGTTATGGATATATCACTACCTGCTCCTTGCTTCTGTTGAGAAAGGTGAGAATAACCCCTCTGCTGGGGTTCACTCACCAAAGAGCACTTGCCCCAGACTTGGGTCTTGGCTGCCAGCATTCCAACACAAAACCTCAAATGTTGTAACTTCCTCATGCAAGAGTTGCTCCATGCCCTTGATCATTTTCCTTGCCCTGTTCTGAACCTTTTCTAGCTCTGCAGTGTCCTTCTGGAGGTGAGGCAACCAGAATTGTACACAGTATTCCAGGTGTTAAAGAACCTTTTAATGAGGGTGAAAGAGGAGAGCGCAAAATATGGTCTGAAGCTCAACATCAAAAAAACCAAGATCATGGCCACTGGTCCCATCACCTCCTGGCAAATAGAAGGGGAAGAAATGGAGGCAGTGAGAGATTTTACTTTCTTGGGCTCCTTGATCACTGCAGATGGTGACAGCAGCCACGAAATTAAAAGATGCCTGCTTCTTGGGAGAAAAGCAATGACAAACCTAGACAGCATCTTAAAAAGCAGAGACATCACCTTGCCGACAAAGATCCGTATAGTTAAAGCTATGGTTTTCCCAGTAGTGATGTATGGAAGTGAGAGCTGGACCATAAAGAAGGCTGATCGCCGAAGAATTGATGCTTTTGAATTATGGTGCTGGAGGAGACTCTTGAGAGTCCCATGGACTGCAAGAAGATCAAACCTATCCATTCTGAAGGAAATCAGCCCTGAGTGCTCACTGGAAGGACAGATCCTGAAGCTGAGGCTCCAATACTTTGGCCACCTCATGAGAAGAGAAGAATCCTTGGAAAAGACCCTGATGTTGGGAAAGATTGAGGGCACTAGGAGAAGGGGACGACAGAGGACGAGATGGTTGGACAGTGTTCTCGAAGCTACGAACATGAGTTTGACCAAACTACGGGAGGCAGTGCAAGACAGGAGTGCCTGGCGTGCTATGGTCCATGGGGTCACGAAGAGTCGGACACGACTAAACGACTAAACAACAACATTCCAGGTGTTGGTTGCAAGCACTGGAATGGCATCACAGCCAACGCCTGCCTTATTTGAGAGCCAACTTGCTTGGCTCGGATGTAACTGAGAAATAGAGTTGGGATGTCATCCATGTACTAATGACACTATTCTCCAAGTCCTGGAGGGGCTTCTCCCAATGAAACTTCACATAGATTATCATGATCATTTATTAAATTTGCAGATCCCAGGACGGTTCACAACACAAAGATACAAGATTTTTTTTAAAAAACCCCCACACAAAATACATAATAAAAACAATAATTAAAAACAATCCAAACCCTCCCTCTCCCCACAACATATTTAAAAGGGTACCTGATGTAATTAGCCAAAGAACTGAAGAGGGATGTTTTTCGCCTGATGTTAAACAGCAGATATGGAGTTAAGAATTTTTAAGTGAGAGAGATTGGGGTGGTAGGGCAGGGTTGGTTACCTTCAGTTGACTGCAGTGAGTTTTGTGTGTGTGTGTGTGTGTGTGTGTGTGTGTGATGGGGAGGGGTTGTTGGGTCAAGTTAGCCATATTGATTTGTATGCTGTCGGGGGGGGGGAGTTCTTTTCTTGTTGCGCTGTAATAAAAACAAATGAAATGAAATGAAAGTACACAGTATGCTTCATGCATAGTGGCTTTGGTAAGGTAACTACAGCCACGAACTGCCGCCACTCAAAAGTGTGCCCCCAGCCCCACCGACATAACTACAAAGTTTAGAAAAATGTTCCCATTGGTGTCAATGGGAACTTTTTTGAATAAGCTTCATAGCCCTGCAGGGGGCGATAATCAGGGGGAGGGGTGTTTGGCTGGGCTAAGGAAGGGAAACAACCTCCCCCTGTGCCCTGCAATCCTAGTAATGACCGCTCCACACATCAATGGGGGGGCGACTTTTGCGTGGACGCCCGCAGCCCCCTGGTCCCCAGAGGCGACTCAATGGTAGTTTGGAGCTGGCATCGCCTTCACAGGTAGGATGCCAGGGGTCTCCGCCTACCCCAGCCCAGCGTCCAATCCTGCCTGGGGAGGTGTTGCCAGGGGATGGCCAGGTAAGGGGAGGGACTGTCCGGCTCACACAAAGAGAATTTGAATCTTACCTTGAAGCACCAGTCGGTTCCAGAGCTTCTCCCACCCTCCACACCCTTCATTCATGTTCTTTTGCAGGTTAACCTTTTCTCTACAGGTTCACAGGCGCTGCTACGTCAAGGCCGCTGTTGAAGGGTCGGAAAGGAATTTTCCTGCATTGGCAGGTTTCGCCTTTCCCGTAGCAATGCGTCACAACTTTGGCGGTGTCAGGCCTTGGGGGGAATTCTTTGGCGCTTTTCCTAGAGGGAGGGGCGTGAGGCGGAGACCTCACCCCCTTTGCAGCAACAAGAGCGGGGTATTGGGGGAAGCCTTGACCATGCCAATAGGCGTCATCGCTTCCCGTTTCCAGCGGCGGTGAACAAGGGGCAGGCTCTCTCTGCTTGAACATATGTTCTCCAGAGCCAGCCCCAACCCCCATACATGTAGATAACCCCGAAGCCTCCCAGAACCCCGGCTGGGGACTGGGAAGGATAAGGCCCAATGCCTGAGCCAAGGTCTCCCTACATCTGAATCTTAATAAAGTTGTGGCCAATTTGAATCCCCATAGCACGTTGTTATGCGTCTTTATTTTGCTCAGGGGTCGCCGGGGGGGGGGTTAGGGGACTCCGCCTGTCCACGCAATAACTGGACACACATACACACAGAGCTGTAATTTAACAAAAAAAACCTGAGACATATTTGTACCTAATACATGATTAAAGCAGAATTCCCTGTCTGGACACAGTAGAGCACCTGGGGATTCTAGCTCATGGGCCTGAAGCACAACCTAGAAACAAAACAAAATTTGACTTCCAGTGGTTTGTTTTTTTAAAAAAACTTTGGTCTTTGGCTAAATTTGCTGTCACATTGGGACCGCTGAGTTTGCATTACCTACAGCCAAATACCAAACAAAGAGCAGTTTGTGTCCCGAAAGTGCTCCAAAGTTATACATGTTTATTTTTCATCCTTTTTCTTCACAACTACATGCCAAAACTGGCTTCTGCATTAATAGGCACAGTATAGTTTTTGAGGAAATTAGTCATAAGAACCCAATGGACCTTCTGCTATTCAACACCGAGGAAACTAAGGAAATGGAAATTACATCAAAGAGCAGAAAGAAGGGAGAAGAGTCAGCTCAGTGTTATTTGTCCACTTTTAAAAACATGTCTCTTTTGCATGTCCATCTTGGGCAAAAATAAAATAAAATAAACCCTTTGAATCCTGTATCACAGAGATTCCATGCAAAATGTCCCCAAATCCCCAAGTTCCTCTTTATTTGTAGCTGTTGTGGTCATTCATAAATGTAACACTTCCCTGGCAGCAACAAGGACTAGATCTCTCCATCACAAGGCAATTGTTTCCACACTTATAAGCCTGAACAGCAGTTTCCAACCACGTTTTTATTTAAATAGAAGCAGGAAATAACGGCATAGAGTTTCAGCTGATTTTGTAGAATGATCTGCATCTACAAACGTGAAAAGGCCAGCATAGTGTTTTGCTTCGTTTTTAATGAACGACAACAGATCTTGTGGCACCTTAAAATGCTAACAAATTTGTTGTGGCATAAGCTTAAGGAGCCCCAAGAGTCTTTGTTGTTTTTGCTGCAACAGAGTCGCAGTGCTACCCCTTTGGTACTTTCCGTACTGAACTTAAGCTTAGACTTCGTAAGGAGAAATTGCTCCTGGGCACCCAGTTGATATGCAGCGTCTGATTATTTGGATTGCTGTTTGTACAGCCAAAGGGAAAAGGCATAGACTGGGGCCAAGGGACTCTGTTTTCACTACCAAAATACCTGGGGGTGGAGAAAGGCCTTGTGAGTCAGTTTGAGATCTTTTATTTTGTTTGTGGCAGAGCCAAATACTGCTGTCTAAAACACACACACACACACACACACACACACACACACACACACACAGAGAGAGAGAGAGAGAGAGAGAGAGAGAGATTAGTCCTTCAACTGGTAGGTTCCCAGGGCATTAAACAAGGACTTAACTCTAAGGAAAAGTAAAAGTGTCCTCAGAACTTCTTGGATCTCAGCTCACGGATGACAGCTTGGGGGGGGACAAAATTCTAAGTCAACTTGAGAAAAATTTTGTAGTAGGAGACAAGCAAAAACAATGCAATGCAATGCAATGCAATGCAATACAATACAGCACAATAAACAAACAAGTAGACTTAGTAACATGGATTGCAGGAACAGAGAGGATCATGCAGTTGTAATAGAGTGTTGCCAATGAGCAGGACTACCTGCAAGGGAGGAAGGACGAAAGGGTGTCGGCTGGTGGCTGCAGAAGAGCAGCCACTGGGTGGGGGGGGGCACTAAGTGGTGGTGAGTGCTGGGTCTGAGGCCAACACTGGGTGACCTTGTACTTGTATTTCATTGGAATGATTCCTTAGAACACCCACATGTGAGAGAATGGCAACGCTGCTGCTAACTCGCACCACAACTGTTTCCCCCCCCCAAACTTCTGAGAGGTTAAGGAAGATAAGATAATAATTTGCAGACAGCTTTGCATATCCAGTTCCCGTTCTGCCATTTTCTCTCTTCCTGAAGCTGGGATGATGAGATTCTAGGATTTTCAGTATAAATTGGCCAAGATGAAAAAGCAGATGTTGGCGATGTTTGGCTATGATTAGGACTGGCTTGTGAATTCTAAGGTTCATAAGTTCATTTCAATTCAGACAAACATCCACATGTTTTGTTGCTTATTCAAATGTAACTATTCCTCTTTAAGTTGGATATATGGATGGAAACATCATACTTCTTGATACGAGCCATGTCAGTAACACTCTTGTGAAGAGAAGTTCATCTGCTTCTGATTAACAAAACCAGAAAATACAGAAATGCATAAAAATGAGAGACTTCTCTGGATGGGCCTTATTATTTAATCCCTTTTTTCAATGCGGCGGCATATATGATTTTCCTTTTGATCCAAAAAATATGGCTATAGTTTGCAAAATGTGTTTGCCATATTAAGAGAACTGAAATGTAGAGGTAATGGGAAGGGTTTCTTTCCTTCTTTCTTTTTTTAAAAAAAGATCCCTATAGACTCTTTGCCACAAACAATCCCTTGCTGTTAAGAGTACTGTAAATAGAAAGCTTTTGTGTGGTTTCTAACAGAACACAGCATAAAAATTCGGATTCCATTCTGTTCTTTGTTTCTACAGTATGTAAAATAATTCAACAGAAATACTGATAGCTTGTTCCAACCGTAGGTAAATCCCATTTGGCCTGAGCAGGTGAGTTCAAAGCTAAATATAGGTTATGTGAAAATACTCTTAGATGACTATTTAAGAAGATCTGCTCACTGGAAGGACAGATCATGAAGCTGAGGCTCCAATACTTTGGCCACCTCATGAGAAGAGAAAAATCCTTGGGAAAGACCCTGATGTTGGGAAAGATTGAGGGCACTAGGAGAAGACGACAGAGGACGAGATGGTTGGACAGTGTTCTTGAAGCTACGAACATGAGTTTGACCAAACTGCGGGAGGCAGTGCAAGACAGGAGTGCCTGGCGTGCTATGGTCCATGGGGTCACGAAGAGTCGGACACGACTAAACGACTAAACAACAACAACAACAACAACAACAACAACAAGAGATGGGTCTGCTGCCAAAAATGGCAGCACAGCTCTGGGTCTCATTCTCTTTTGAAAAGATCTTAGAACTTAGTTTTATCCCTAAGATATTAGTGCGGAGCCTGTGTTGTCCAGACGTTGTCACACTGCCCAACTCCCATCATGCCTAACTGTTGGTCATGCTGGCTGGAGTTGAAGGGAGTTGGAGTCCCACAACATCTGGAGGACCACGGGTTCTCCATCCCTGCCCTAAGATCTACTGCAACATATTGTTTGACGTGACACTGTCATAGTGTGGACATTGTCAAACTGGAGGGAACCTCACACAGTGATAGTTTCATGCAAAGAGGTGGACTGTGGAAGATGTTACAATGGACAAACAAGACGAGGACAGCCTTGTGTAGTGGCAACCATACTTTGTTCTTCACACTTGAAAAGGGAGGTGAGAAATGCAGCCGTTCTTCTCTGTGTTGCCATCGCTGGATAAGCTTGTTTCACTGACTTCTAATATATGTGTGTAGAAGAATATGAGGAGTCTTGTATCTCGTTCGGAGGCCCTTTGCTCTCTGACATGTGTGAGTCTCTCGCCCGTGGCAACACTGCCTTGGAGGGGGGGGGGCAGAAAGATGATGCCAGGGCAATATAAAGGAAAAGCTAAAATGATTGAGTCTAAGTGGCAGAACCTATATGTGACCTTAAAAGACATCTGACAGCCAAACTGCACATCCCAAGTTATACTCAGGAACATAATTAGAGATGACATTGAAGTTCTTTGGAGCTAGTCTAAGAGATCAACTCTGAGGGATAGTAAAGCCCCTATCAAACAAGAGAGAAACTTTTAAAGCCCTCAAATTATTTGCCTTCTCAGATCAAAATCTGAGCCGAAGAACTCTGAGTGTCATACCTATTGGATATTCTGTGTGTGAGAGAATCATTTGTTCCCGAAACAGGCAAGAACAAAGAAGAAGTTTCAAGAAACAGCAAAAGGCTGAGATTGTTTTGTCTATGCAAGGACATTTTCTGCGGGAACCATTCTTTGGACATGCGCAGTGTAACAGAAAGTACTGATATCAGTGGTTCTGTGTAACTTTTTGCAACTTGTTGTGAGTCTCTTGCTTTTGTCTTGCGGTGAGAGAAGCAGAGAGTCTTGGACTCAAGTTGGACTCTAAGCATGCCTTGACCACGGCAGTGGTGAATGTCTGTATATATCTGCTACCAATATGCTTTTATGCCTGTCAAGTAAACCTCTACACTTGACTGAATCTTCATGGTGTCCATGAGTGTTTATTGCCTACTGTGTGTACCTTCAACCCCAAAGACCCTTCCAAGGAAGGAGCTGCATTGAGATGTAACTCTGCACAGCAAAAGTGATGCCAGACCCAATCCTTCTAAATCATCCATCAGAGGTTGATGGATTGATCCAACAATACCACTCCCTGTTTGCTAGTCCTCACTATTCCCAAAAAACCACCTTGCTCACCCATGACCTCCAAAACACACTCTCCCCCCATACTTACATGAAAAGTAGTAATTGTGGAAATTGCTGTTGGTAGTGTATGGTGAGAAGAAGTAGATTTATTTCCTTCCCACCCTTTTTATTTGTTGCCCTTATGCTTCTGAAAGTACAGCATACAGGAAAACCTTCCGAGGACCATGGAATAACTCCATAGTTCCTAGACTTTGGGTTCTAGGGTACTGTTACCAGTGCATAAGAGGTGCAGAATGTGTGTGTGTGTGTGGGGAGAACAAACCTACTGCAGCCACTACTTTCAGGGAAGGGAGGATGCATTTTCCAAGCTCTAGCTAATTATCTTAATTTTCCTGATCTCCCCCCCTGTGCCCCCCCGAGTTAATCTAGTGAGAGATTTGGGGAGCTCACTCTGCTTTACATACATTGTACCTCCTTCCAATGACTTCTATTGTTGGTAGGGATCATTATGGCTGTACATCCATTGGGAAACCACATATTGCGAAACTATGCATGATGGCTGAGAGACTTCTGATCTACTTTATTTTTATTTATTTTTTATTAACTTTCTATACTGCTTTTCGTTCGAGGACCATAGAGCTCCATACCAAAGGTCATATTCAAATGTAAAACTAAGCCATGGTTTGGTCTTTTATTAATTTTTATTTATTTCACAAAATTTATATACCGCTTGATAAAGCAGTTTGCAAACTGTGTTATCATTAAACTGCTAGTACCTTCAAAACCAATACTTGCCTTTAAAAATTAATTTCAGTCTCTATATTGTAGGCGTCAGAGGAGAGAGAGAGAAAGAGAGAAAGAGAGAAAGAGAGAGAGAGAGTACTCCCTCCCCGACTAGTGCAAAATACAAATGTGCTGAAAGGAAGCAAAGTTTGCAAAAATTTAGGAAATACTATAATTAATGTTGTCCCACCAGGGATCATGATGCAGTCTGTGTTTCGTCTTTTGTAAGACACCTTCTCTCTTCTGTGCACAGGAAGGACAAACAGGGAAGCAGGAATTAAGGTTGCATGGGCAACTATAAATCTGACATTTCCTGACTCAATCTGCAACCTAAACAACATCCTTTTAAAATAGGTGTGGAGCGTTTTATTTAACAGTAATAATAAGTACAGCCCCCTCCCCGGCCACCCATTTTAATGGAACTCTGCCAGTTAATACCAGCTGATATGCTGGTCTTTTGATTTTTATTCCCAGAGGCCCCAACTATATACCAAAATTACTTCACCTGCCCCTGAACTGTGGACATTTCTGGTGTTGAATGAACATGGCACCTCTTTAACAGAGCATTTTGATGAATGTGGTCTATATGCTGTTCAAAAGTCAGGGGAGGAAAAGGAAGAGACGAGGTAGCCAAAACTACAGGGAAAATGTTATTACGTAGAATAGATCAACTCAGATTGGAATTCGTCCAGCATGCTGGGGACGGAGGCTGTTAAAACTATTAGCGGAATTGGTAAACTTCAGAAGTTGCAACATTATGTTGTTTATGTGCAGCCAGTTTTAAAACGGTCGTGTCCTTTCTTGTGCCCTTTCTTCTATTGATGCTAAGTATTGTCCTTCAGTTTTGAAAGGTTTTCTTTAAGCTGTTTCTTTTTCCTGAAGGCTCAGCTTCCTCTCCTTATGGAAGAATTTAGCTCTCCTCCTTCATTGGTATAGTTGTCTTTGCCTTTTACAATTTGTTTATCCAATGCATATAATAGACACGGACTTCTTGGCTTTGTCCTATGAGCCAATGCACTGCAGCAGCAGTTCGTGGGATCTAGCATTCGACATGCTAAGCTAAAACTGGCTAAAAGTTTGAAACTTGGCATTCATCCATACTTTAATATGGTGTCCATAAGCAATGCCCCTTCAAGGGCCAGCAAGGGCAGTGAAGCCTAAAATTGTGCACTCAGGGCCGGCCCTACGGCCAGGCTGGGTGGCGCAGTGCGCCAGGGCGCTGGGCTGCCAGGGGGCGTCACGCAGTTGAGTTCGCCCGCCGCACAGCTGCGCCCGCGGTAGCCGCGCTGTGCGCTGCGCCAACCCGCCCGCCGCACTGGGAAACGGGGTGGGGGGCGCCGGAGGGACCCGTCGCACCACGGCGCCAGGGCACCAGATATACTTAAGACGGCCCTGTGTGCACTTAAACAATTTTGATATGGATCCCAATAAGCAATGCTGCCTGGGCCATAGGAGAGTGACATGTGTGCAATTCTGTCCTTTGCTCATTTTATGCTTCAAGCCTGCGATGAACTTCTTGGTCTGCAGCAGCAGCTGCTATCTTTACACCACAGCCTTCAGCCTGCTATACACCACATCCTCCTATCTGAATCCTGTTTCTACCCTCAGCTGAGATACAGGGCTGTGGTGAGTCCACCTTTAGGAATGGTTTTGTGTTGCCTTCAGGGGCGTTTTCTACTGAAGAAGGTGCAGAAAGAGAAGGTGTTGGCCACACACCAAGAATTCTGCTTTGGGTGGTTTGTGGCGCACAAAACAAAGTACCCATTCTCTACGATACAAAATCAGGCCCATGAACAAGGAAACACCTTGTCCACCTTGTTCTTCTCAGGGAAAGACAAAAAGTGAGCTTGGGATGCATGGAACATCACAGGTGCATTTCTGACATTGACAGAAGCTCCAACATGCATGCTTGACAATACCATGATGCCTCTTGAAAGGTCTGTAGTCCTTCTGCATGATAGAACCAATGGATTGTGCAAAGTCAATGAGGCAAGGCACCATCTGTTTTCAAGAAGGTCACAATCCCCAGACGCTATTCTACCAACACCCAATCTTAAACAACTCCTCACCCACAATAATACAACCACCAGACTTAACATGGGCACTGGTACCAGAGCCTGCAATAAACCCACATACAGCAGAATTTCAGAATACAGAATTTCAGAAATAGACTGGAAAGAGAAGTTGCTGAACTGCAATTTATCACCAAACTTAAAACCACGGAGAAACCTGGTCTGAATAAAGACATTGGATTCTTATCTCATTATACATGATAAAGCCTATCTTTAGCCATCTCACCCTCGCTTTTCCTGTGGTACAAATTGCAGCCATGAACAGTTGTAAATTCTTCCTGTAAGACCAAATGCAGTCATAAACAGTCCGGTTTCCCACCACCCTTCTGAGTGGTGCCCCCCCCACCCTCTCACTATATGTGGGAATCTGGTGACTTCTGTTTCAGTGTATCTGCAGAAGTGTGCATGCACACGAAAGCTCATACCAATGACAAACTTAGTTGGTCTCTAAGGTGCTACTAGAAGGAATTTTTTATTTTGCATATAACCTGTTGAAGAGATCTATGTTACCAAGTCTTGCAGTCTGGCGTTGGAAAAGGAAAGATGGATCTCAGTGGCTGGCAACCAAAGCGGACAATTCTTGACCAAGCTCAGAAAAGGTGGTATGAACTAATATTTATTTATATATTGCTTGATTGTAATAAAACCTCTAAGCAGTTTATGATAAATATTAACATTATCAATAAAAGCAGCTAAACATAATTAAAAACAAAGGTAATTAAAATTAGCAGCAAAAAAGATTTAAACACCTCAACACCCGCATGTCTGGATAGACTTGCCTAAAACACTAATAATAATAATAATAATAATAATAATAATAATAATAATAATAACAACAACAATAATACCCTGCCCATCTGGGTGGGTTTCCTTAGCCACTATGGGCGGCCTCAAACAAAATATTAAAAATACAATAAAACATCAAACATTAAATCTTACCTAAACAGGGCTGCCTTCAGATGTCTTCTAAAAGCCAGATAGTTGTTTATTTCCTTGACAAGCCCTCTGCCTGGTTCCCTGTAACCTCACTTCTTGCAGTGAAGGCCCTCGGAGCTGGACCTCAGTATCTGGGCTGAACAATGGGGGTGGAGACACTCCTTCTGGTATACTTAAAATACTTTAAGGCAAGCAGACACCTGAATGATGAAAGTGAAGGCACCTGCCTGATGTAACTACCGTAGGCAGGGAGTTTCAAGGAGTAGGTGCAACTACACTCAAATATGTATGTTTTTAATGCACAAAACCAGTTTATACGGCCCCTGAAATGAGGCCAGTTCTACAGATCGAAGTGCTCAGGTGGGCATAGACTATCACAAGTAAACTGAACCAAGCTATTAAGGGCTTTATATACTACTGGTAACATCTTGAACTTGGCCCAGTGAAGCTCTCAGATCAGAGGTGTTATATGCTGACAGGGTTTCCTGTTGGCAACTGTGCTGCAGGATTCTATACTAACTGCAGCATCTGGACCAAGCACAAAAGGTAGATCCGCACAGAGAGCATTACAGTAATCCAATCTGGATGCTATAACAGCAGGAGCAAGTGCTACAAAGGCCAGTCTTTCTTGCACTGCTCTTTGTCACTGTGAATGAAACTGTTTTCAGAAATGATTCAAGTTGCATCCACAGCAGCTACACGTTCTTCACAAGAATGCGCATTTGGCATAAACAGAACACAGTTCTAGGTTTCCAGTCAATAAAATAGGTACATAACTATATTTATATTGTATTACACAGTATCGATTTATACAAACAAACAAGAAGTTTGTAAGTTTATTTTTGGATTACGAATTTTTGGGATTAATATTAGTTTGGTGTTTAATATAAACTGGTTTTTCAGAAACAGTATCCAACCCGGTTTAGCTGTTTATGTATACTTATTGTCTATGCACACCCATTTTATATTTGTCATCCAGTTATTTTCAGTCCTGACCCATCACTGTTGGAGACATGTTCTTGGCACAGGGGATATTTGTTTATAAGTGAATTAAAACTCATATATGTCATGGTGGAGCCTTATCAGGAAATGTTTAGGCATTATCACGGCATGTCCATGATGCCCTATTTGATCAGAAATCCTGGCTGATCGGCTGCACTATATGTACTAAATACAGACCAGCATTAGGATCTCAGCAGTCGTTGACCTTGATGCCTCTTTCACTTGCTGTGGCACAGGAGGGCTGTGCAAAAACTATTGCATCATACCATGAAAGCAAGTCATATTGATTCCTGACGTTTATAGATCTGGTTGTCACCAATTGCTTTGGCATTTGAGTACCTATGGACCTAACACTGTGATCTGAAAGAAACATCTGCGACCAACAAAAGCCCAGTTCTAACTGAAATGGAAAATCTGTGGCTGATCTACAGATAGCAGATAGGGACTAATAAAATGGAGAATTTTGAGAGATCATTTGCTCACAACTCTGGTTTAGGATTACCGTAAATGTGTGCTGTCTAGGAGAAGGGGGGAAATGTGGGTTGCTGTGCATTTTAATGTAAACATACTTAATTTGAACTTAATGAAACAATACAAAGCGAAACAAAATTCTCTGAATTTTTGAGTCCTGTTCTGCTGCCAAAAATGTGTACCAGAATGAGTATATTAGAAGAAAGCATGCATATCCGTGCATCTATAAGGGAAAATAACACACAAAACTGCATTATATTTGACAAAACTGAAGGCAAAAATGTGCATGGGAAGAGGAACAGACACTAAAATTTTGATGAATTTTCATGAGCAGTTAAAACATTGTAAACTGATGCAGAAATGTGGAAAATTGAACTTAAGGTTTGGAAACTGAGAAACTAGAACTGAAAGATTTGTCCATCTCCAGCTGACACTTATATTGGAAGCATTTTATGTTTTCAGCAGCTCTGGCTTAGAAAGAATAAACATATATTTATATAGTGAATTTCTACTTATACAAAATATGGGTTTTATGACATCTAATAGCACAATGAAAATATTGGAATCTTTGAGAAGGATTAAAGTTGCCTAAGAAATAGGACTGAAATTACACATTTTGTAGCTCAGTCATCTTTAAGGTCTTCTGGTTTTGCCCAACCTCCTTCTGCCCCTACTGCTGATAGTAAATATGAAGATTAACATGATGCATTAATACAAATCAAAGGAAAACTCCCCCCCCTCATTCTCATAAATATAGTATGATAGTTTTGTGACTGCCCTTTCTAGCATTTGTAGAACAACCAGACAAATCTAAATTATTTTAGCAAAGGTATTTCAGATGTAATATTGCTGTATGGGTGTAATATTTCTGCATGGATAATACCTGCTCATTTTGTAATTATCATAAGATAATATGAAAATTACAAAGTAAGAAACTTACCATGTTTTCAGTAAAAGGGCTGCATAGGGATGGAGTGTTCTGAAAATCTTGACGTCAAGCTAATCTGCATGGATTTTGTCTAAATCTCATCTTCAATCTCCCTCACCTGTTTCTGCTAAAAATATTCATCAAGCTCTCATCCAGCAACAATAGAATCATGGAATCGTAGAGTTGGAAGGGACCATGAGGGCAATCTAGTCCAACCCTCTGTAATGCACGGAACCTTTGCCCAATGTGGGGTTAAAACCCATGGCCCTGAGATTCATAGGTGCCAAGTTCTGAATTTAAAAGTTCCGGGATCAGCAGTGCCGCGGCACCAGAAGTTGCTTCTATGCACTTCCGGACATGCATAGAAGCGACTTCTGGTGCTGCGGACATTTTGGAAATGGGCACAGCGGCATCGGAAGTCACTTCTACGCATGTCCGGAAGTGCGTAGAAGCGACTTCCGGTGACGGCGCGGCACCAGAAGAACATGGCCGCCGGCAGGAGCTCCGTAATCCGGGGGAATCCGGGATATTTTGCTATTCGGGACACCTACGGGAAACGGTAAGAAAATACAGGGGTTTCCCAGGGGAAACGGGGTACTTAGCAGCTATGCTGAGATTAAGAACCTCATGCTCTACCGAGTGAGATAGGCTAGCCTACCGGTAGTCTAAATCGGTATTCCCTGACCTGGTGCCATCCAGATGTTTTTGGACTACACCTTTCATCATCCCCTAGTATTGACCATGCTACAGCATCTATAGGGCACCAGGTTGGTGAATGCTGCTTTGAATGATATCACAAGTCATTGCGTGGACAGGCGGATTCCCCCAAACCCCAGGCAACTGACCCCCGAGCGGAATAATGACTCAAGACAACTTGCTATGAGATTAAAATTGGCCACAACTTTATTAAGATTCAGATGTAGGGAGACCTTGGCTCAGGCATTGGGCGTTGCCGCTTCCCAGGTAAGCTAGACCTTCTGTTGTGTGGGCACAGCGGTCCCTCCGTTTACCTGGCCAATCCCCTGGCAACGCCTCCCCAGGCGGGATTGGGTGGTTGACTGAGGTAAGCGGAGACCCCAAGTATCCAGCCTGGGGAGGATGAAGCCAGTCTGAACTACCAGGAGCTGCACTGGGATCCAGGGGGCTGCGTGCAATGTGGGGAGTGGTCATTATGGGACTTGGATGCCATACACTGAAAGAAAAGAAGCTTGTGTGGTTATAATTTCACAGGAAGTTTCCCTAAAGAAGAGTATACCAGAGACACAAGAGACTCCTGTTCCATGTAAATAAAATGTAGGAGGATATCCTGGAACATGGTTGCTAGTTCCATTAATTCATTTATGTTGCTAGGCCTAGTTTACTTTTCAGTTTTCTTTTCCTTAGGACTATTCTTTTTTTAAAAAAAGCAGTACTTGTATCCTGGAAAGGTAGCAAATTGATATTGGACCAGTTGGTAGAGCTAAAACCATCCACCTTACACTCTTTCCTGCAATGTATAGGTGGGGCAAAATTATTGTCACCTGAACTAGTGGTGTTTGCAGTTCCATGTTCTGAAATATGATGGAAGAGGCATCTATTTAACACCCACTCCTAGGCTCATAAAAGAAATCCCACTGTATGGGGCTTGGCTCCTTCAGTCTTAAAAGAAATCCTAATCACAAGTATTAGCTCCATTTCTCAGGAAATGGGCCAGGTGGCTGGGATTTCTAGGAATCTTGTGGGATTGTAAATCATCTGTAGCAACCAGGGAAAAGCATTGAGTCAGTGATCCATTTGGGACAAAAGAGTTTGCCCAGCCTGATAAGATGTGTCCCTCTTATTTGGTATAGAGCGGCAAGCAGTGGCTAACGTGTAGTGCTGGTTAGTAATATGCTCATTTTAGAAATTACTACTATTTCTGAAGTGCTGTACAGGGAAAATAGCAGCAGATTGCTTGGCAATTTCTAAAAGAAAATTATGCAGTTAAAAATGAAACCTGAAAAGCAAAACGTATTATCTATTTAGTAAGTATTCCTGATTGTGCCCGTGGATGAAAAACCATTCAACTACAGTAACCAGCTGGCAAAACTCTGTATTTAATACTCTATAAAAAGTATCAAATGTCTCACAGACTGGATCTTCCACTAAGTAAGTAAATGAATTTATATTTTCTCCCCATCTGCTTTATTTAACCCAAATGGCCATAACGTTTCAGTTGACCAGTCAGTCCAGCGCTGCTCAGAAGAGCGCTTTGAATTTCTTTCTTATTGAAATCAATGCAGTCTTTAATAGTGAACACTATCTCTGAAAAAATTTGATATTGGATTGTATCCAAAGTTAGCCATTCTCAGAGTGGACCCATTCAAATTAATGGACATGGCTAATTTAGGTCTATTAATTTCAATAGGACTGCTTTAACTTAGTTGGATATAGCCATTGACACCCTTGTTTGACATTTTCACCCACAGTGTTGGTGAGAGGAGCATGCAACAAACACATATTTTTTTAAAAAAAATCTCCATTGAAAATATACATCTCAGTTTGAACAATGTAGCGTAGCAGTAATGTAGAAAGGCAGTGATTCTCCAAATACTGGAGAGAACAGGATGCTGGACTAATTGGGCCATTGGCCTGATCCAGCAGGCTCATCTTAAGTTCTTATGTTAAGAAACTTTCAACGGTCCATTAAGAAATGGTTGAGGTGTCAGGATTTCCATTCTCTCCCGTGCTGCAGAGTGTGTGTGTGACTACTAGATCACATGCTCTGTGTGTTGACATTCCATTCTTTGGAAGCGTGGGAACGGAAGGAACTGTGCGCCACTTCCGTCTTCTTTGTTCTGTTCTGTTGTTGTTCTCTCTCTCGGAGGAGAGACACACTATAATGGCTCTGTTATTTATTTTGATCCTGTAAATAAATCACTACACTCAGATGCTCCGTATCCTCAGTCTCAGCTTCTGCTAAGCTCTGCTGCTTGCTTGAACCTCTGAAGGAGTGAATGCTGTGTTATGCGTTCCGGGCCAGTGCTGGGAGAAGGCCATCTCCCACCGAGAAGCACCAACATGGGTGGGTGTGTGGGTGGGTGGGGATATTGGAATTTGCCTCAGTGGACAAGCTGATATGCTACCTCAGAATGCAAAGCAAAGACAAAATACTTTTGTAAGGTAGATAGTTCATTAATTATAGTTGCAGAAAAAGGCTTGTACCAAACACAGAATATGGATTTGCAATTCTTAAAAAAAAACCCAACTACTTAAGATGTAAATGTGGCTAATTGATAAGATACTTCTAGGAATACCATTATGTTATCACAAATGAAGTATAAACTCTCATTAGAGTATGTTGAATTGTTAGATTAAGACATTAATTGCTTTGTTTCATTGTATTATGATGATATTTTACAATCAGAAGTACAACCAACATTTCAGTTCAATGCTTGTAGGTCAAAACTGTGTGGCTGTTTCACCTGTTGTTTTTTTTAAAGTAATTGACCATACAGTTTTTACCTATGCATATTATATTGTACATATGCGTAGTCTATATCAAGATATTGCTTTCCCCTGATTGTGGGTGTGCTGGGATGGTGGAGGTGGAGCAGGTGCATCTAATGGTCAGGGAGGACACAAATATATCCACTTTCCTCTACAAGATGGACTGGTACAGGAAAATTAGTTAACTGCAGCCTAAGCTGAACAGGATCCAGTAGGTTCTCCCTGCAATCTTGGTGTTATTAGCACCAACTGTTCCCAGTGTTGTGTGACATGGTGATGCCTTTGAATCATGCTAGCTAAGGATAATAATAATAATATAATAATAATTTATTATATATACCCCGCCCATCTTGCCAGGTCCCCCCCCCCCGCCACTCTGGGCGGCTTCCAACACACATTAAAATACATTAAAATATCACAGATTAAAAACTTCCCTAAACAGGTATTTCCAAAATGTCAGGTAGTTGTTTATCTCTCTGACCTCTGATGGGAGGGCGTTCCACAGGGCGGGCACCACTACCGAGAAGGCCCTCTGCCTGGTTCCCTGTAACTTGGCTTCTCGCAGTGAGGGAACCACCAGAAGGCCCTCGGCGCTGGACCTCAGTGTCCGGGCAGAAGGACGTGGATGGAGACGCTCCTTCGGGTATACAGGACCAAGGCCGTTTAGGGCTTTAAAGGTCAGCACCAACACTTTGAATTGTGCTTGGAAACGTACTGGGAGCCAATGTAGATCTCTCAGGACCGGTGTTATGTGGTCCCGGTGGCCACTCCCAGTCACCAGTCTAGCTGCCGCCTTCTGGATTAATTGCAGTTTCCGGGTCACCTTCAAAGATAGCCCCACGTAGAGCTAAGTGGGAGATAACCAGAGCATGCACTACTTTGGTGAGACTGTCTGCGGGCAGGTAGGGTCTCAGCCTGCGTACCCGATGGAGCTGGTAGACAGCCACCCTGGACACAGAATTAACCTGCGCCTCCATGGACAGCTGTGAGTCCAAAATGACTCCCAGGCTACGTACCTGGTCCCTCAGGGGCACACTTATCCCATTCAGGACCAGGGAGTTCCCCACACCTGCCCGCCCCCTGTCCCCAGTCTTGTCAGGATTCAACCTCAATCTGTTAACCGCCATCCATCCTCCAACCTCCAATCCTCCAGGCACTCACACAGGACATTCATCGCCTTCACTGGTTCTGATTTAAAAGAGAGGTATGCCTGGGAAGCTTCAGAAGCTGCCTCAGACCAGTAATCTAGACTCTAGAACATGGCAGAAAGTTTAGAGCTCTTCTAGATGGAAAATATTGGAAAGCCCCCAAACTTTCCAGAGCAGCACTGCTGGTTTTGCCCAACAATAGTTAATGTCCTTGGCTGTGTATAACAGAGGCAACCTGAAGGCTATTGAACACATGCTATGGGGACCTGTGTGTTTTAAAATAAATTTGTGTACATCGCTTCTTTTTAAACAGCTGTGTATTTCCAGATGAAAGCCACACACACCCATCCAGTCAAGCCTGCATACTTTTCACTATCTGCCTAAAACGCTAACAAAATAATGTATCTTCTCCTCAGGACTTATATTGATTCATCCTGCTGTGAATACAAATTATGGGGCTTGACAATAAGATAATAAAACAGAGAGAGAGAGAGAGAGAGAGAGAGAGAGAGAGAGAGGAGGAGGAGGAGGAGGAGGAGGAGGAGGAGGAGGAGGAGGAGGAGGAGGAGGAGGAGGAGGAAAGTAGCATATATATATATATATATATATATATATATATATATATATATATTCTTTGTTTGCAAATGTGGAGCATTAATTGCATTCCTGTGCGGCAATCTGGACTGAGCTTCTGCTAGGCAAATTAGATATAAACTGAAGGTGAGGGCAAAAGGGTCACCACAGCAAGGGAGCATCGAGTGACAGGCACAGGGACCTCCGATGCATGGCTTGCAGAGCAGATGTTCACAAGGATGCAGTGATTATTGAACTGGTAATAAAAAAGCATCAGCTTACAGGCAGCCACGATGGATGCTGGTAATTATAAAGCATCCCCTGGGAGGAAAATGACACAAGTCAGCCGCATCTCTGCAATCACAGGGGCATAATTAAAGCTCCAGTAACAGTTGTTAATAGGGTGCAAATAAAACAGGGGGAAAATTTGAACGCAGTCTTTTTTTAGACAGACGGCAAAGGGCAATGTAATTACAGGGACTGCACATTTTATAATTTTACTATAGGTAGTAAAACAAAGAGTTTTAATATATATTATGGATACGGAGATAGCAACACGTACAAACACACACATGCACGGTGTATAAACAATGCCAAAAGCATTTTGCTCTATGTCGTTTGGATGTAGAGAACAGATTTTTAAACAGAATGTTTATGTTTTTAATTCTTAAAATGAACTAAACAAGAACATAAAGAAAATAGAACATTCATAAATATTTGGCCATTGTATCTTCCAAGGAAGATCCATAAAGGTGCAGTGTGCCAAGAGAAATGAGCACTGCCCATATAAATGAGCAGCCTTTGCTTGGGCCTTATTTAAACACGATGCAGGGAAAGGAGGAAGAATGTACCCATTGCACAAGCCCCATTTAATCAATTGCTTTGCCTGTGGGTGCACTGCTGCTCATAGGCCAGGGTGGACTGTGGCAACAGAAATTATTGATAGCATGGGATGGCGTGTATGATATCATTTTCAATGTAAATAAAAACTTTCATTTTCTAACTTACCTCAAGTTAGAAAAGGTGGTGGTTCCTCCTTCATTAGAAGTTTTTAGTGTAACTGGGTGGCCAACTTTCAGTGATGCTGTGGATTTCCTGCATCAACAGGGGTTGGATCAGATCATAGAATAATAGAATTGTAGAGTTGGAAGGCACCCTGAGGGTCATCTAATCCAACCCCTTGCAATGCAGGAATCTTAACTAAAGCATCCATAATAGATGGCCACCCAACCTCTACTTAAAAACCTCCAAGGAAGGAGAGTCCACCACCTTCCAGAGGAGTCTGTTCCACTGTCAAACAGCTCTTACCATCAGAAAGTTCTTCCTGATGTTTTGTCGGAATCCCCCTTTTTGTAACTTGAATCCATTGGTTAGGGTCCTGCCCTACAGATCAGGAGAAAACATGCTCGTTCCATCTTTCTTGTGACAGCCCTTTAGGTATTTGAAGACGGCTATCATATCTCCTCTCTCTCAGTCTCCTCTTTTCCAGGCAAAACATACCCAACACCCTCAGTCATTCCTCATAAAGCTTTCTTTCCAGACCCTTGATCATTTTAGTTGGCCTCCTCTGCACACATTCAGTGTCAATATACTTCTTAAATTGTGGCACCCCAATCTGGACACAATACTCCAGGTGTGGTCTGATCAAGGCAGAACAGAGTGGGGCTATTAATTCCCTTCATCTGGACACTATACTTCTGTTGATGCAATGTAGAATAACAATAGCTCATTTTTTTTTTGCTGCTGGATCACACTATTGACTCACGTTAAGCTTGTGGTCCACTAAGACCCCCTAGATCCTTTTTACATGTACTACTAGTAAGCCAGGTGTTCCCCATCTTATATTTTTGCAACTGGTTCTTCCTGCCTAAGTGTAGAACCTTACATTAGTCTCTATTGAAATTCATTTCGTTAGTTTTGGCCCAGATCTCCAATCTGTTAAAGCCATTTTGAATCCTGATTCTGTCCTCTGCAACATTAGCTACCCCTCCCAGTTTGGTGTCACCTGCAGATTCCCTCAATTCCTCCGTCCAAGTCATTTATAAAGATGTTGAACTACAATGCGCCTAGGACAGAACCCTGCAACACCCCACTTGTCACTTTTTCTTTTCCCATCTTGGGCTGCAGCTCCCTCCTTGCATTGTTTATTCTGTTAACATCAGGTTGGGCACTGCTTTCCTTTTGGGTGAAGAAAGGGGCAAAGTAGGTGTTGACCAGTTCTGTCTTCTCTCTGTCACCCTATAGCATTTCTCCGCCATCTCCACGCAGACGACCTAGTACTTGCTTGTTCTTACTCTTGCTTCAAACATAGTTGAAGAAAACTTTCACATTATTTTAAACCTCTCTTGCAAACCTGAGTTCCGTCGGAGCTTTAGCCTGTCTGTCCTTGCTGCAACTGTTAGATAATGACTGTGGTGTCTTTAGGATATATGGTTTATTAAGACATAGGTGGCGCTGTGGTTAAACCACTGAGCCTAAGGCTTGCTGATCAGAAGGTCAGCGGTTCGAATCCCTGTGATGGGGTGAGCTCCCGTTGCTTGGTCCCAGCTCCTCCCAACCTAGCAGTTCGAAAGCACGTCAAAATGCAAGTAGATAAATAGGAACCGCTACAGCGGGAAGGTAAACGACGTTTCCATGTGCTGCTCTGTTTTGCCAGAAGCGGCTTTGTCATGCTGGCCACATGACCTGGAAGCTATACACCGGCTCCCTCGGCCAATAATGCGAGATGAGTGCGCAACCCCAGAGTCGGTCACGACTGGACCTAATGGTCAGGGGTCCCTTTACCTTTACCCTTTTACAACCTGAGTATATGATGGATGGTCTCACAGAATTAACACCCTGAAGATCTTGCTTCCTCATTCAGTTCCTATGGGATCCCTAGTCCAGCTCAGAGCAGGACATGTCTGTCCCCAGCTTCTTCCAGCCTGCTCTCACACACCATCCCAGCCCCCCTTTAGTCTTTTGTTCTCCATCACTTAGTTGTAGCTATTACAACCTTGCTCATTATTTTAGGTGCTGATGAGGCACTGACTGGATATTGTTTCTGTATGGCCCTTGAAGGGGATGGGTCTACGACCTTTAGCTCCTGATGCAGGGAGTCAGAATTCTGAATATGCAGATTGAGCCTAAAACTTACTTTCCTTTGATTGACATTTTCTCCCGGATACCATCTGTTTTTGTGAAGGGGATAGTGATTAAGACCTTGGGAAGGTCCCACAGTATGGAATTCACTTCTCCTTGACACTCGGCTGATTAAAGCAATTGTCCCACATATGTTTTGAGTGTGTCCTGCTACTTTCAGAGCAGAGTGACTACTAAATTGGTCTGGACATTGCCAAAGCTATGGTGTCATTTTGCCCATTTCCCATTAGCATTGGTTGCTATTCAAGATCAACATACGAGTGAAGACAATGATAGTAGACAAAGACAGAAGCTCACCCGTGACAGTTTCAGAATCACTATTCAGCATTTCTTTCCATTTCTTACGTGCAAAGTCAAGCAGTCTTGAAAGCTGTGGTCGAAACAAAATAAAAAAAAAATCCTTCCAGTAGCACCTTAGAGACCAACCAAGTTTGTCATTGGTATGAGCTTTCGTTTGCATGCACACTACTTGAAAGCTGTGATATCTCCAGTAAGGAAAATGGAATTTATAGCAGTTAAGACTCTCATCACTGAACAACTCACATGAAAATATCCATTTGCAGGCAGAAGAAAAGACCCATAACCTCTTCACCCCACACCCAGAGTTGAAGGTGTTGCTCATGTTAGGATTCTCCTTCCTGAAGATGAATAAAGAGATAGCTGAATTTTCTCAGTGACATCTAATTTTATCATCCGGTTGATTTCAGCATCTCCTTGGTTCCCTAGTGCTAATGGGGCTTAAATGGCACATATATTTTTGGCAGCACATTTGGATCTATATTACATGATGTATTATATCCATAATGTATCCAAGCTCATTAAACACCTCATCAAATTCTTTAAGAATATCTTCTCCTTTCTATTCGGGAGACATGTTATATATTCATTTGACCATTTCCAGCCTGCCCTTCAACCTAAGCAAACATGAAACTTCCTTTCCCAATATTTCACATACCACTGAGTGATATCAGTTCTTATATAAATATGCTATTAGAATTTTGCTAGTGGTCTCATTCGGAACCTCCTGCATGAAATAAGTTTAGTTTTATAAGTGAGGCACATAGGAGTAACTAATCTTCATTACAGTCTGCTATCGTTCAGTTTTGAAATTCACATTTCCTCTGTATCTGGTTTCACATGCTAATTCCAAGTTCCTAGTTTCATTCTGCATATTTGTTGAAACCTAATAAAAATAATATCTCTGTCTCATCATCACCACAATCATCTTCGGTGGACTGTGCTTGATTTTTCTTTTATGTGCTTTTGCAGAAGTAAATTGTGAAATGGTTGCTTTATAAAGGAAATCACTTTATAACTTGTACTGGGTATCCTATTTGCAACATGCACAATTCTTTTGCATTCATCCACTTGCCTTCTCCTTAGTGAAGTCAGGTTAATTTTCAGAAGGACCACACTTGATCAGGTTATCAACTGCACAAGAATTCTGATATGTAACTTTCTAATTTCATGAGTAACAGTCTCAGCTGGCACTATTTATTTATTTATTTATTTATTGAGACAAATATAAAACTAGATGTATTCCGTTTTAACAACTGTTTTGGATGGCAAATCTACTAAATCGAGTGGTAAATCTGTATTGCTTCTGGGCTTGTAAAAAGTGATGCAGACGGGATATTTAATCATCACCAGTATGAGGGGGCAGGATGGTAGTGACCCTTGATATTTGTATAGCCCCGATCCAGCTAAAATTTGGTTTGACTAAACACAATGGAAAACCATGGGACTAGAGTTATTTGCAATGAATTTATTTCATTGGTCTCAATGGGACATAGTCAGCACTTTGTACATCCAAAGCATCATCATCACCAGCCTTCAGCTGGCCTGCCTCCAGGACAGAAGCTTCTAAAGTATTATTTTATTCATCACATCTCCAAAACTCTGCTTTTTTTGTGGCTTCACCAAAAAAATGGGAATCCCTTGAACAGATAAGAGTTACAAAATTATAACATGGATTTTGATTTAACTTTCTGTGATAGCCATACTCAAATCATAGATGCAGCATTCTCATAAAGATTTTGGTAGATGCCGGCTTTCAGAATGTAAGATTTGTAGCAGCATAAGAAGGGCTCTTAATTGCGTCTTTCTTTGTATTTATTACTTCTGTATTTTAATTTCAGCTTTAAATTAATAACTGATTTGCCTCATGGAAGTCCAGTGGACTGAGGGAATTGCATCTCCGGTCTCTTCACAGGTAGCCTATCTAATTAAAATATGACTCAAGGTATTACAAGTTAGCTTCCTTTGAATTAAAATATTCTGTTTCTTTCCTTTGTTTCAAAAAGTATTCCTCCCCGCCGCCCCCCCCCCCCGCTCCTACTGTAGGAGGATGCATGTGTTACTATAGACTCACATTTCATATGGGACTAATTGCCACTGGCTTAGGGCTGCTTGTCAAAATGCTCCCTCTGTATTCTCTCTCGTCTAAAGGCCAAATCATTGTGGGGGGACATGAGGTTAAGGCCTTCGCTGTATCATTGTTTAACCAAATGCTTGTTCTCAGTGGAAGTCCTTCATAATCCCTGCTTCTTACCAGCATTTTATGTGGCGCGTCTGATCTTAACAGCATCATATTACCTCCAATTTGCTTTGTTTGATATCCTCGTTGCGAACAGCAATCTCTTCTTAGAGCCTAATTTCGATATACTAACCCACAGCAGGGAAGGCTAATGGCACTAGGTGACTTTAGTAGCTGTACTTTATCCCCCCCCCCTCCCCTCTACGCTACAACCAGTTCTCCTGCCAGGTTGGAACAGCTTCCCCCCCAAATGCATAATGGCCACCACCCACTGAGATCTAAGTCAGCCCTTGCTTCCTTGGATCCTGGCCAGATTCACACTGCTGAGAGTGGCACTTTGCTTCTTCCTCTGATGTGGAAATAGGACTTTTAACAGTCAGCAAATCTTCCTAAATTGACTCTCTTACAGTGGGATGCGAGTAGGAAACGTCCCTTAGAAGAAGAAATTGTTCATATCTCTGTGTAAATGAAATGTCAAAGCTGAGATCTAAAGGGAAATTTTCATAACCAGATTAATAATTCTTTGTAGTTTAATGGGCAGCTAAATTCCCAGTGTTCCACTGAGGCAGTTCTGTAAATAGCGGCTCCCCTGCCCCATCCTGTTCAAATAATATTTCAAAACTTATAATCTGGTGATGTACTGCACCTTGTCAGGAACGGTGCATAAGCCCCCCGAAAGAGAAATGAATAGGCTGAAAAGGCAGTGCTGCAAGGAGGGAGAAAGGTTGTTTTCTGCTGCTCCAGAGAAGCGGACACGGAGCAATGGATTCAAACTACAAGAAAGAAGATTCCACCTAAACATTAGGAAGAACTTCCTGACAGTAAGAGCTGTTCGGCAGTGGAATTTGCTACCAAGGAGTGTGGTGGAGGTCTTTAAGCAGAGGCTTGACAGCCATATGTCAAGAATGTTTTGATTGTGTTTCCTGCTTGGCAGGGGGTTTACTGGATGGCCCTCGTGGTCTCTTCCAACTCTATGATTCTATGATTCTAAGTCTCACTAAGGCAACTATTGTGCCAGAGGGAACAACATCCTGTTTTCTCCCCCTGATGGTGTCCTGGGTTTTTTCCCAACCCACCCAAGAGCTCATCGGGATGGCTCAGGGGCACATAGGGGGAGAGGGGGATCCCTATTGCCCTAGTTGGACTCATTGCACTGGCTCCTGCATTTGTTTATTAGTTGAACTTGACACACTATTGTTTTTATACTGCTTTTTCCATATACATTTTATATCACTTCGTACCACCTACATCAGTGGGATGGAGTTGGAAGGGTGAGAACAAGGAATGAAAAGTGGGACTCGCAGCAAAACATTGCACTATGGATCACTGGGGGGGGGGGCAGTCAGCCATGCCCTCTTCCAGGGTGCACCATTTAATTCCATTTCCCCCCAGTTTCCCATATTACCCTCCTCACTCCCATCAGTGAGCCAGTATTGCATGACCACTGAGCATGCTTACTCCTTGTCACTGGACACTTTTGGGGAAGAGGTTCCCCTTTTAGGTTTTTCATGTGCTTTCCTCCAAGTTGCTGATACCTCCTCCTTCTTAGGCTTGAGTGGTGCCCTTGGGTACACTTGGAAAATGACTTTGCTTATACTATATAGGATTTACTGTAACCAAATGGGGCTCTTCTGCCCCCTGCCTACCAGTGAGCCCCACATTCAGATTACTCTTTCGGTGCAGCAGAAGCCAGCCTATAGTGGTTATATGCAAGCACTCTAGACAGGTTTTATGTGGCATAGAAAGTGTGCATGTATTAGAATAGGAATGTGGTGTCATTCTCTGACTTCATCTCTGCTAATACATTGCAAACAATAATAAAACCTGACAGCCTCATTATTACCTCATTCACTGGCCAAAAACAAATGGTCCATCTATTATAACATACTGGAGATCCCGAGTCACAAGGTGGTTAGACTGGCCTCGACCAGGACCAGGGCCTTCTCAGTACTAGCCCCAAACTGGTGGAATGCTCTATCTCAGGAGACATGGGCCCAACGGGAGTTGTCATCTTTTCGTAGGGCCTGCAAGACGGAGCTGTTCTGCTTGGCCTTTGGACTGACTCAGTCTGACCCTGGTGTTACCCTCCCCTAAGGCTTTATCCTACAGATATTTAAATGAGGTTGCACTTGTAGATTGCAATTTTAAACATTGGAATTTTAACATTGTATTTAATCTGCATTTTAATTGAAGTCTTTTATGCTTGCTTTGATATTCTTGTTGTTAGCCGCCCTGAGCCCGGCCTTGACTGGGAAGGGCGGGGTATTATTATTATTATTATTATTATTATTATTATTATTATTATTACCTAGGTGCTCCAGCAGATGGAGGGGGGAAAGGCTGTACTGAGTTGGGAATGCTCCTTTTACCGCCATTTTGACAATGCTGCTCTTTGAGGATGGTTGGTCTACAGAAGTTATCAGGGAAAATGGAAGCACCTAAGTCAGGCTTCCTCAACCTCGGACCTCCAGATGTTTTGAGACTACAGTTCCCAGCATCCCTGACCACTGGTTCCTGCTAGCTAGGGATCATGGGAGTTGTAGGCCAAAAACATCTGGAGGGCCGAGGTTGAGGAAGCCTGACCTAAGTAAAGCCTAAGGAATTTGGGGGACTAGGGAGACTGAAAGGAGCAATAATTGTCAGTGCTAATGTGGGGTGCAAATCTGCATGGTGATCACATTTTCGGTCCCCCCTCCCCATCAATTTAAAGAAACACAATAAATGCTTCCTCAGATTCGTGAGAATTATGGCACAAATGGCAAAGCAATTATGAGGCAAATAAGCATTGTCCACCATTAATGACTTCAGAACACAAACCTTTTTATTTGCGTTCCCAGTTACGGAAGGGAGGCTTATGAAGCAAAATCACATTTTAACGAAGGAGAATAATGCATGTCCTCGTTTTTTAAATTTATTTTTTATTTTTAGGGATTTAATCCCCTGGACATTGGTCCCTTGTGGCTCACAAAAATATGACAAGAAAGCTAAAAAATTCCATTTGTGAAAGGAAGTACCTCAGGCAGACCTTGGAATTATACCTTTTAGAGCCTTCTGGAAACAAGTATCTTTTGTGGGGTCTTGAGTATTCTGTGGCAGTACTTTACCAGGCATTCTCTAAATGATTTTAATGTTGTTTTTACTCAGCTTTTACTGTCAGAAAGCAGCTTTCATCACTAGGCCGGGGCCCTCCGTTCAGCATTTTTAGAGCAGTCAGGGGTGAGGGTATGGAATTCCCTTGCTGTTCTTAATAAATTGCAAGTTGGCTGTTCAGGACTGTCCGTTGTTCCCTTTGCAGCAACAGATCATGGACTGATAGTAAATCAGAACCAGTATGTTTTCTTAATTTTACATTTGGGCTAAGTTAATCTATTTAATAGGAAAAACATCTGGCCTAGCTGTGCTTTTATTCTGTTCTTTACAGCAGGAACCTCACCACCATACCACCATGGGACCAGTGGAGTCAGACAAGGTCAACATTTCGTAGTATACCTGCATGCAGTTAATAGTGAATATATGTGAGCAGTGCAGAGCTTACACACACACACACACACACACACACACACACACACACACACACACACATTTATGGGCATCACATTAGTGAAAAAGGTTGCTCTCATGATCAGAGAGCTGCAGTAAATTCAGGCTTGGTAGAGAATCGGAAATCTGGGGGCATAAATTTGCAGATAGTTGAAATAATATAAATAAGGTCATTGATAAAAGAATCAAGGTGTTAAAGTACTGTAAATCATCTGAAATTTAAAATATTCAAATATATGTGTCCAAGCTTGGACTCATACACCATACATAGCAAAACATGTATTGTGTGGAATTTTTCTCTTCCATCAGACTTAATATCCCCAAAACACCGCAGGAGATGTTTAAAATGTGTAAAGTGCTTTGTTCAATTTAGGATCCTTAAAACAGAGAAATATATCATTTATTGGACCGGTTATAGTGGTTTAAAGTGTTCTGAAAGCCTTTGAACTACACAAATCTCCAAAGGTATATAAGCAAGTTTATACAGTATAAAGAAAACTCAGTAATAAAGATGATTTCTGTTGGAGTTTTTGTTTTTTAGCTATTCGGCAATTCTCATCACTTGTGGGCCAAACAAACTAATTATAACCTCATACAGTAATATCACTGGAACAGAGCCATTGACAAAACTAGGTCTGTCTTACATTACTGCATTTTGCCACCTATTTTTTTAAAAACACAGAAAGCTTCAGAGAAAACACTTTTTTCTTGGCCATCTTTCTGATATCGTGGTGACGTCCATATTCACAAGTTAGGGTTGCCAGGCAAATGCATGCAAGAAGCTGCTTGGGTCAGATTGCATGAAGTTATTAGAAGCACACCTGACTTTGTACAAACCTGTGAATAAAAGACAATGTCTTTTGAGCATGTGCAGAGTAAAATCATTCATCCTGTGTTGAATGAATGCCCGGAACGTAAACCCTGTGTAAGCGGAGGGATGCCTGTATATCCCAACCAGATAAGCAAAGCAGTCCAGTGGTCCCCATGCTGCGGTTGAAGGGGTGGGCATTGGGACGAGCAATAGTGGGCGTCCTATTGCTCAGCATTCCCAGCTAAGCCAGATTCTCACCAGCTGCCACTGATTTCCCATTTTTGCCTGCTCAGTGTGGACCCCGATCCCATCTCACTGCCATGTGCACAACAGTCAACCTGGATGCAGCACTCATCTCCGCTTTCAGGCCAAGGGAGCTGGTGTTTTCTGCAGACAGGTTTTCTGGGTCATGTGGCCAGCATGACTAAACTGCTTCTGGCACACAGGACACCATGGCGGAAGCCAAAGCACACGGAAACACTGTTTACCTTCCTGCCGCCGCAGTACTTATTAATCTACTTGCACTGGTATGCTTCTGAACTGCTAGATTTGCCGGAGCTGGGACAGAGCAACGGGGGCTCACCCCATCACACAGATTCAAACTGCCAACCTTCTGAGCCATACCTGCCAAGTTCCTGTCGGGGAAATAAGGGATCGGACCGGAAGTAGCAGTGCCGCCATTTTGGAACTGGGCAGAGCATGCTCAGAAGCGACTTTTGATGCTGCTCTGCCCAGTTCCAAAATGGCCACCGTGCCAGAAGTCGCACTGCAGCCATTTTGGAACTGGGCAGAGCAGCATCAAAAGTCGCTTCTGAGCATGTTCCGCCCAGTTCCAAATGGCTGCCGCGCCAGAATAAACGGGGGGGGGGGGGACAAAAAATCCATTTTTTCAGCTGGGAACAGCTGGAAAAACGGGGGTTTCCCGGGGAATACGGGAGACTTGGCAGCTATGTTCTGATCAGCAAGCCCAAGAGGTTTAGACCACAGCTCCACCCACATCCCACTACAAATAATAACAACAGCAACAAAGATACTTTTAAAACAAACCTGAAAAGCAAGAAAAATGGAAATGAAATATGAACTCCTTGTCTCTGCCTTGATCAAACTTAGAGGAGTGTTATGGCATGAGACCTTCTCTGCTGTCAAAGCTGTTCCTACTTCCTCTGCTTAGCTTTTCAGATTCTGTGAACTTCATTCAGGGTTATCATGAGGCAATATGGGAAAGCAGAAACAAACTTTCATATAGCCTGGGGGCTTAAAAAGCCCTTCCCAAATCTGCAGTATGTTAGGGGACTTCTGCTCCCCAAAGTAATGTTACTGTTTATGCATTCCTGACTCAAAGTTCCTTTTAACTGGGTCTCAGGGAGGTGTGCATAAACAGCAGCATTATTTTAGTCAGCAGGAATTAATTATTGAAATCAATTATTGCTTCTTTCAGACTGCTGAAGTAAGTCCACAGTAAGCTGACTAAAAAAAAAAATACTTGCCTTGTTTGCTGCCTTCGTGTGCAAAGACAAAAATAAATGAAATTACAATGGACGGAAGCTTCCGATGTTCTCTCTCTTCCATCACATACGGTAGGTTCTTTAAAAAAAAGGAAAAAAAAGGTTTTACCTGATTCCTTGTTTGTATTGTCAGGAAATCAGGCCATAGACCTTTGATTAAGTTATTTTGCTCCAGGGTACATTTTTAGAATAAAAAACACACACTTCTGCTTTGCTGAGTAGGGGGTGATGAGACTGTGATCTCTGTAATGGGATATTATGTGCTTTTGACCCACACACTTGGCCCAGGTCAGTCGTCTTCCTAACAGCTGAAAAATGAGCTCTGTTTACATGTTACTTGTGTGTAAGGAATACGTATGTAGCGAGAGAAGTGGGGCCAGACCTTTAGCCCCACCCCCAAGAGGCAGAGAAACATTAAACAAGGATGCTGGGGTAGTTTTGAGATAGACTCATAGAATTGCAGAGTTGGAAGTGACTCAAAGGGCTGTCTAGTCCAGCCCCCTGCAATGTAGGAATCACAAAGCTAATGAAGGCAACAAAACTGAATTTTTTTTAAAAAAACTTTTTTTATTAGTTTTCCAATAAAACCATCCAATTAACAAATCCATCAAATCATAATCCAATTAAAAATAATAAAATAAAATAAAAAACTGCCAAATTACAATCCAAATTATTAATTATTAATTTTTTTCTGGGCTTCCCATAGTCTGGATCTCTGAAGTATATCTCTAATATTTTCATTTCTGCCTTCTTCTTGTTGTTCTCATATTTTCCACATTCCGATCTTGACGCTTTAAAGTTCCCCGTCCCTGGCTGTGCGATTCTCAATCATGTCAAAAATTATAAATCCCTTCATCCATTGGGTACTTTATTTATGTGTGTGTGTGTGTGTGTGTGTGTGTGTGTGTGTGTGTGTGTGTAATATAAATTGTCTACTTGCCAGCGCAGCTTTTCCTGACTTCATTTCAAACTTCCAATCCGGCCTGTTGTCTAAGCCTGTTTTTTGAAGTTTAATGATGCAGTAACTCCCAAGTTGTTAAATTGTAACTGTTCATGATAATTTTCCAATGTTAAGTTGTTAAGCATACTGTTTGCAATACTGCAATGTAAATGAACTGTATTCCACAGATATAAGTCATTTGGCAATCAATCAGCTTTCCTGGAGACCACACAACACCCCCCTCTGGGCCCTAGAAGGGGGGCTGCTAGATACGGTATCCACTTCTCTCTCGCTCATAATGAAGAAATTCTACAAACAGATGCACTGTATGTTGTCCCAAAGTGTTATCTCAAGTCATTATAAAGTCAGCTAGCAAGTATTTCCCACTTCCCTTGAAAAAGAGAGGAATTCTCATTTTTCCGTGCTGCGTCATACTAACAAGTGCCATCTTGTTTCTTCTTCAATCTTTATCAAGTCTAAGTAAAGCTGTGCAGTTGGATACTTAATTATAAATAGAAGTCCATCTGTACTCCGTTTTTTTTAAATAAAGGTTTGTTAATGAGGCTTGACATGGAAAAACAATTGTAGGTATAGAAAAGAAGGAAAAGGAACGTACCAATTACCTCCGTAAATCCAAACACCATGATGAGAATCTCTTTGAAGTCTGAGCTTAAACACCAGGGACTGTGCAATTCTGCAGATTTTTTCTCAGTCTTCTTCGGTCCAGACTATGTCTGTTTATTGTCCAAATCTAATTATTTTATCAAACAGATATTTCTGGCTTGTGAGAGTGACTTCGGAGAGTGCCAGCCGTGCCATGCCGTGCCGTGCCGTGCTCTGGGACCCAGCGTCCTGCCACTTGCACCTTGATGCCAGCTGACAATCTCGGACGATCTGTGGGTCTACAAGACAGTCCCCCCCCCACCCTGGGGAGTCTGCCAGGGCTAATTACCCCCACATGAACTCTGAATTACTGGCACGGCTGAGGTCCGATTGTGTGGGAGTCAGCCATTTCTCACCGCCGGAAACAGGAACGCAACAAAACTGAAACTTAATTCATATAAGAGGAGTGGTCTTGCCCTTGCCCTGGTAGCGATGTGTGACATTGGGAACATGGATGATCAATGCCATGTCAGTGGTACTGCCTGAGTAGTCCTGAGCCCCAAGATCCACTTGAGAGGCTGCTCAGGTTGATAAATTTAGCAGTAACAGGGACTGGGCCTTCTTTATGATGGCCCCAGACTTGCAGAATTCCCTACTTCAAGTTCTCTACTGAGTCCCCACTCCTGCCAGCTTTGAACAGTCCCTAAATACTTTATTATCCTGCCAGGCATTTACTGCTGGTCCTCTATATATGATTGCAGTAGCAGTTGTTAGGGCAGCATGGGCAGAGGGGTGTGTCCTGCCTGGGTTCCCAATGCCACACGTCACTGCTGATTACTGGGAGGGGCAAGGCATTGCGGGTACAAAGGCAGAGCCAATCCGGATACTCCAGCTGCTGTGCTCACATTGAGCTCCCTGCTGCCTTGCCCCTTCCCCTCTTGCTAACAGGAAGTGAAGGGCAGCATTGGGAAGCCAGGTGAGCCCTGCCAGCTTCTACTATGTAATTGCATCTGTTGTTTTATGTGCATGTTCACCTGTTCGAACATTTTTTTTTAATTATGGGAATGTGTGTCCTCTATGCACAGATTTATATTGTACATCTTCCCCCTGGGCTTTGTATATGTGTTAGGGATGGAGGCCAGATTTTGCTGTCCACGCAGTAGTAACATTAGGTACAGATTTTGCTTTTCCCCATAGGAGTTCCCAGAGGTGGAAAAAATAAAGGCGTACACTTGCAGATACAGTTGTTGATGCGAGTAAGCACACTGCTGTCCTGATAACCTCAGCACTGAATAAAACCCTTTCCCCTAAAATAGGTCCCTGTTTCAACAATGGCTGTTTCAAATCCATTGCAGCCAGAATTTCCTTCAGCCACCAAAATATTCCTGTGAGTATTACTTGTTTAGGGTTTTTAGGTTACCTTAGGGCTTGAACTTGACATGAAGTGCAAGGAGTAACAACGCAGATGCTACCATCATGGGAAATTTAAGAGATCAGGCCTCCCTTAACACCTGGTCTCTTAACCCCTGCATTCTATGAGAGGATTTTGTTGCAATGAATTTATTAGGCCTTGTTGCTGCACAGGGTTTGCTGAACAGATACAGTATATGTGCTGGTACGGCAGCTATGCTATTTGTATGCAATCAGGTGCTGTTTGCCCTGTGATAAAGATGCCATAGTGGTCTGTTGTGTGTTAACTAGTTACTAACACACTAAATAGACATTCATTCATTCATTCATTGAAATATTCATTTAGTGATTCAGGTTTTTCTAATGTCTTGTCAATTTGTTCAGTGAGCAGCTTAATAGTATTTTAACATCATGAAGTAATGGATGCAGAATACTGAAATTAAAGGATAAATAAGGATCAATTCCTCCTACTAATCCTATCAATTCCTTTATAAATGTTCCGTCCCTTAAGATTTACATACAGATAATAACTTCATAAAAAAATAAATATTTCTAAGTAAGCCTGACAAAGTAACTCTGAGATTGTTCAGAGTTAATCTTATTTATTATAAGAACCTTTTGATTCTGATTTATTTTATGAATAGAAGTACACTTTTCTGGAACAAGCAAGGTAGTGATAAGGAAGATAGAAAATCGAAAAGTGAACAGAGTGAAATTTCTCTTGCCCCCAAAAGATCTCCCTTTACACATGAAGGACATCACCTGATTTCTTATTATTTGATATTTCACATTATTTGATATTTCACATTATTTGATATTTCACATTATTATTTGATATTTCACATTAGCCCACACTAATGTGGGCATTCTGCAGTTTGATAATACTTAGCTGAGAGTAAGTCTAATTGAGTTAAATGTTTCTGGGTAAGCATATGTATGACCATAGCCATGCAGTGTAATCCTATATCTACATATAACTTCTGTTAAACTCAGTGGGAGTTACTTCCAAGTAAGTGGGTTTAGAATTATAGCCTTGGTGACTTGTATATGATGTATATGATGAACTGACCTCATTAAAGTATTACATGCTAGCAATCACTTTCTAGTGACCAAGTGCATTTGTGAACCAGCCTTGAATAGTCCCAGCCTTGAATAGTCCCAGTCCCAGTCCCAGTCCCAGTCCCAGTCCCAGTCCCAGTCCCAGTCCCAGTCCCAGTCCCAGTCCCAGTCCCAGATATATAGGATTAAGCAGCTGCATTTCTAGGTCAGATAGTATGTCTTCCAAGATATATTTATCCCCACTCTTTCAGAAATCAGCAAATTGGTAAGGAAAGTAAGCTCACATTCCTTCCTCTTTGTTCCCGCTTCAGCCATCCTCAGATTCAGTGTCTACTTCATATTTTGGAGGGTCTTTGGGCAAGGCATTCTCTATGGGCCCCCTTCCTCAATGAATCGGTCTCATCAGCTGGACTGGTGGGGTAGGGCAGTGGTGAGGACAGGGTTGTGGGTCCTTGGTAAATGCTCAACCAAGCCAAGACTTGGTGACAGAATTAGCAATTGATAACGTAAATGTGCCTTGCCACTGAGTGAGAGAGAAGCAGGTAGAAGTAGTTTATCTTGAAAGAGCATCCATTTTCTATCTTCTGTCTGTCTAAACTGCCATGCAACTATTGTTTAACCCTTGTCTATGTAGTGTGTGTGTGTGTGTGTGTGTGTGTGTGTGTGTGTGCCTTTTTTCCTTTGGCTCTCAGTTTAATATTGTGCGTTCACTGCCTTGCAGTTCACATTTGACAGTGCTGTAAGTAATCCATCTTCTGTTTTCTTGATAGATTACTTTACACCTGGTTTGTGCTTGCCCTGCCTTTGCTTCCTGTAGTTCTGCTAAAAGTACTGGATTAAACAAACATAATACATCATCTCCATACCATCTAACATTTGACAAGGGAACATAGGTATGCTTGTTTTACATGAAGTGAACAAAGGATTCATAGTATAGCAGTTAGCAAATCAAAGGAGAAGGCCACTTCCATGGGGTTTAATGGCAAACGTTTCATGTGTTAACTTTAAATTATATGTTTCCTTACACCTGAGAATCCACATCTGTACAATCAAATTTGCACATGTAATGTCACAGTGCATAATGTTCAGAAGGGTTATGATCTTTGGTTTCTGAGAATATTACCCAGTTTTGTGCCAGGTAAAACAGGTAGCTGACATATGAGATACTGCATTAGTTAAATGTTCAGTAGATGCAGGTAACATGTACATAGAATGAGAAAATAGAGAATAGACACAGCTGGAAGGTATCTATCTTCAACCTTTTCTGACCTATTACAGCTTCAAAACTCATTCCCAAAGGACACACAAACTATTCTTCATACACTTACAGTTTTGCTGCACATAGAGAATATCAATCGTGCAAAATTTTACAAAATTTATAGACAAAAAACCTCGGAACTGTTCCCCCCCACAATACAATATAAAATATTAACAATAAAATGAAACTTTGAATCATGGCATTGTAGACATGGGTGTAGTCAGGATTTATTTTGGGGGGGGGCAAGCTTTATGTTGGGGGGGGGGCAGAACCAAGTGATCTGTGATGCATTTGGCTAGTTAGTTAAGTTTTCTTTTTACTCATTTACTTGATGGGGTGGCAGCTGCCCCCCTGCCTATGCCCATGATTGGAAGGGATCCAAAGTAGGAAGGGATCCAAAAGATCACCTTGTTCAACACTCTGCAATGCAGGAATCACAGCTTAAGCCTCTTCGACGGATGACTATCCAGCCTCTATTTAAAAACATCTTCCAAGGTAGTCCATTCCACTGTTGAACAGCTCTTACCTTCAGAAAGTTCTTCCCAATGTATAGTTGGCATCTCCTTTACTGTAATTTGAATCCATTGGTTTGGGTCCTACCGTCCGGAGCAACAGAAAACAAGCTTGTTCCATCTTCCTTGTGATATCCTTGAGATATCATATCATAACTCCTCTTACTCTCCTCTTTTCCAGGCTAAACACACCCAACTCCCTCAACCATTCCTCCTAAGGCTTGGTTTCCAGACCCTTTATGATCTTGGTTGCCCTCCTCTGCACACATTCCAGCTTGTCCGTATCAGAGACCCCTTCTCAGTCACACTGAAAGCCCTGTTTTGTTTTGTACATTTTAAAATCTCTGATTAGAAAGTTCAAAGAGGGAGAAGCTCCAAGTTACTGCAGAGCATGGAATGCAGGGAAGAAATTCTCCCAGAGACCACAGTGGTCTACTGGGTATATAAAGGGGAAGTAATCTGCCCCTGAGCACCCCCAAATTATCCATCTGTTCCTTCAGGGAGGGTATAACCTCATCCAGGACAGCAGTGTACTGACTTCCTGGGCTCAGGAACCACTCACACACAGAGTGTCCGTTTTGCCAGGATTCAGATGTAATTTATCAGCCCACATTTAGCCCACCACTGCATCCACACACTGGTCCAAGGCCTTATCACCCTGTTCCAATTCAGATGTTACAGAGAAATAGTTATTATCAGTGTACTGATCTCACATGCCTCCCAAACTCCTAATGACTGCTCCCTGTCTTGCTGTAGATGTTAAATAGCATTGGCGACAGTATAATGCCCTCTGGCACCCAAGAAATGCCTGCAGCACATTTAGCGTATATGCAGAAATGGCAAAGGACTGTTGATTTTCAAAAGTCCCCTTGGTTGTCACAAAATTTCAAAGGAGGGAGCCAAGATGCCATTTCAAAAGTGCAGAAAAATAAGCATTTAATGGCATGGTATGTTTTTAGGACTTTTCCCCCTCAGAGGCACTGATGTACAACCCTGTTTTGAAATAACGGTGTAGGGTATAGTGTTTTACATCTAAGTGCCCCTGAGGAAGAATATCTTCAGGACGTGCTGGGCTGTTAAAATGTTTGCTTCTGTACACCTTTCAAATTCCATCTCTCTGTTTTCTCTGTCACATAATTGCATCTGTCTTAGAGGAGGAATCTGCTGTTTATACCGAAGCACCCTACCTGGCCCTGAGATCCCTGTGGGCAAATTCACATGACCACTTCTGTGCTATCATTAAGTACACATAGAGACTGGGATGCGCAAGAAGCAAAAGTTCAGCTCATGTTTTGAAAGCAATGGCGTAAGGTTTTTGTGAAGTCTGTTCACAAGTTGAAAGGTTCGTGTTCATTTCTTTAATTCTTTTTTACTTAATTATGATCATCAGAGTTTAATTTCTGAGGTGTATTTTGGTTCAGACCATTTGAAAAAGAAGTGGATGTTGTTTTCTCCCCTTGCTTCTAAAGGAAAGAGGCCAGACATTTCTGTCCTCTGAGGAAAAGCCAGAAGATGCCATTGGTGAAATGTCAGAAATAATTAAGAAGAATTCTACTGTTCAGTCTTACAGAAGAAATCTATCTTTTGGGAGAAAAAAACACAGATAAGGGAAATGAGGTGACAGCTTATTTGATGATATTTACAGTTGAATGTGACGTCAATTTGGAAGGGTAGTAGAGATCAATTTTAATGACAGGCAACTAAGCATGCTTATTGATTTGGAGGCCAGCTAGAGCACAAATGGCAATGACCATTAATATACCAGCATCACAGCCACTCATGCCACAGAAAAATAATTTATACCATTATATTTTTAAAAAGCAAATGGTTTATGACAGGGGCAACCAATGTGGTACTCCCCAGACATTGTTGCACTGCAGCTCCCATCAGCCCCAGACACAGTGATCATGGATGATGAGAGTTGTAGTCCAGTAACAACTGAAAAGGAAACCCTGATTAATGGACAGAATTTAGAAGGGAAATTTAGATATCTGCTGATTTTTTAAAAAAAGGATATTATTAAGTATAGTTTAAGGTGTAGTTCCTAGCAACATCAACAATACCCCATGTACAGTGGTAGCTCGGTTTAAGTACACAATTAGTTCTGGAAGTCTGTACTTAACCTGAAGTGTACTTAACCTGAAGCGAACTTTCCCATTGAAAGTTACAGGTGGGTAGCCGTGTTGGTCTGAGTCGAAGCAAAATAAAAAAATTCCTTCAGTAGCACCTTAAAGACCAACTAAGTTTATATTTTGGTATGAGCTCATACCAAAATATAAACTTAGTTGGTCTTTAAGGTGCTACTGAAGGAATTTTTTTATTTCCCATTGAAAGTAATGGAAAGTGGATTAATCCGCTCCAGACGGGTCCACGGAATACTTAAACTGAAAGTACTCAAACCGAAGCGTACTTAAACCGAGGTATGACTGTACAATTGTTTAATTATAAATTATGTGACCCATATATTGGAGCAGTGTGGGATAGTGGTTAAAGTGTTTGGACTGCAGAGAGCCGAGTTCATCCATGAAGTGCACTGGGTGATGTTGAGGCCATTCACTTCCACTTAGACTAAACTACCACATTGGGTTGTTATGGAGATTGCTGAGGAAGGGAGTCGTGTACACAGATTTCCTTTCTTGGAGAAAAGGTGAACTATGAAAGTAATAATAAATATAGGGCTTCAGATCTCTATTTTATAGATGAAGGATCTTATTTGGAATGAAACACGAAGGTATATATAACCAGCCTTTATGGAAATGTCTATATTTTTATAACCAGATATTCGCTAAAACAACTTGAACTGCTACAGCTCATAATATCTCCAGCAAGCCACCAATGAAAATCCCTTCCCCCCTTTGCTCTAACCAGAGGCTGGGGAGAGGTTGTGCTTCCTTCAAGTTTTATGGGGCACCAGTAAAAAGAGAGCAGGCTAGTAGTCCTATCTAGGAAAAGTCCAACTAATCGGTTTAGCGTAAATAATATAAAATGTTGCTCAATGTGTAAACAATGTTTACAGAAGCACAAGAAGCCACCTTAGCTAGCGGCCGGCATGGAAGCTCCAGGCTGTGGGAATAATTGCGCCTGCAAGATCTCCCCATTTGGCCCATAATGCCATTTTTGGCCAACATTTGCCCTTCACCTGAAAGACCTGGCTCAGCTGAAAGGCACCGGCCTCTGCACAGTGCTGTGTGCTGAGCTTTGCAAAGCCCAATGATCAGTGGGTGGGTACAGTAAAACTTGCAAAGTGCTCTGCACAGGATTTCACAAGACTTGACCTTCAGCTGAACATTGGATCTTGTAAAGTCCCACACATAGTGGTCTGTAAGACCATATCAGTTGACTGAAGGCTATGCCTTTGCCTCCAGAGTTTGGTGTCATTGTACAAGCAGAAGTTCTTCGACTCATGCAATTATTTAGCTGAATGCCACCCTGTATTGCCTGCTGTGAAGACAGATGCAAATAATAAATTCAGGTTCTCTGCAATTTGTTTATCCCCCCTTAGCACACCTTAGACTCCCTTGTCATCCAAAGGTCCAGCCACTTCCCTAGCCAGTCTTTTGATGTATTTAAATAATTTTTGTTGTTGGCACTTTGCCAAAGTTTGTTTTTCCCCTTTTTGTTCTCATTTGGACAAGACTTCTGTTATCCAAAAGAAGCCTTCTTCCATCTAATAGTTTATCTGATTCTGCTCATTAACAGCACTTGTATCCTCTGGGTCCTGGTGGTACCGTTCTTAATCTGCAACTCATCTGAATGGTCTGCTTGCCTTTGTGGTGTACACTGTAGAGAATGAGAGGGGGAGTCATAGGCTATTGCAGTGGCTACTTCTGGGAAAAGGGATTTTACATTTTGGGGCACATCTTCTGCATAGATCGCCTTGCATAAGTTGTCTCATAGATTATGTTTTTCGGTCCAGTAGACCACTTATATGAGCTTATAAATTAATGTGTTGATCAGCTCAGACTATTCTATTGGGCCTTACAGAGAAGGTTCTGGTTCACAGAAACACTGGGAGATGTTCTTGACCTACTACAGGCTCTGGATTCCCTGCCAGGGATGTAGGTATTATACCTAATGCATCTACTCTGGAAACTAGGCATAGATATTTAGGAATGTGCTGGCTGATTCATTGTATTTCATCAGTTTAGTTCTAAGAACTCCAGTTTAATTTGCTGGCCTCTTTTCTAGATAGCCTTGCCCACGCAGGTGCATTATGTGACCCACGAGAGCAGCAAAATAACCCAAATGCACAATGGTGATAGGATAAAATCTGGCCATATTTTGACAACAGCAGCAGGAAGGGCAAGGGTTGGTATGGCACTGGGTCCCAGGATCAGTTCATCATTCCACAATGATGGTACCTTATACAGTGGTACCTCGACATCCAAACAACTCAACTTCCAAAGGTTTCGACTTCCAAAGTCGACAAACCCGGAAGTCTTCTCATCTTCGCATGTGTATTCTGCGCATGCTCAGAAATGCAAAATTGCGCTTCGCGCATGTGGGTAATGGGTGCTTCGACAACCGAAGGCTTCGACTTACGAAGAGCGCCGTGGAATGGATCACCTTCGTAAGTCAAGGTACCACTGTATAGGCTTTCCCCTCCCTACTGCAGCAAGGGCTCATAATGCAGCTTTTTCCCATGAGCCCATCACACAGAGAAGATACTGAACAAAACCTTGCCCAGGATTCTGCTCCAATCTATGGACCACAATGCTGCTGGGCAAAGGAGTCCTGTGCTTATTGGGCACAGAACAGGGCTTCTATATCAGTTTGTCATGCTTATCAATAGTCAACTATATCTATCTTTCTATCTAGCTATCTAGGTATCTGAAGAAGTGTGCACGGACACGAAAGCTCATACCAATGACAAACTTAGTTGGTCTCTAAGGTGCTCCTGGAAGGATTTTTTTTATTTTGTTTCGACTACGGCAGACCAACACGGCTACCTACCTGTAACTAGTTATCTACACACACACATTCTCCTATTTCCTATTTCCCACATCTTCTGTGGAGGAGAAAATAGCTTCATCTTATTAAATTTAGTGCCTTAATTATAATTGCTTTGCTTTTTTCCCAATCAGAACAGGTATCCTGTTTAAATATGGTGTTCAATACTCTCTGGTCTTGATAAACAGGCTAAAGCTTCCTCTTCTGGTTTATGTTGATCCAATCCCCCTTTTATTTTTCTCTCACTCTGAATTAATTTGCCTTGACTGCTTTTATCCACTCTCAATTAATATATTAATTTACAATAAATTAATTAATCCCCCCCTGACAACTGTTTTAGGGGCACCACAACTCATATTAATGGTGGACTGCCCATTCTAATTAAAATCAATACATAGCCCTTAATGCATTTACTCCTATCTTTACCATGAAAACTAGCTCACCAGGAAGAAGTCATTTAATCACTGGACTGGGTTGATACGTGTGATCTTGACGAAAGATTAGATGTTTGCATTTTGCAATGCAAGTACCAGCATGGCATTCACCATGGAAATATTAAATGAGTAAAGGTATGTGTTTTATTTTTGCTGCAGCAACCTTATGCAGACATTCTAATTCTTACATCCAGGTGCATTCCTACTCATACTTGGATTTATTATGTACAGTGAGGACCACATTAATTGGAACATATTGCCCTGCATAATACTTTCAAGAAGTGTTGTCTTCTCTACTGCTTCCAGAGATTCCCAGTTTCCCCCCCGATTATGCTCTGTAAGCATTGTTTTTTTGGATTTTGGTAATGTTTTGAAAGACTCTTTTGACATTATTGTATTATTTCATGGTCTTGTACTTTATTATATGTTTGATGTATGGCTTACAAAACACCTTGAGTTTAAAAAGTAGTAATCAACTTTACATCTGAAGGCAGCCTTGTATAGGGAAACTTTTTAAGGTTTAATGTTTTGATGTGTTTTTATATATACTGGAAGCTGCCCAGAGTGGCTGGGGCAACCCAGCCAGATGGGCGGGGTTCAAATAATAAATTATATTATTATTATTGTTATTGTTATTATTAGTTTATTAAATAAATAAGCAAGACAGTTTCTTTTGACCACTGGATGACTTTTTCAAATAGATGTGTAGATCCATAGGCCATTTTGCACACTTACCAAGCTGGCTAGAGTCTCGGAGGAGTCGGGGAACAAGTGTGCTCTCCGTTCCACCATGCAAATAAAATCTTCCCTTGGGATGAAGGCCAGTTTTAAAATGTAATAGTAGGTAGTCGTAATCATCATCATATGTGAGACGAGAGCTCTGTGGTGACACCCGATTGTGCACACGCCCAAGGAACGTTTCTCGAAGGCTCCCATGTTTTAGTCACAGATACAGTATATATGGTGGAGAAGTAGAAGGTGTCTTTTGACCTGGTAAATGCTTGAACCTTGCCGCAGAATATATGAAGAGTTCATTATGGCTTACTCTCCTCTAGTTCCTAAGGATGCTGTAATGCTCAGAGTCTTCTGGTTTATGAGGACATTCTACTGCTTATTTTGTCTGAAGGTTATTATCCACCATCATTTATGCCATTTCCAGGGTTTTAGGTGCTGATAATTTTGAAAGGCTCCCAATAACTTTGAACGGCAATCATCTACAGAAAGAATTTCAACTCCAAACATCCCATTTCTCCATGTGGTAGTTGAGGGGGTGCTCTCTGGAGAGTTACACCAGGGGACACACACCCCCTAGGTGCTAATTGCTTCTCATTCATACTGATACCGCCCTTCATTTAAAAGCACGCAAGGAGTAATGGCCCAGTAAATCTGAAGGGCAGGCCAGTTGGTACTTTGAGTGAGATATACTGAGGTAAGAAATCAACTTCTTAGGTTTAGGAGCCTCCTGAGCTTTTTCTTTTTAATCAGACTATTGATTTCCCTCCCAACATTCATTGTCTAAAACTTGATCACTGATATACTTTTCACCTTCCTACAATGAAACACTTGGGAAAGCTCCATAAAATACCTGGAAAATGCCCATTGAAAACACAAATCTACCATTTTTCAGCTGGAAAAAATAGCTCTCGTCTCATAGGTAAACTATGAGAACTGAGAAGTACATTGCTTTGACATTTATGGGTCCTTTTATGTTGCTGTTTACTACTACAAGCTGCGCAAAGCATAGGGGTCTAGCCATTTAAAATGTGCAGCTCGCTTGGTTTCTTATATAAGAATGTTAAAAGTTACACTAGTAAAGACCTGTGCTGAACAAAAAGTATTACGGAATTCTGTATACATAAATGACTTTTGCTCTCTCTAACAGTGGCTTTTAACTTTTAACAGAATTGTTCCTGCTTCTTGGTGGCTCCACTGGGGCACAAATGAACAACATAAATCATATGTGTGACATCAGCAAAGTTCTGGGCACTGAAAAGGAGTGAAACAATAATTTATTTATTCATCACCATTGTATGCCATGCCCAAGCAGCTTGGAGGAGCCACATACAGGGCTACTCATTCTGTCCTCACCACAACCCTGGGAGGAGGTAGGTTTGACCCACAGAGAGTATGAGTTGGCCAAAGCCATGAAGTCAGCCTTATGGTGGAGTGATAATTTGAGAAGTTTCCTCTAGTTCAAGTATACTGCTGTATCTACTACATCACCCTTTGTTTATTGAATTGTGGACCAATGTGTGTCTAGAAATATACAGGCATTTTGCACTTGTTCAAAGAATGCGCAATCAAGCATGTGAGCATCACTGCGAACCTGGAAGTTGCAGGAAAAGATTGCGGAACAGGCACAGGGATGTAATAGAGAATGTTTATGTGCACTCTGACAACGTGCATGATAACCTGGAACATAACCTGTACATGTGGCCATAGTGTAAGTGAAGCAGGTAACCCTGCTTAACTAGCATTTATGTCTTCTGTGTTTTTATGTTGTAAACCACCCTATGATCAAACAGTACTGTATGTAAATATAATTTAGTAGTAGTAGTATTTGTAGGAGTAGGAACACTTAAAGCATGTTTACCCTTCCCTACACTTGAAAAAAAATCTGCTAAACACAAAAGAAAAATGATATTTAGAGAGGAAGGGGGGTATTAGTTCTTCTTAATATATATTTGGTTAGCCCCCAGCAATCAAAACACCTCAGAAGAGACTGCCAAATGTTGACCTTACAGAGTGGATGTTCTCAGGCCTAGCAGAAATTTGCAGTCCCCTCATGGCAAGCAAGGCTGGATTTGGGTGGGGACATGACAGCAACACACACACTGTGGGGTGTGCATAGTTCAAAAACAAGGCTGCAATGGGTTCTGTGAGCCAGTTGACCAAGTGCAACCTCCTGCCTGTGACTGGAATGTGCTGAGATTGTACCATATATGGGGCTGTCTCTGGTTTACCACAATGCTGTGCTCTTTGCTCAAAATAAAGCCAAATAACATACAGTTATGGGACATGTGCAGAGTAACAGTTGAACCATACTATATGGCAACACCTGGCTTCTCAGTTTACCTGGAAGTAGCCTTCTGGAGCTTGTAGGTGACTTGTCCAGGTGTATTTCAGGGTAGCATCACACAGCCACTCCCAGAAAAGACAATCCTGGTTCTCTTTTGCACAGGTTCTGGTGGCCTTGGGAAGGAAAGAAAGGGGTGTTAGCCACAGATAGTTGTAATGGTGGTTTGTCTTGCTTCCTGTTGATTCTCTTTCGCACAGGACTGTTGGTAACAGTGACTTTTGGGAGGATGGAGTTCTTAAGCCTTTTTTTAAAAAAGTATGAATATCACGCTTTTATAAACAAATACACACATATACACATGTGATTTGGACTAGCAATGGGGAAGAAGTGAAATTGTTTTGCATTTCAATGCAAACCTCTGATATCTTCATTTTTCCAAATTTTGTGATGCGGTTTTCCAACCAAGTAGGCTTGTACAAAAATATGTTTATTAGGGGAAAGCGTGCATAAAAAATCCATACATTAGAAAAAAAGAAGAAGATTAAGTCATTGTATAAGGAGGAATTGCTTTCCAAACTGTGTAAATTATGAAAAAAGCGCACTGAAATGCTGATGAATTTTTACAAGGGTATTCCCACCCCACCACCCCAAATTGCAAACTGATATAGAAATGTGGAGACTTGAACTTTGGATTGGAAAGATATGAGAAACTGAGACAAGCAGAAATTGACAAATCTGTTCAACCACAGTTGGACCTTGCTTTTCTTTTCTAAAATGCTGGGATAAACCCTCATTTGGCTTGGTCCTCTTTTTGGGAGACCCTCTCCACCCTGGCAAATAATAATATCCATATGAGGAAATGTAATCCCTCCAAAAGTATGTAATGTAGTTCCCGAGAATGTAGACTCATGTATGAGTATTCTGTTGAGTATTCAGTACTGAAAGCAGAGTGCTGCCTAGGCAGAAACTTTTACAAGAGGAATAGACTGTTCTCTTATTGGGTGTTTAGAATGATTTCAGAACACTAATGGCATGTGTCACCAGTTCACAAAAGGCATGGGGAATAAAGCTTTGGTAAAGAAAAATACATATTTACATTTCTTTTGGGCACATAAGTTGGGCACCTTTATTATGAAGAAATGGAGAATCACTAGATGGTAATGAGATTCCTAGAAGACAGAAAATGCCAATTTACCGAAGGAAAGGAGGCAGATGAAAGGAAGATGTAGTCTATTGGAAAAAAATACACATACATTAAAAATAAGGAATACAGAGGGACTGTCAGCCTGCACTGATCAGGTTAGACAGATAGAAATTAATTATATTTTGTCTAAGAGGCTGCCTCTGTAGCCTTGGTCCATTTTAAAAAGCACATTAGAAGATTTTTCAAACTTGCTTTCCAATTACCTTGGATGGCAGGCAAAGTGCTTTGAAACAAAACTCATTTTAAATTGGTAAATGCAACCAATCCCAACTGACAGCATTTTCAAAATTCATAACATTCTGCTACTGGTCAAACTAATTCTTAAGGGGATACACATTATAACAGTCCTTTATTAAGGAGAGCGCAAAGGGGCCAATAGTACAGAGACACGGCAGAATTTTTTAAGGCAGATAAGTGTGGAAAGGAGAAATCGGTGGAACGTCTGCTGAGGAGGAAACTATGTTTGAGTCAGAAATAGGCACTGGGAAATTAAACATCTATGCACAGTCTAGGCTTATTTTGTTGGCAGTTATTTGGACTGCTTCTACTCCTTTTGCCCCTTCTGAACAAATATATGAAAAAATTGCAATATATGTATCTTTGGAAAAAATATACATGGCATTTTTGTCATGGAAGTCTTAGAAAACGCACCAGTCAGTAGACAATAACTTTACTGTCTCTTCACAAAAAATAGAGCAGACACAATAAGCCCCTATTCTAGTAAGCCACCAATTCTAGTACCGAGTAGTGATTAAACTATGCAGTGAAAATGATCCACACTTTCTAGTAAGACTATGTGGTAGCTACAAATGGGCCTTGAACCAATTTAGGCCAATTTGGTTTGACCCAGGCTTTAGCTAGAATAGGTTCAGGAAGCCCCAGGTTACCCTGGGTCAGATCAGGTCCACCCTGAGTGATCTGGGGGTGTCAAGGGGGGCTTTTGGGCGGTGAGCAGTGGGGGAAGTGATGCATATGGGCAACCTACATGTGTCTTCTCCTCCCATGTTTATTTGGGGTTTTAAAACCTAATTCAACACTGTGTGAGATGCGGGTGGTGCTGTGGTCTAAATCACCGGCCTCTTGGGCATGCCAATTGGAAGGTTGGCAGTTTGAATCCACATGACGGGGTGAGCTCCTGTTGCTTTGTCCCAGCTTCTGCCAACCTAATGGTTTGAAAGCATACCAGTGCAAGTAGATAAATAGGTACCGCTGTGGCAGGAAGGTAAACGGCATTTTTGTGCGCTCTGGCACTCGTCACGGTGTCCCGTTGCACTAGAAGCGGTTTAGTCATGCTGGCCACATAATAATAATAATAATAATAATAATAATAATATTATTATTTATAACCCATCCATCTGGCTGGGTTTCCCCAGCCACTTTGGGCAGCTTCCAACAGAAATATTGAAATACAATAATTTATTATGGCCTCGGACCAGTATACCTGAAGGAGCGTCTCCACCTCCATCATTCTGCCCAGACACTGAGGTCCAGCACCGAGGGCCTTCTGGCGGTTCCCTCGTTGCGAGAAGCCAAGTTGCAGGGAACTAGGCAGAGGGTCTTCTCGGTAGTGGCGCCCGCCCTGTGAACACCCTCCCATCAGATGTCAAAGAGAAAAACAACTACCAGACTTTTAGAAGACATCTGAAGGCAGCCCTGTTTAGGGAGGCTTTTAATGTTTTGTTGGTGCTGACCTTTAAAGCCCTAAACGGCCTTGGTCCAGTATACCTGAAGGAGCGTCTCCACCCCTGAGGACAAACACTGGCTCCGTTGGCCTGAATAGCAAGATGAGCGCTGCATCCCATAATCGCCTTTGACTGGACTTAACCATCCAGGGGGTCCTTTATCTTTACCTTACTTAAACACTGTGTGGTGCCCTCCGTTTGTTTTGGGGCCCAGATCCAAAGTGCTGCAAGGTGTTGTGTTGTCTGTAAGTACAGCACTAAGAATATGCTACCCCGCAAACTTAATTTTGTATAATAGTAATTCCTTTTCCCAACACATCCCTGGGAAACATAGTTCTCTTAGAATTTCCAACAACCTCAGAAAACTACTATTTCCAAGACTCTTTTGAGGTTGCGATGACTGTTGATTTTGCACAGTTGATGGGTACTCAGTCTAGAGCAGCCATAATGACTAAAACACTGAAGGCAGATCTCTTTCACATTGTACCACCTCAGTAACAGCATATTTTTTCAGCGGAGGCATTATGTATATTCAGCCGAGTGTCAGCATCATTGATTGGTGTTATAACATGATCAGGTATTGAACGTTGTGTGAATAACCCCTTGGTGTAAACCCAAGTTATGTGTCCTGTATCCTTTTCTAGCTGGTATAGAATGCTCCTGCTTCTCCCTCTTCCCCACAAGTGTTGCCAATCAGAAACTTCCAGCATTCATGCATTTTGATCCCAGGCAAGTCCCTCTATATATGTTTTACTCCCACATTAGGGTTTAGGAGCACAACTTTATAGCTCAGTCCTCTATATATAGTAGCTGTCCTCTTGACATGACATGGGCATTTCTGCAGCTTACCTGGGTAGGGCTGAAGAAGGGCAAGATGGCAATGAGGTTGGGGCTGTGTACACCAGATTGGCTCCACCAGGGCACTCTTGTAGTCTTTACCTCACTGCTCCCCCTGCCCTAACCCTGTCCAGGTAAGCTGCAGAGACATTGATGTTGGAAAGACAGACCTACCCCACAACATGGACCACTACTTCCTATATGTTTATTCAGAAGTTTCCAGTTGGGTTCAAGAGCTTTGCTCCTTGGTTGTTGAACGCCTTGTGACTCGAATGTCTTGGCTCCCGAACACCGCAAACCCGGAAGTGAGTGTTCCGGTTTGTGAACGTTCTTTGGAACCCAAACGTCCGACACTACTTTCACGGCTTCCAATTGAGTCCAGGAAGCTCCTGCAGCCAATCAGAAGCCGCGCCTTGGTTTTCGAATGTTTTAGGAATCGAACAGACTTCTGGAATGGATTCCGTTCAAGAACCAAGGTACGACTGTAGGTGTGTTTGGGATTGCAACTTTAGAGTGGGAAGATGTACAGTAATCAGTAAGGATGGTTTTGTTATTTCCACTTGGGTGCTGTCATGCTTAAACTAAGATTATTTTAATACTATTTGGATTTCCTTGCTTTTCTTTCTAAATTACCTCCTGGCTCAAAACACAACCTTTGCAGTCCAGGGTTCCCTTTTATAGAATTGCCAGTAGGGAAAAAAATCAGAGAATTTGAAAGAATCATTAGCACAATGTACTTTAATAAGGTTGTAATTAAAGCTTACAGGCATTGGAATAATAGGCTGTGTACTGGTTTTACATAGCTGCCTTGAGAAATACACGCATTTATTAACTACTAATGGTGTGATTTACCATTGAGTTGTGTTGCTATTACTACTGCCTCTTTCTGAGCTCCCAGGGCATGCTGTAGGAAGAAGACATCAATCACATTTATGTCATACGGACTTAGATTGTATTGTCGTCTAGCCGCTTGGATTAAAGCTCATTGTCGAAAAGGTTCTGTTGCATTGTGATACTGCTTTATTTACATACTCAAGTGCCCCCTCCCTTCTGTTCCTCCTATTTTAGACACCGATCACAGTATTAAATTTATATTTTCTGTGATACATGTGTTGGTATTTAATATCCTATGTCATTTCACACTCTCTGGGGAATAAGGCTGGCCACAAAATAAATTTTCTGGGAAAGCAGCTATCAGGACAAAAAGATAGTGATTTGTTTTTATTAAACAGTTTTATTATATGCAGCAGAGATTGGTCAACATTTAATTGCAAATCTTTTAAAATAAATAAAAAATAAATCCCAGTGCTTCTTTAGCACGACAGGGAGCTTATCTTGAAGCTTTGAAGACCACATTTGTATGGTTGCAAAAGACAACATGGTTCCTTTACTTTTAACAGCCGTGTAGAAAAGAGAAAAGAGAAATTCAGCAGGTGTAGCTTGCATAACAAGTTTTCAAAGGTGCAGGAGAGCTGTCCTGTTTTGCACTTGATCACCCAAACTACTTCTGCGAAGGTGCCACTGTGACATTGTCAATTTGGCTATCAGGATGCAGGTGGGGAGGAAACCGATACCCACAACAGGGCTCACAGACTGGGGCCAAGGAGAGAAAGAGTTTAGGTTTTTTTTTAAGCTTTCCCTATTCAGCATGCCCTGCATGCCCCCACACCCCTGAAATTGACCAGGGTTTTCTGGGGGTGGGTGGGAGCAGAACAGTAGAGGGAGAGAGGAGGGGTACTATTCCATCTGGCAAGCTGAAGTCTTTATGAAACGGGGCCTCATTTGTTTGCAGGGCTTTAAACACTAACGTGACCACCTTGAATTGAGGCTGGAAACAAACTCGCAACCAATGCAGCTCTTTTAAAATAGAGGTTATGTGAGTTCTGAACTGGAACCCCAGCCAGTAGTCTGGATGCTGCATTTTGGACCAGTTGAAGTTTCCGAGTCTTCTTCGAGGGCAGACCCATGTAGAGCATGTCACAATAAGCCAGTCTGGAAGTTACTAAAGCATGGAGTACAATGGCTGAATCATCTCTTCGAAAGGGTCATAGCTGGTGTATCAGTGGCAGTTATTTCTAGCCAGACATTCCTAGCCACTGAGGTCTCATGAGCCTCCAGAGGCAATGTTGGATCCATTAGTATCCCCAGTCTATGGTCCCATATCTTCTGGAACCTGGTCTTGAGCAAGCCATCTCCTCACCTCTTGAACCCAAGAAATTCAGCCCCAGAAGGATTCAGCCAACTTTTTGACCTCCTCATCTAGCCTCCTCATGCTCCAATGAAGCATTAACCACTCCCTTGACCTACCCAGGCAATCCTTTGACTAGCTCTAAGAAGTCAAGTTGAGCAAGCGTGAAGAAGACAGGTGCTTGACTGCATTGCTGCGAGCACCTTGTCCGCATCCTCAAAAATGATCCAGCTCAGATGAAACAGACAGTGCTCTGAATGCTTCTAAAGGACTTGCTCTGTAGCATCAAATTCTATCAGAATATGAGTGGGGTTTTATTACTGAAGTGCTCAAAATCTGTCCCAGAAGACTTCCAAGGATGTCAGAGCAAGGTCTCCCAGCCAGAAGACAAAAGCAAATTCACCACTCAAAAATGGAACTGCATATGGGTTTTCTGGCCTAAAAACTGTGATGCAGCTTCGAGAACAGGACATATATAACATTGGTCAGATTGGGTTGTAGCCGATGTTGTTCCTTCAATCATGTTCCAGTGGAAATAAGCAAAAATCTCCTTCCATGCTTACATTCACAGAGGTTTTTGCAGGGTTGAAGAGATTTTTTTGATGGAAGATAGATACAACACACTGCCTTTAATGATTTTTGTTGGAGATGAAGAAATCTGAATCCTCTACTTCCCGTTCGCTTCCTTTAAATATGTTGTCTGCTCTATCTCTGGCTCATGGGTCGAACTTTTCAGCCTTGTATTGAAAAGCACACACCACACCCATTTACCCCTGTTGGATTGAGGCCATTGTGTTGGAACAGGGGTAAAGTATTAAATTTTCACTTATACAGTACAATAGGGTGTTTTTTTTAATTACCTATGTTTCAGTAGTTAATAGGACTCACTGAAAACAACCAGTTTTTCTTAATGTTAATTAAAGGAGAATTAAGGTCAACTCTATTTTATTTAACTGTCACTACCAAGAACCAACTCTTCTTCATTAATCCAAAACATCCAGGACAGCTTTCCCCCTATTAATATAGGTATATATATATATATGAAGTGCTTATCATTTGTAACCAATCACTGCCTCCTCTAATGGATATTTGAAACCCTTATTGATTTGGTAGATTTGTTTCAACTAAGGTCAATAATGATAAATGACTCGCGTTCTGCATGAAGTGACTTGGGACTTTTGAATTAAATGATTGTAATTATCTGTAGTTGCTCTGTAACTGCAACTGTTACCGGTAGTGACATGATGCCCATCTATTTCTAATGAGGACATTTTCTGACCTTTTACTGTTTCCAAGTTCCTTTAAGACTTTTGAAAGTTAGACAAGAGCTGACCAAACATTGGGTACCTGGAAGGGCATGCCTACCAGGTAGTTATTTGTTGAGTTATTTTATGCAGCCAAATCTCACTTTAATGTTGGTCTTGGCTATAAAATAGGTGTCTGGAGGACATGTCCTTCGGTCTTGGGTGATAAACTGGTTGATAAGCAATTAGGTAAGCAAGACTACTTATTATCTTGTCTCCTCAATTGTGATTCCCAGAAATTGTGATATGCAGAGGCACATTCCTTCCGACAGCGCAGGTAGAACATACCATATTTTTCCGTGTATAAGACTAGGTTTTTTCCCTTAAAAATAATGTCAAAAAATATGGGGCATCTTCCTCCTCCTCCTCCTCCTCCTCCTCCTCCTCCTCCTCCTCCTCCTCCTCCTCTTCTTCTTCTTCTTTCTTTGGGGATCACTCGTAGCTGAGTAAGATTGTCTTCCATAAACACGATTGGGTTGGGTTTTTGGAAGACGCCTGTGCGTGATTTTGTTTTATGTGTGTAGATCAGCGCACGCTGACCAACGCACAGTCTTCGCAGTAGGGCTCTGTTCAAAGAGAAGGTGCTAGACAAATGATCCAAGAAGTCCTCAACGGCAGAACAGGCAGATGATAACAAGTGGTATGTTACAACGGCTGTGAAGGCGGATGAAGGCTGCAGCAGATAGGAATCTACCGGGGCATCTTATACACGGATAGTGACTCACCCCATTTTCTTAAATCTGAGTCCTCAAAAATACATGGGGGCATCTTATAGACGGAAATATACAGTAACTATCATGGCTGGTAGCCATTGATAATCTTATCCTTTATGACTAAGGAAGGCGGTTGGAAGTAGAGAAGCATTAACTGAGCAATAAGAAGGAATAATAATAATAGTAATAATAATAATTTATTATTTATACCCCGCCCATCTGGCTGGGTTTCCCCACCTACTCTGGGCGGCTCCCAATGAAATATTAAAAACACAATACAGCATTAAACATTAAGACCTTCCTAAAAAGGGCTCCCTTCAGATGCCTTTTAAAAGTAGGATAGTTGCTTATTTCCTTGACATCTGATGGGAGGGCGTTCCACAGGGCAGGCGCCACTACTGAGAAGGCCCTCTGCCTGGTTCCCTATAACCTCACTTCTCGCAGTGAGGGAACTGCCAGAAGGCCCTCAGCGCTGGATTTCAGTATTTCGCTGAACGATGGGGGTGGGGACGCTCCTTCAGGTATACAGGGCCGAGGCCGTTTAGGGAAGAAGGTGAGAAAGAAGAGCCTAGGCTAGCAGTCTTCATATGGGTGTGAATTTGGTTGCTTCCATAACAGTTGAAGAAGTATCTCCATGGGCGTAGGCAGGGGGGCAGGAGGGGGCAGCTGCCCCCCCTAGAAGCAAAAAAATTAATGTATTTTACAGACCATAACCAGCACTTTTCCCCTCCAAAAACTGAAGTGGAAAGGGCTTTGCTTTAGCAAGAGCAGCTAAGTCTCCGCTTGCTGGGGGGGGGGGACACACAGCAGTAACAAAAACACATCAAATAAATAAAGCAAAGTGGCTACCAGTAGTTAAGCAGTTAAGACAATGGAGCATATATCCCCAGGCAAGATTCGATAGCTGACCATTTCACCCTATTGTTCTTAAGTGGGAGTTGTTAATGAGCATTCAGGAGCATTAAGAGTTCTATTGGCGATTTAATGAGGGTGCAGACTCAGAGGATTCAATTTGACTAAGGTGGCTCTGCAAGGCTAAAAAGAAGTGAATAAGAAAGGGGGGAGGCTGTAGCTTTGACAGACACAGTGATGTTTATAAAAAGCATTGGTGTTCCAGTCTGCCCCTCCTCCTGCATCTGTATACTGTAAATCAGGGGTGGCCACCTCCCAAGAGACTCTAATCTACTCAGAGTTTAAAACTGGGGGTGATCTACCCCCTTTTGGGGGGTTCAGGTCAAAGCTGTTGAGTTTTTTTTTAAAGGAAGGGAAGCCCTGTTTTTTGGGGTTTAGGTCAAACTTGTTGAGCTTCTTTTAGGAGGGAGGGAGGCCCATTTTTGTTTAGGGCTTCAGGTCATAGTTCAACTTTTTTGAGGGAGGAGGAAAATTTTGGGTGAGCTTTTTTTAGGGGTGTCAGTGACCTACCAGTGATCTACCACAGACATCCAGTGATCTACTGGTAGATCACAATCTACCTGTTGGACGTGCCTGCTGTAAATCAAGCAGAGAGAAAGCTGCTTACAAGGCTCCTGTACATGCAGAGTTCCAGCATCACAGCGTCACCCAGAGGCACCCACAAATGTGAGTTATCCCTCTCTCTATTTCTTCCTTCCTTCCCTCCCTCTTCCATCCTTAATAAAATACGGGGGGGGGCAGATAAGCCCCACATAGAAAGCCCATCAACATGGGGGGATGACTCTTTCAAATACGGTATTTACCAGTAATTGGGGGGGGGGGAGGCACCTAGGCCTCTAGGAGTTGGTTGCTATGCCTAGGAGTAGGACAATTCAAGAAAGCAGAACGATGCATATGGTATGGTAATATATCAATAGAATCGTAGAATTGTAGTCGGAAGGGACCACAAGGGTCATCTAGTCCAACCCGCTGCAATGCAGGATTTTTTTCCTAAGGTGGGGCTTGAACCATGGTTGAAATATTATGCTGATATGCAGCAATGCCTCGGAGCCATCGTGGCTGCGGCCATGCCTTGCCCCGCCCTCGCCTGCCCTTCCACCCCCTCTCGCCTGCCCGACCCTCCTGTCCTCTTGCTGCAGAGTTCCAGCATCACAGCGTCATCCAGAGACACCCACAAATATGAGTTATCTCTCTCTCTATTTCTTCCTTCCTTCCCTCCCTCTTCCATCCTTAATAAAATACGGGGGGGGGGGCAGATAAGCCCCACATAGAAAGCCCATCAACATGGGGGGATGACTCTTTCAAATACGGTATTTACCAGTAATTGGGGGGGGGCACCTAGGCCTCTAGGAGTTGGATGCTATGCCTAGGAGTAGGACAATTCAAGAAAGCAGAATGATACATATGCTATGGTAATATATCAATAGAATCATAGAATTGTAGTCAGAAGGGACCACAAGGGTCATCTAGTCCAACCCCCTGCAATGCAGGATTTTTTTCCTAAGGTGGGGCTTGAACCATGGTTGAAATATTATGCTGATATGCAGCAACACCTCGGAGCCGTCGTGGCTGCGGCCGTGTCTTGCCTCGCCCTCGCCCGCCCTGCCACCCCCTCTCGCCTGCCCGACCCTCCCGTCCTCTCCAGCCTAGCAGGGTAGCCGCCAACGCTACCAGCCCCAGAAGCACAAGGTGGCCGCTGCTGCCGCCGCCACGATGTCATCAGGCCCGCTGGCCCTTTAGCCCCGCCCACTTCATGGCCCCTCCCCTTCCGTGCCTTGGCCCCGCCCCTGAACGACCATGGCTTGCCCCCCCCCTAGTTTTGATCCTGGCTACGCCCCTGAGTATCTCTTTACCCAGGAATTTCCCCAACCATTAATACCAATTCCTGCCATTCCTGGTTACTGTGATTGATATTTTAACATTATTTTATTTTTGGCTGACATTTAATTTTGTGTTATTGAGTTGGTTTTATTCTCAAAAATAAAAGGTGGTATACACATTCCTTTGATTAATGAATGAATAAAATGTTTGCCCTTCTATGGTTTGGAAGCATATACTATTAAATCAGAAGATTTGCTGCAGGACTTCAGGCATATGTTGGTCATCAAACTGCAACTGTGTATAGTTGCTCACTTTGAAAGAATGTGTTCATTGATTGGCTGGTACAAGGACAGGCACCTCTCAAAACTATATATTTGGAAGCCACTATTTGTCTCAATCCATCGCTTTCAGTGAGGCAGGGACAAAGAAAATCCATAGCATTTAGATTATACATTTATGCTGCAATTATTTTGGTTCAACAAAAATAATATCCAGTGGGATTGCATGAGCAAAGAAAGTGCATGCATTTAAATATAGTACATTTTGAACACAATGACATATGTCTGTCAGTATCAACTCACACCAGTAAACTGCAAGTCACACTCCCTCCAATAGGCTGTAAACCTCTTACAAGGCACACTTAATTTAATTAATCCACTTGGCTGTCTCTACTCAGCAGGAACCTCGTAATGAAATAACAAGCAATAACATATACCTCAGTCCCAAGGGATAGAGTCCCTTCTGGTCAAGGTTGGAATCAGTGGAAAAGGAAGGTCAGGGAGCTTATGTTGAAACTGTTGCTGTACCATCAGATGAAACTTGGGCACTTCTTAAATTCACATGATAGCCTATTTTCTTTTACTTCTTCAAAAACTCATTCAGTCTGTAGTCTTGCAGAGCAATTGTGAGCATGAGACAAAGAGTGCTGTGAGATAAAGATACAAAGATGTATATGTTTTTAATTTTTGTGTACTTTTATTTTACAGTAATTCATGTGAATATGTGTTATGGCATCTTGTTGCTTAGGAAACATATTTTCTATTAATCAAGAGAATCACAAAGGATTGAATTGTTTGCCTCCAGCTAAGGTCTTCAGATTGTGCTTGAAAACTTCATTGCAGTGAGTTGAATTGGGGTAATGCATTCTTCCCCCTTCTTCTTTTTTGAAAAAAAAAAAGGTTTTTATTTAAAAGATTTTTTACACACAAAACAATAACCAACACACTTGTCTCCAAAGATCTAGAAACAGAAGAGTAATACATTCTGGAAACTGGATGCTGGTGTGAGAGGCTGGTGTGTAAGACTTTACTTTCCCCCCTATAGTGTTCCCCTTTCAATGATATCCCATCTTTCTTCCATTATGGAACCTAAAATGGTGCACAGAGATCTCCTAAGAGGTCCTCCATCCAGATACTGACCTGCTGACCTTCATCAAGGTGGTAGTCTCATGAGTCTTTAGACAATGGAACTGAGTAGAATGGTGGGAAAGTCGTGGAGAGCTGATAGCTCTGTCCCTCTTATAAATCTAGTTTGGCCCTATGTTGTTGGGGAAAATGGTGTTCCATCTCCATGGAGGACTGGGTTCCTTGAAGCATTGTGTTTTCTCAGACATGTATGAGATTGTATCGATAACTTCTTTGAAATGAAGTTCTGTTGTTCTTAGTAACCTGCTGCTTGAATGTTCTTTTTTCTTGTTTGGTTTATTGTGTTACACACGGTATTGAATATTTTATTGTAGAAATATTGCTGAGAAAAAATTCTATATTTGTCTGTTCAGAATTAAGTCCCACTGAATTCTACGGATGTTCTCCCAAGTAAGTATGTACAAGAAGGCAGCCATTTGGCTTCACCACAAGGATGGCTCTCTCTTTCCTTGGAAATCTGCCAGTGCTTGAACCAGTTTCTAAAACAGGTCTTTCACGGCCGGTGTTGAAGTTCTTAGCATTTGCTATATATTTTTTAATCTCCTTAATTAGATTTTATTTGAAGCTTAATGGAATCTTTTACATTTGCTTTTTAAATCGTGTCCTCCCTCAAAGAGGGCACATGTTGCGGCGAGACCTGTCAACCAAACCCTTGTGTTGTGGGTGGGTACAAATGGATAGCCGCAACACCTGATTGGTAGGTCCCTTGTTGCTGGGTTTAATCTGACCAATGGGACGCTGGCAAAATGGATCAAGGAATTGGTTACAGGTGTGAGTGGTTGGCGGAGAGCACGGGTGCTCTCGTGGTGGATAGGCTCTGGTTCAGTGATAGGGATGGGGGAACGCTCTCGCCATCCCTATGTGAAGGGGTATTCCGTTAAAGGAATCCAGGGACTCAATGGTTTGGTCAACCCTGTGAGGGGTTGTGCCCATGCCTGAGTCCAGGGGGACAGCTGGGTGGTGGACATAGCATGTCCCCGGCTTTCCGCCATTCCAGGTGTTCACCCTTGGCTGACCTATGTTGGTGCCCTGGGTCAGCAGTACCTGCAATGGTGCAGGGAACTAGTCGAACCAGAGCCTATGCAACCACTCACTTGCTGTAATCAATAAGGTTGTGGCCTAAATTCTGCCAAAAACCAAACCAAAAATTTGAGTCTTGTGTGAATTTATTTAAGGGGAAGGTTTAAAGGTCTAAACACGCAATTTTATTACTCCCTGTACCTAGCCCTCAAGGTATGGAGAGCTAACCGTTCAAATAAATAAATAAATAAATAAATGGAATGAGATCGGACAATTTCAAATTCAAGTTATAAAAGTTATATTCTTTGTTTAGCTTTGAAACTATCAGCAAGCATTATGCGGTCGAGTACCCACACTTTCTGCTATTTCACTCATTTTAGCGTCTCTCCCCCTCTTTCGAAAACTCTCCTCTAACTGCAGACTGGCTCCAATTTAGGGTAATTTTATACAACCCCAGTTTCGTTTCAATTTATAGAAATAATTAGAGCAAATTAGATCATGGGGAAAGTTTAATTAACTGGGCATAGTTTTGAATTAAAGTCCATTTCGGTGGAAATTGGAAAAGCCTCAGTAATTCAGTACTTCATTATAGCATGATTTAGCATCCTAGATTATTGGGGGGGGGACTATATGTCAGCACACATGAAGCAGCAGATTGAGTGGCTACACTTCTCTGTGACCCATAGCTTTAGGCGTTACACATACCTACTGTGATACCTTAGGGATAGATTCCACATGCACTCATTTCAAGTATTCTTGAACCAATTTCTTGACTTCCAAACACTCTTCTCAGCTTCATTAGCATACTTGGATAGTACTATAAAGTGTGTATAGCATACTCATTACTTTTTCCATATAATTAAATATGTACTGAATTTACTGTCAATGCTGGGGTCGGGGTGGGAAATCTATTGCCCAAGAGATTTAATTCAGCAACGCTTTACAAAAGTTACTAATTATAGTTAATTCTATTGGTATTTGAAATTTCATTAATCATGATGACTTAATTTGGATTAATGTGGATGTAATCTTCTAATTTGCTGAGAATTTAGAACTAATTTAAGATCAGATATTGGATAGAGTTATATATTAAAGGAAGTTCATTTTTGCTTTATAAGTCAGTCTTTTGCTTATAGATTTCCATGTAAATTGGTCAATACTGATCAGGAGCATTTCCAGTGGATCAGCAGCAGTGGAATCCTCCTTGGCAGAGAGAATTAATTGTATTTTAAGACAAGCATAAAGTACTTTGTTCAATACCCAGATCTGCCACTTTTCACCAATGCTTAGCTATAGGGCAGCTGGAGACATTTTACTGTCTGAGGTCAAGCAACAAATGCCTCTCTCTTTGCCTTTCAAGAAGTGCTCAAAGTTAGCCAAATAAAAAAATTCCTTCAGTAGCACCTTAAAGACCAACTAAGTTTTTATTTTGGTATGAGCTTTCGTGTGCATGCACACTTCTTCAGATACAGTGAAATGGATACAGCATTTCACTGTATCTGAAGAAGTGTGCATGCACACGAAAGCTCATACCAAAATAAAAACTTAGTTGGTCTTTAAGGTGCTACTGAAGGAATTTTTTTATTTTACTTCGATCCAGACCAACACGGCTACCTACCTGTAACCAAAGTTAGCCAAGTTATTTTCTCCCCTGAGGCAGAAAAATCCCACATATACTTCCCAACTCCCATACAGTAAAAATGCAACAACAAACAACAACGAAAAACAACCATTTGCTCTTCTTTCACGGCACCCAAGTTAGCTGTCTAATGGTAGAGCTGCGCCTAATGGGCCAGGTGTTTTGACGTGATCCAAAACCCCTGTATCCTGCCACGCACTCACAGCACTCTTATGGAAGTTTCCCATTCAGTTAAATAAAGCTGATACTTTAGATATTGTTCCCATGAAGTGAAACAACTGTGGGCAATAAGACACTCTGGCATGAAGTGCCCAGAAAAACAGGCTAGATCAGAAGAATACATTTGATTCTGAATGCCAGCGTCAACTGGAGACATTATTGTACAGCTTCCATTAATGAAAGTTTGCCTCTTAAGGCATTCCGCATGCCATTTTTAAACACACATACTCCCTGGTGATTGATTTGAATTTGCTTGCTTTGTATTTTTTTACACCATTCTGTCTCTCAAAAATTGACGAAGTTAGTACTTTCCCTGAAAGAACTGAAGACGAGTCAAAGTGATATAATTGTCTCATGGAGCGAAGAACCAGCAAGTTGAGCCAAGGGAAGCAGATCTGGCCTTTCTTTTCTCTTCCCTCCCTCTTTGTTCTTTTTTCTTAAATTGAACAAGTACAAACATAACAAAAAGAAAGAAAGAAAAATCAAAAATTTAAACCATAAAGCGCTACAGCCCAGCAATACAAAAATATAAAGATACAGTGTAGATCCAAAGGGATAACGAAGTATTAACTAATACAAATATTCCCTTTACAGATAATAAATATTTATAAACATCTTCTCCTTTCTTTTCTTACTTTACTAACTTGTAGGGCTGGCAAGAAGGAGGCTGCTACTCCAATTCATTTTGCTGATTTTTCACAGCACATTAACTTGGGAGGAAGTCTCATTTGGACTCATGGGGCTAACATCTGCGTAGATATGCATAGACCTGCACTGTTTTTTAATTTTTATTTTTATTGAGTTTTACAAACAAGAATAATGTTATACAAATAAGTATACCATTGGTTCCCCTTTATCACATACACAGCCCAACAAAACAACAACAAGAATCCCTCGACAGCATACGAATCAATCTGGCTAACCTGATTCAAAAATACACACTCATAGGCTTGTTGTTAATGTTTGATAATGTTTGATAATTATATTTTAAAGATTCTGAAAATATGGTCTGTTTTCCCCCACTAGTTCATAATTAAAAATAGACATGCATGCAGCATCGCACTGTAACTTTTTTCAGTCACTACCTTTTAGTTTGAAGGGTTTTTAACATTGCACCTCTCAAATAAAATGAGGTGCTGGGTGAATGATTTGTCCGTTCAGTAAAAGTGTGTGTTTCTCTGTAGCTATTCAATTGCTATCCATTATAATTGCAGTCGTCATGGTGTGGCAAGAGATTTTTTTTTTAAAAAAAATGGTAATAAGCCATTTTGTATTCTCCAAGATTAAGAAACACACCTCTGAACAGGGCTCCCTGAGGAAAAGAAAATGGCAGCTGCTCCAGTTTTTTTCCCCCAGCCAAAAAATGTTTGCCTCACTCCAAGAAATTGGCAAAAACAAAGGAGCTGATTTCAAGGTAGATGAAATGGCTGAGAAACAGCACTGTTGACTTGTATAAAATAGTACCAATGTTTTCAGAAGTTGACGGTTTCCTTTGCTAGTTTAGCTCCTCACCATGCTGAATGTATATCTCAAAGAAAACCCAATCATTTCTTTTAGTCTGGCCACACAGGTGACAAATATGACAAGTTTGGGCTTTAAAGCTGAAGAGTGTTTGGAACTGGGTGTGCAAAGTATCTGAACTCATTTGGGATAGCAGGTTCTCCCCATAGAGGAGAACATGGGTTGCGGAAGGGTTAGCAAGACACCCCAGGGTTGGAGAGGCGGGTCAGTTTGGATGCCCACATGTGTGATTGGTGGGTGTGCTGTTGCTGGGGAAATTTGCATGTAGCAAATGATTGACTGACAGCCTTACCCTATATATGCTTAGCGAGCAGCTTTCAGTTCCACTTTTGCTGCTCACAACGAATCTCCCGCCCGCCCTCCTCTAATTTTAGGCGTTCTTGCATTGACCTTGCTGCGCCTCTCATGGGGTCGCCTGTTTTGGATCAGGGGCCTGGTAGGAATTTTGCCACTTGGCTGATTGGCTGGTGCCAGGTGGTTTTTGCCTACTACGCTGCAATAAGTCACAACTTGTAAGGTTGGCGGTTAGGCATTGGTTCAAATTGGATGGTGGAGGGGTACGGATTTTGGTTGGGTCTGCCGCTCATGGTTGCTGCTGCCTTTAGGGGTATTCCTTTAAAGCAGGCATGTCAAACATGCGGCCCTCCAGATGTTTTGGCCTACAACTCCCATGATCCCTAGCTAGCAGGACCAGTGGTTGGGGAAGATGGGAATTGTAGTCCAAAACATGTGGAGGGCTGCAAGTTTGACATGCCTGCTTTAAAGGAATCCTGGGGCTCTACATGTTTGTCCATTTATCCCCGTTAGGGGTCTGGGCCGCGCATGAGCCTTGGGGAGCATTTGAGGGAGGAGGTCAAGGGTGTGGGCCCCTGCCCCGACCTCTCCCAGAGGGTGCTTACCTACTGGCTCCCCTACTAGGCTAGTGGGAGTCAGATCTGTCCCAGGCGGGGGACAGATGGCAAGAACCAATGCCTAAGCAACCACTCACATTCAGTTGTATTTAAATAAAGTTGTGGCCAAATTAATGCCAAAAACCTTAAACTTCATATAGTGTGTGAAGTGTGAGTTATTGGGGGGATTTCTTGGAACCTCGGCACGCAAACAGCCACACACCACTACTGCAACAGCAACACTGAAAACAATTTTCCTTAAGTCCTTTGTGGAGCTTACTCTACATCTAAAGCATGTAGTCACTTAAAAAACAACAACACACATAGGCAAAAAAACCCTCTACTGATTAACTGGAAATATCAGGTACCCATGTTGAAGTCCAAGAGATACCTAATTGTGTCATAATACAGTGTGGCTGTGCCATAGCGGATGGCAAGCCCAGCTGCCAACTGGAGCTATTCTGAATAAGTGACAAATCATTAACTGCAAGTCTCTGGGTCTCTGTGCACTAGGTGGTTACTTGCTGGAGGGGGGGAAAGACCAGACAAGGAACTGTACAGATCTGAGTAGGCAGACGCCGCTAGATTAATGACTGGCATTGTCAGTGCTCAGCTATGGGGATGACTAAAACAGCTTCAGAGTCTCATCCCTACTAGTGGGTGTTGCTATGGGTACCATCTCAGAAATGTCATATAAAACAGGGATGGGGAGAGAATGATGAACAACAAAAGGAAATAAAGGATATGCACGGCATAACAATATGAAGACACAGCCTTCCTACACAACAAAAATGTCTTACATTCTGTTACAGAAAATATGAAAAAAAAGGAGCAAGATAGAATTGTTGCATTCTCAACAAATTATATAAGGGAGATGGCACCACGGGATGTTTTAAAATGCATGGGTTTCAACATTGTTGCTCACAGATGAAAAGTATGTGGAGGCTGAGAACTGCCTGTCGCCTTCAGAACAACAACAAGAAGAAGTTAAGACTTTCCAAGTATCAGTACAACGTACGGGAGAAAGCATTTTTATAAATATGTTATAAATGGAAAGTGCAAAAGATCAATTAAATACCTGAACAGTTAAGCCTGTATATATTTTTCCTCACTTTGGTGTATGCCATTTAAGCACAGTTTTTTTATTTTATTATAGCTGAAGCAGCAAAATATGCATGAAGTAATAATTTAAATGCAGTTTATAGCTGCCCATGAAAATGAATGGCACTTTGGGGCCGATGTTCAAGGATAACTTTAGAGAGGTCACTCTGCGGGATTAATTCTCCTGTAAATACTCCCTCACATATTCCATTCAGCAGCTAAGGTCCTGATCTGTATGTCTACTAGGAAACACATGTCTTCTCAGTGGTGGTGCCAAGTTTGTGGAAAGCCTTCACTAGGAAGCCTGCCAAACCCCATCACTGTATGCTTTCAGTTTCTAGGCCAAAACCTGGTTTATGAAGAAGGCCATTGGGCTTAACTGAGTTTGCTTGTGTAAGTGCTGGTTCCAAATTGCTGGGTGTCATTCTGTTATTCTAATTGTTAAACATTTTCTGGTAAAGTTTCTGAATAATAACGAAAATGCTAGCTGAATATGGAAAAATTAATACCACTTCCTGTGGTATATAATACAACCATTTATAACTGAGCCTTCATGAGCAGTTACCTTGTCTAGTACCGGTAGTTTCAGTTGTCTAGTAGTTATCCAGCCTAGTTTCAGCTAGATTGTTTTATGAATATAAATGTAATTTATTTGGTCCACCAACCAGAAATAAAAAACATTCCAGAATGTCCAGAATATAAAATACATAAATTTGTTAAAAGAAAGGAAATTTAGAAAGTCATCACAAATTGTCCAAGGATAATTGTCATGCTTAGTAATGTTCAATTGCTTAGTAAATAAAAAGTTAAAGTCCTCTAATAAAACAATCAAGAGAGCCTCTTTAAGATCATCCTGGGCGGGCCTGTGTACTTCAGAGCTTATTTAGACCCCTGATAAAAAGTACATTTTAAAATAACATGTGGTACTGACTCCACCTCTTTGCTATTAAAGGACATCATTTGCTATTAAAGGATGCTTTAGCTGAGACTCCTGCACTGAAGGGGGTTGGACTAGATGACCCTCGGGTCCCTTCCAACTCTAAGAGTCTATGATTCTCTGACAGTATGTGTTAGGGGCATGCATCACCTCTGGGTGTGGGTCAAATGGCAAGACAAATCAAGGTAATTAGGGAATCCTTTATTTTGTTTTTTTTTAAATTAGTTTTTATTGGGGGGGGAGTTGTGTTACAAAGCAAACAGACAAACACCATCCTTTGTTGAAGCCACAGTATTAATTCCTATCTCAAGCTAGATCAGAGCCCAGACAAAGCTTCACGTTGCTCTGTTGTTTCCAATTCCAATTCTCTTTCTAATTCTGTCTATATAGCTCTCTGTTTTCCTAAATATCTCCATGTTTATTGAGGTCCATGAGCTTTGCAAGAAGAGAAAGTGCCCAAAATGTTGCCTAAAACATAGCACTAGAAAAGTCCGTATGAAGCTGCAAAGTTTACATGTACCGTACCGTACACCCAACTTGGTTGCCTCTTGATTTCAGTAAAGCGGATGGCTGGTCCCTCTGAACTTTTAAGTGGAAGTGGGAACTGGACTTTTTCCAGCTGGTTTAGAGCATGGCTCCCCCAATAAAATAGGCAGCGTGTTATGGAATTCACCAGTCAGGGAGTCTTTGTCCAATGCCTAGCATCTCATTAAACCTACTTTCCTTTTACTTTCCCCATAAAAAGTCCCTGTAATTTGGCTGGTTTAATTTGTTCTTGAGGAGCTTCAGACAGTCCCTGAAAATTCCATCCATTTTGGTCCAAAGAGAAACAAAGAGCTTTGTTTCTTTAAAATTCCCCCTTTATAGTGTGCGGAAGACTGTGCTTTGTTTTACAGTGTCTCACAACCCATGCACAGATCAAAGCAGACATGGCTCAGAGCAACTCGGAAACAGATTTATTTATTTATTTATGCAGAGATAAGCAAATCTCGGATCCCATGCACAGCCCTATAAGTGGTTGTTTAGAGGGAATTTTATTGCATCTCCCAATAATAATAATAATAATAATAATAATAATAATAATAATAATAATAATAATAATATATTTATACCACACCCATCTGGGCAGCTTCCAACAGAAAAATAAAACACAGTAATCTATTAAACATTAAAAGCCTCCCTGAACAGGGCTGCCTTCAGATGTCTTCTAAAAGTCTGGTAGTTGTTTTCCTTTTTGACATCTGTTGGGAGGGCGTTCCACAGGGCAGGCGCCACCACCGGGAAGGCCCTCTGCCTAGTTCCCTGCAACTTGGCTTCTCGCAACGAGGGAACTGCCAGAAGGCCCTCGGTGCTGGACCTCAGTGTCCGGGCAGAATGATGGAGGTGGAGACGCTCCTTCAGGTATACTGGACCGAGGCCATTTAGGGCTTTAAAGGTCAGCACCAACACTTTGAATTGTGCTCGGAAACGTACTGGGAGCCAATGTAGATCTTTCAAGACCGGTGTTATGTGGTCTCTGCGGCTGCTCCCAGTCACCAGTCTAGCTGCCGCATTCTGGATTAGTTGTAGTTTCCAAGTCACCTTCAAAGGTAGCCCCACGTAGAGCGCATTGCAGTAGTCCAAGCGGGAGATAACTAGAGCATGCACCACTCTGGCTAGACAGTCTGCAGGCAGGTAGGGTCTCAGCCTGCGTGCCAGATGGAGCTCATAGACAGCTGCCCTGGCATTAAAATGTGCCAAAGAAGTTTTTCTTGAAATGGATAGCCAGGTCAAATAAGGCATGTCATACTTAGGACTGGAGCCTGGCAAACCAATAGATGGGTGGAAAAGGTCCCCGAGACACACTATAATGCTCTTATAAATCAAACATCCATTAATCTCTGTCTGACAGTAGGTTTGGCTTGCTCACGTTTATACATGAGAAGGGAAAAGTCCAACTGAAACAACTTTTTGCAGCAATTCCTCCATTCAGGGAGATGTATAAAAGTCTATAATCACCTGGAATCATAGATACCTGTTCCTAGGGGCGAAGCAGTCTTTGTCCCCTCCCCCATAAAATATCTGAGGGGGCTGGGCCCCTCCAGAGTTGGTGGGCATTGCCATTCAAATGGTGTGCATGCCCCGCATCATATGATCAATTATGTAGTGTGGGGCTTACCTTCCCCGTCCCCAAATATTTTATTCAAGTTGGCACCCTTGCCCAGAATCCAAATGAATTGGAAGTGAGCAGAAGGTAGCAATGAAGCCCAAAGCGAATGGGCTAATATCCAAGCCAGGCAGCTCAAAGAATTTAGACCACCTTCCATATTAAGAGCAGCACCAGCAACCCATGCACACATGCCATATAAATCTAAAAGGTACGCCTGAACTGATTCTACAGGCGTATTTAAACATGGAAACCAAAGCAACAGAAATGGTTGCTGCAAGATTGTTTTGAGAAGTTAAAGGTAAGTGTAAAAAATCTAGTTACCTTCCCTGAATTCCTGCCTTTTGCTTATCAAGATGATCATGACTACTATAGATTGACTAAGACTTAGCTGTCCCGGTATTGCTAAAGATCTAATCCAGGCATGTCAAACCTGCGGCCCTCCAGATGTTTTGGACTACAATTCCCATCTTCCCCAACCACTGGTCCTGCTAGCTAGGGATCATGGGAGTTGTAGGCCAAAACATCTGGAGGGCCGCAGGTTTGACATGCCTGATCTAATCTAAGAGTCAGTTGACTACATCAGCTGGTTTACTTGCACAATAACAGCTTGTGTGAATGATCAAATTAATCAGTGTAATGCAAAATAAGGATGCACATGGAACTCCTAGCAGTAGCTACTGTGAGTGAAGCATGCTGGGAATGAGGATGGGGCAGGCTGGACCTGATGAGAGATGTAGTACAAAATATCTGGATGGCAGCAGGTTGGGTACAGGCTGCAAGAGCTTAATCTACAAGGCCAAATCCTAAATGGTGAGTGGTGAAGAAGAGAGCTCCAATAGTAGCACTCTGTTATACAATATGGCCTTGACTGGCCTACATCCATTCCAGCAGTGTTGTTGGTATTCAGCTTGATAAACTTCCATTGGAGATTGAACTTTGTAAAACTGGATATGTCTTTTGCATTTTTTCTTCAACTTCATATTTATATTCACCAGTTTAGATTGCAGGTCATTGATGTATCCCATTATTACTGCAGTATCTAATGTAGCTGCTACTCTGATTTTTATTTGCATCTTAAGATAACCATCAACATTTTGGTTAGGAGGAATCGACAGGAGTATGCCCTCAGAACTATATTCCTTTTTTGGCCTGGAATTTGTACCCGTAGTGTTGCTGTGAATAAGTTTATTTTTTCTCCGTTTGAGATTTCTAATTTATTAGACTCTATCCCTTCTTTGACAACTAGGGCAACACCACCCCTGTATGACCTACCCTGTCTTCTGTAGATTTTATATCCAGAAAAGATTTTATCCAGGAAAAGGTTTTATACCCAGGAAGAGATTTATATTCAGGAAAAGCTGAACTTTATGTGAAAATTCAGCCTACCTTCATTTCAACAGTTTCTTTGTTTCAGCAGAAATGTTGATTTTTTTTTCCATTTCAAGCATGCCAAAGGCACTGAAAATTCCATCCCTATACAAAAATGCTTGCTATAAAACAGTTCAGATTGCAATTTATACTAGAAAATAAAATAAAGGTTTATTTAGTGTATGTCAAAGGACATTTAAAACCAACTCAATGCAATGGGCACAATCCAACACAAATCTAAGCACACTGTGTTGAATTGTGGCCATTATGTTTCAGGTGAACAACATCAGCAACAAAAGTCTTTTTAGGAGTGGACAACAGAATAATTCGCTGTAGCACCTAGAGGAAAAGAGAACCTCAAGGTCAGACATGCTTTTCAGATGTTAGGACCCTTAGAGGGTGTCCCAACAGTCATAGCATTCATTGGATTGCCATCTCCAAGGGTGGAGAGAGAGGTAGGCCTTTGAACAGGGCAGTTTGACCTCCTTTGTCGCCTTTGCAAGGCTGTGGAACTTGACGCTTCTCCAGAGTTGGAGCTCTGACGTTGGAGAGGCAAAAATATTTTCAGCTTTTATTTTAGCAGGATTGGGTTATGTTGGATCTGCTCTTTTATACATATATTGGCAAGCATTTTATGTTCTGTTTACTCTTGTTTTTGTACTTTGTTTTTAATGTTAGTTTTTATAAGTCGCTTTGAGTTCACCTGGGGGAGGAGGAACGACCTCTAAATTATGATGATGGCGATGATGCGATGCTCTGAGGGCATGTTGGGATTGTGTTGGGAGAGCCCCCCTGTTCCCTTGCCCTGCCCCCAGAAAGGGTTGTGGAGATTTTTCATCATATATTTAAAAGACCCATAACAGGAAACAGAACAGTGGAAAACCACAAACCTCCATCTTCCACTATGCTGATGTGAGCCTAGCAGGGCATAGGAAAAGGTGGCTTTTCAGCCTTCTGTTCTGCTACTCCCCTTCTGCTTTTGGATTGTTCTGTAAATCCCATTTTCATTTGATAAAGCCCATTGGGTCAAGCTGACAACCTGATCCCTCACATGGAACCACTGCCCAATGGAAACTCTTTTGAGCAGTAGTAATGCTTCTCATAGGGACGCGGGTAGCGCTGTGGTCTAAACCACAGAGCCTAGGGTAGCGCTGTGGTCTAAACCACAGAGCCTAGGGCTTGCCAATCAGAAGGTTGGCGGTTCAAATCCCCGCGACAGGGTCTGCTCCTGTTGCTCAGTCCCTGCTCCTGCCAACCTACAGTTCGAAAGCACGTCAAAGTACAAGTAGATAAATAGGTACCGCTCCGGTGGGAAGGTAAATGGTGTTTCCGTGTGCTGCTCTGGTTTGCCAGAAGCAGCTTAGTCATGCTGGCCACATAACCAGGAAGCTGTACGCCGGCTCCCTCGGCCAGTAAAGCGAGATGAGCGCCGCAACCCCAGAGTCGTCTGCAACTGGACCTAACGGTCAGGGGTCCCTTTTAATGCTGCTCATAACCGTAACTGTGATAAGCACTTGCAGCCCCAAAACAGAACACTCTGGTACAGAACAGCATTTAGGATGACATTTTCCGGACTTTGTTGCAAATGTTTTCCCTGGCAGAATAAGGGCAATCTCTCTGAGGACATTGGCTCACCAGGAAGTTGATAGAAGCATAATGTTGGGTAACATGACCCTAACCCAGGGGTTATCAACTTTTGTATTTGAGGCATACTGAGGTCTCCACTGGTGCCCACGAAGCCCTGCTCACCCCTCACAGTTCACCTTGCAAGAAGTATTCTGTTGTAGCCAGAGTAGGTTGTGGAATGTGCTTGGCTGCAGAGTGTGTGGTGTTTGAAGTAGCTTATCCAGTTTACAAATGTGCCCATAGAACCAAAAAAGGTTGGCAAACCCTTGCCCTAAACCAAGGAGAACTTAGTGAATGGGTCTGATTCACCCTCAATATCTAATTGATTGCTGTGTTTGCATTTCAAAAGAAATTATATCCAATTAGATGCATGCATCCCGCCCCCACCCAGTAGCACTTGGCTCAGCTTTCCTGCTTAAGTAACTATCCTTATTTATTCCACATTTAGTATCGATTGCGTCCACTGATCTATTGGGGAAGGGTGTTGATGTGGAGGGTTGTTGCCCTACGAGTGGACACTTTGCCTCTTCCAGCGTTTGTGATTTCCTACACCTATCTTTATAATCATTTTCCAAAGGAACCTGGCCCTGCATATTGAATATTCCCCTCTCATTTCAAAGATGTTTTCATTTCCCCTTACATACAAATCTACCATCATGCTATATACCACACCGGTAAAATAGCATAATAGATGGGGCTTTCCCACAAGCTATATAAAGGATGGACTGCACAAAATAGATTGCGAGGAACATATCACTGATAGCTTTTTGCAGCTGAACATTGGGTTATAAAACACCCAAGTAGAGGTTGAAGGATTTTTTTTAACCGCCTCAATCCATTCCTAAGCTTTTTTAAAAAAAACTCTGGAATGATGATCTGGCAAATAGGGTCATCTACATTACCACTGAGCTCTTTAAAAAAAACCGAACAAACTATTTTCTTTATTGTGTCAAAGAGGGGGGTGGAATCCGTGCATCTGTGTACATTGCTCAGACTATGCAGTCCAAATTAAACCTGTGCACACGCAAACACGAAAAAGAGCAAGCTGTACCTTGTATATCATGTGGTACTTTCAGCCATCACAGCAAGATGAGGGTGATAACAGACAAATCCCTCCGGCTACTGCATCTTCTCCTCCGCCTCCCTCCTCCAAACGAGAGACCATACAAGGGAACACAGCAGAACTGCAAATTACAGTACTGTGCAGTTCCTACTTAATAATGACATTCCATAAGTTAGCAAAAAATCTGCCAACATCTGCAAGCTCCTCCACACCGCTGTGAGCCAAAGTTAAAAATCATGTGTGACAGTGCTGTGGAAAATGCAATTGATTCCATTCTGATTGTGTCAGTTCCAAACACAGACAATATTGATGATGCTGTACAGTAATCTTATTGGGCTTGGACCCAACTGAACATTGGTCTTTGTCAACTCATTATTCCTCTATCAGAGGGATCTTGGTAGATTGATCTTGCCAGAAGCTCTTGATGTGTCTCACAAATCACTGTTCTGCTGTTGGCAGGCAGATTCGAGTGCTGCACGGTAATTGCTGTTTTTTTTCCTTCCCCCAGAAGACTGTGACTACATATTGCGAGTCATTGTCATATGAGAGAATATAACTGTCCTAACAGATAATGTAGTTAGTTGTGTAGCCTTCAATCAGGCCAAGAGATGTGGCCATGCTGTGGATGCTCCTGAACAAGGTGAACATTGTCTCCTCGGCTACTTAATTAACACAGCTTGATTTGAGTGGGGAAATACATTTGTATTAAAGGTGAAGCCCAAATGAATGGCAGCATGCAAATAAGCTTTTTACACACATGTTACTTTTAGGACCAGCATTCTAACATATGCAAACACCAAGCATAATATTGGCCCTACGGATCATTAAGTGACAGTCAACATTACACAAATGTCCTGATGGGGACCACTGCTGTGCTAGCAGGGCTATCATTACATAGTATTAGGTTCCACCAGAGGCAATAAGCTTTGCCAACTTGTTAGGCAACTCCAATGCTATCCAGAATGTGGCAATAGAAACAGCAAGTTGTAGTTTGCACAGGCAAAGATTGCCACACATGCGGTTCACCACAGCATAAGAAGAATTACACTGTGGTGGTCCTGAGTATCTAGGAAGACGTAGCCTCCCAACAAACACTTTGTATGATATGCTATTACCCACTTGGAGCCATTAAACTTATTACAATGCTCTACATCTTATACCTGACATGAATTGGGGGGGGGGATTGGCTAGGAGCATCAGATGGCTCAAAAGCCCTGTCATTATTTAAACCTCAGTGGTGCATTTGTGCAGCACCTTTCTGGTGTTTCCTGATCCTGTCAAGGTGTCAGGAACAACAAGCTTCTGCACTGCTTGTTGGCTCCACTGCAGACCTCTTTACATGCATTGTTTCACAAAGAAACTCATGAGCCAAGAAAAGGGCAATGGTTTTCAGAAGCTGCTCTAAACCATTCCCTGTACTGCAAAGATCAAATGTCAGAACGCAGAAAAATGATAGGAATGTGTGGGGTGAGAAAGATATTATGAGAATGCATCGTAAAATGTTCTTAATATTTGCTGCAGAAATTCCAGACAGCAGACGTCTGCTCTGGTTTTCTTTAGAACAGATTTACAGCATCTTTGAGATACATCCTCCCCAAACTTCAACTTATCAAAAGAAACACAATCATATCTTGTAGGCAACACAAGACCTAGAGTTTGTCTTCAGCTGGTAGATGTTAGACCACTATACCCACACCATGACTACATGCATGTGAAATTGCTTTGAAAATCTTTACTTTTAATTTAACCCAGAGAAAATGTTTTCTTTCTACCAAGTGTTCCATCCCTCTTTCATGGCAAAAGAAGTGAGTTCTGCTTTGATCTACATAATGGATCTGTTGAAGTGTTTTCTGTTCCCCAGATGTGTGTCAGAGCCCTTTCGATAATGTCAAGGTCATTTGTCTAGCAGGCTGGGCTTGAGGCATTCATGAGAAACCAAAGAAAAATATGTATCTTTAGAGAAAAGTTACATCACAAAAAAAACCCTATTCCACTGATTTGCTGCTGCAAATATGCGAACTCACTCATTCTGAAAATGCTACGCTGCTCCTTGATATATAGCTATTTGGGGCATAACTGGGGGTGACCTATAACTTTCAGTTCTCCTGGGAAGCAGACAGATTATTGTATTTTAATCTGTTGGAAGCCACCCAGAGTGGCTGGGGAGGCCCAGCCAGATGGGCGGGGTATAAATAATAAATTATTATTATTATTATTATTATTATTATTAGTGTCAACAGAGCCTCTGAAAGCCACAGTAGCTTCCTAAGATACTCAGTTATGATCCTTGATTGATAAATTTGATTAATTTAATCTTTTTAATATCTTCACATAAGCTTTCCTCACACATGATCACTGTTGCAAATCTATTGTATACCTGTTCTAATGTGCCTGTTTTGAAATGGATGACCCAGCCTTTATGATAGGCATGGAGAACCCATGGCCCTCAAGATGTCTTTGTTCTCCAGCTCCTATCAGCTCCTGCCAGTAGAGCCAGTGGTCAGGGATGATGGGAGTTGTAGTCCAACAGTATCTGAGAGACCACAGTTTCTCCACTCCTGCTGTACAGAATGCTCAATGCATGGTTAAACAATTGAGATATCACTATGGTGAGATTGGACAATAGACTGTTATTAGATGATCAATCTATGGAGTAATGACGTAATGAAGTTTGCTATTTTTGTGTGGAACAGGGTTGGTGCAATGACGTGGAAGTGATGAAATATGGTGTTTGGGAATATTTAAAGGAAGCTTATTGTGAAATTACAGGTGGTATAAGAAGGTCCTAGTGTGTAGAAGTTCTCGTGTGGATCCCTATAATTTTAAAAGACCAAGGGTACAACCACCTATGTGATATGTGGACAATCTAAAACTAACTGCAGGGCTTATGTGGAAGCAGGAAGTAACAGAAAGTGATGGAGAGAACCTGAAGAGACATATATCCAAATATGGATTTGTAGAAGGAGGAAGATGTCTTAGTTTCTGGTATGGGAGGGGGGGAATCTCAAACTTGTCTCAGCCATGGGAAGAACTATTTCTAGTGTTTCAAATGAAAGGAGGCACTGATTAGTAATGCTTGGTGTTTCATAGATGAGCATTTCCTAGTTTCTCTACAACCAGTAACATTTGCATTCAAAGAACTCTAAGAATGTGCACCATATCGTTTTTGTTTTTACATTGATAGGTCAGATGTTTGTATTCCTTGCATTTCTTTCTCCTCTGATCTTACTGCTCCCATCTGCCCCCCCTGCCCCCCCACCTGTGTTTATATATCTGCCAATTTAGGGTGGCATCTTACGCATCTGGTGAAGTAGATTATGGCCCATGAAAGCTTCTGCCATAATTAATTTGTTAGTCTTTAAGGTGTCACAAGACTCTTCACTGTTTACGCTAGCTACAACTAGTCTTCCAGGGGTAATTGAAGACACTGGATTTTAGATTCGACTCATAAAGATTCAAGCAGCCCAGACTCAATGCACCTCAGCAATAGTATCCTTTTCTATGTTTCATCATGTTACATACGATCATTGGTGGGTGCCCTCCCAATAGTTGTGGCTGTGAGCTAGAGAGAGAAGTATATTTGGAAACTTCCCAACAGCTTGAAACTCTATCCTCTTGGGAACATAACTGAGTAGAGCCTGAGAGTCTGGGAAACTGGTATAAGGTGAGGACATTCTGTTTCAATAGCCCATGAGATACCCCAAGGCACTTGGGCTCTCAAAATTACTGCAGAAGCAACATTATAATTCTCAATATAACTGACTAGAACAAGCTTCTAATACACATTCTGTAGGCTTTTGTACATTCAAAAGCCAATGGCTCAGACTTCTGAATCTTTGCTCTGCATCAGAGATGGAGAGGATCCCCCATCCTGGTGTTGTTGTACTCCAACTCCCCTCAGTTCCAACCAGCATGGCTAATTGCCAGGGGTGATGGTAGTTGCAGTCTAATAATAATAATAATAATAATAATAATAATAATAATAATAATAATAATTTATTTATTTATTTATTTATACCCCGCCCATCCGGCCGGGTCTCCCTAGCCACTCTGGGCAACCTCCAACAGAACATTAAAATACAACAATCTATTAAACATTAAAAGCTTCCCTAAACAGGGCTGCCTTCAGATGTCTTCTAAAAGTCTGGTTGTTGTTTTTCTCTTTGACATCTGATGGGAGGGCGTTCCACAGGGCAAGTGCCACTACCGAGAAGGCCCTCTGCCTGGTTCCCTGTAATCTGGCTTCTCGCAGTAAGGGAACCGCCAGAAGGCCCTCGGCACTGGACCTCAGTGTCTGGGCAGAACGATGGGAGTGGAGACGCTCCTTCAGGTATACTGGACCGAGGCCATTTCGGGCTTTAAAGGTCAGCACCAACACTTTGAATTGTGCTCGGAAACGTACTGGGAGCCAATGTAGGTCTTTCAAGACCGGTGTTACGTGGTCTTGGCAGCCGCCCGTTCCCAGTCACCAGTCTAGCTGCCACATTCTGGATTAGTTGTAGTTTCTGGGTCACCTTCAAAGATAGCCCCACATAGAGCACATTGCAGTAGTCCAAGCGAGAGATAACTAGAGCATGCACCACTCTGGTGAGACAGTCTGCTGGTAGGTAGGCGCTCAGCCTGCGTACCGGATGGAGCTGATAAACAGCTGCCCTGGACACAGAATTGACCTGCGCCTCCATGGACAGTCCAAAATGACTCCCAGGCTGCACACCTGGTCCTCCAGGGGCACAGTTACCCCATTCAGGACCAGGGAGTCCTCCACACCTGCCTGCCTCCTGATCTCCAAAAACAGTACTTCTGTCTTGTCAGGATTCAACCTCAATTTGTTAGCCGCCATCCATCCTCTAACTGCCTCCAGACACACAGGAGTGTGAGCCAAAGGTTCCATATGCTGCAGGTTCCCATCTCCTTTAATTCCCCAGACCCAGTTTGCTACTTGGTTCTTTGTGTATACCTCTCCTTACTGCTGACAACTGGTGTCACACACTAGGAATACTTACTTCATTTTGACCCTTGACTTACATCCTGAATCCTGCCTCCAATTAGCTCTAGTTGTTAAGTGTCATCCTACTTCTGATCCCTCAGAGCCTACTTTGTCCTTTAAGCAAGATTTGGGTGGCTTAGCTTTCTAGTAGGGTTCGAGGCTGAATATTTGTTACATTCGGAAGCTGTTTAATTGTTGAATTTATATGGGAAAGAGTATTTGCCTGCTTGAGTTTTTGGAGACGCGAACAGCTGGAAATTCTAATATATAAATAAAACAATGCCTTTATTTAAATTACAATAAGGCTAAGATACACGAGCTAAAGGAAATAAGAAGACCAACAGTACGAAAAGAGTGTGAAGCTTCTTTAATGCAAAATATCCTGAACTTGAAGTACAATCACTCTCTGAAAGGTCTTACAATATTACTTTATCCAGCTGGGTCCCTGTTTGCAAGCACATAGCATTAAAGGTGAGGCTGGGAACTGACGGTGTCAGGTTTCATAGAGAAAACTGGTTTATCTTTTACTAACAATCTTTAGCAATGTGCTGTGACCTGCCCTTGGAGTAGTGGTTTAACAACCTTTGCCCGAGCACACTGTGCCTCTTCTTATATCTTTAATAGTTTACTTGATGGACTATGAAGAACTGCTAGATGACAGTTCTATTTCATTTTTGTCACCACATGGCTCTCCGTTTTTCTCTGAGTCTTTTTCTCAAGGGCACAGTTCTATAAGTCAATGTGGCAATATTCAAGATGGGTATTGCTCTTTCTGCTACTGTATTTTTGAGGCAGTATGTGGAAGTCAGGGACCTGCCAAGATTACAGGCCTTCTGGAGAAAAAATGAAACAGTTTTTGAATTCCAACACATTTCCACTGAAGAAAAATATTTTAAAAAGATTCTACATTTTTTTTTGTGGAAAAATTCTTAAAAGCATTTTTAAGAATTTTTAAGAATGATGGTGATGGATAGCATAATCTAACTGTGATTGTATGGCACTAAGGTGCAACTGACATATATCGTAAAGCTGTTTATACATTATTAATCTCTAATGGTCATGGGGTCACGAAGAGTCGGACACGACTAAACGACTAAACAACAACAACAACAACAACAACAACAACAATCTCTAATGGTAATATTTATTTGCAATAAAAAACTAGTCTTCCAACAAACCATAGCTTTGATCCTGTTGCAGACCCTACCTCTGACACTTCTATTTTGGTAGGACAGGGCAGCTCAATGGTAGAATACAAACTTTGCATGCAAAAGGTCTCAGAATCAGTCCCTGACATCTTAAAGTACAGCTGGGAAAGAAACCCAGGAGAGCTGCTGCCAGTCAGTGTAGACACTACAGAGCTAGATGGGTGAGTTGCCTGATCTGCACATGATACAAATATGAGCATTTGCCAGAGATAGTAGCCAAATTCTTCTCACCGGTCCTAAAAATAATACTTTGAGAACTAAGCACTTGATCTATTGCCGGCAGAAACAAAATTTGATTCTCCCATCATATGAGCTTCAAAGCTTTAAAGGCAAATAGCAAATGCTCAAATGTTTCAAGAAGAGGGGGGGGGACAAAGAAAGGAAATAATTTGCAACAGTACTTGGACCATATTACAAAAAAGGCACCTAAATATATATATGTGAATATGGAAGAAACTTGGCAGTTTAATAACTAGTTAAATTTCAAAAAAAATTGTACATCCAATGATTACTCAAATTGGTCAGGTTTCATATGACAGTGCCCTTGAAATTTTAAGAATAACAAAAGCCACCAGATTAAGGGCCCTTCTCACATTACTGGGGTGAAGTGGATTCCGCCTTCGCTTTATTCTTCACTCCTCCAAAAACAGTTTAGGAGGGGGGAGAAAGATTTACACTCACCACTGTTGACACTATCAAGGGAAGAAAGCATGTCTCCCCCCCCTTTTAAATTTACAGATGGACCACATACAGATGGTCTTTTCAGGGAGGTGGGGCAGAACCACAGCTCAGTGGCAAAGCATCTACTTTGCAGGCAGAAGGTCTCAGGTCTGATCCTCAGCATCTCCAAGTAGGGCTGCATTTTGAAGGAACATGAGCTCTATCTCACAGTTAAGGCCCCCAGTTCTAAAGGCCTTCTAGTGGTTCCCTCACTGAGAGAAGTTACAGGAAACCAGGCAGAGGGCCTTCTTGGTACACCTTCCCTTCAGATAAACAACTGCACAACTTTCTGAAGACATCTGAAGGCAGCCCTGTATGGGAAAGTTTTTAATGGTCAGTGTCTCACAGTGTTTTTATATTATGCTGTAAGGTGCTCAGAGTGGCTGGAGCAACTCAGTTGAGTGGGTGGGGTTCTTCTTCTTCTTCTTCTTCTTCTTCTTCTTCTTCTTCTTCTTCTTCTTCTTCTTCTTCTTCTTCTTCTTCTCTATATGTTGTGGGAGAGTGCAGGAGCCCACAGCTTGCTTCTGTATACCATGCGTGTGGAGGGATTCCCTATGCTTCTATACTGCCTTTCATCTAACAAGATATCAAGACTGTTTATGTTATGGGGAGAGGAGCTCCTTCAGATAACTGGATCCTAAATTGTTTAGCTCTCTATATGCCAAAACCTGGCAGACCAGTGACAGATAGGCAGCCAGCACAGGCCTTTGAGAACGGGTGTTATCCTGCAGAATTGCCCATCAGCATTCAGACTGTTGCATTCTGTACCATCCTCTGGGCCGTTTTCAAGGGCAGCCCCATGGAGAGCAAGTAGCAGTAATCCAGCACAGCACTTTCTAATCCAAATTATTAAACATCACAACAATTATTGGCACTTGGGTCTCAAAGACTGCGACCCTTTGCACTTATCCTGAGGTGCACAGTAAGACTTAGTTTTCAGTAAACTTGTGCAGGATTATACTTGCACATCTATTTGCAGATGCAATTCTTGTCAGATCCCCTGTTTTAAAGGCATTTCTTCTTTAGCCTGCCTTAGACACTAAGCTTTTTAATGTTCATTCCCTGATGAGAACTATCAGTTTGAATCTGCTCTGCATCTGAAATACAAGCAGGCAGGAATCTGCTCTTATTTGTATGCTCCCATTATAATACAGCTCCTGCTTTTGTAAAATGGGAATTATCGGCAGGTTGAGACTACTCTGTCTCAGTTATGCCCAACGTCAAGATAAAATGCAGAAATTGTTAGGAGTTTATGTGTCAGGGACGGGGTTTTTGTTTTGTTTTGTTTTGGGGTTTTTTTTAGCAGTGAAAAATAAAAATGGCTCAAAACCATATGAATCCTGAAATACCAGCTCAGTTTTGGCTTCTAATCCTGAGGCTTCAGAACTGATCTGGGATTTCAGGTTGTATGTTTGTGAGGGGGAAAATGAATAAGAAGCACTTGAACGTGTAGTTCAAAAGGAGCACTGCAGGCAATGAAAGGAAGCACAGACACGCTTCTGGCTTATTCCCAATTACCCCAATTGATGCGTGGAGCAGAGAGTCATGGCTTGACGAGAAGCCCTAGCAAGACGCTTGTAGAGAAATTTGGAGGGAGGGAGAGCACAAAAGACCATCACATTTGTGGAGGACAATTTGTCAATATTAACTTATCTCCATATACTTTTGATTCCCCCCCCCCGAAAGTTTTTCTCTGTTATTTATTTATTCACAAGCAGTGAACGGCCAGTGGGGCAGGGTGGAGTCAATGGGATGGTAGATAGGGCACCCGATCTCCCCTCTGTGGCTTTATTCCACTTCCACAGAATACCAGTTGCTGGTATTTGCAGGTGAGGAGAGCACTGTTGAGCTCAGGTCCTGCTTCTGCGCTTCCCTCGGGCAGTGTGGTGTAGTGTAGTGGTGTAGTGGTTAAGAGCGGTAGACTCGTAATCTGGGGAACTGGGTTCGTGTCTCTGCTTCTCCACATGCAGCTGCTGGGTGACCTTGGGCTAGTCACACTTCTCTGAAGTCTCTCAGCCCCACTCACCTCACAGAGTGTTTGTTGTAGGGGAGGAAGGGAAAGGAGAATGTTAGCCGCTTTGAGACTCCTTCGGGTAGTGATAAAGCGGGATATCAAATCCAAACTCCTCTTCTTCTTCTTCTTCTTCTTCTTCTTCTTCTTCTTCCTCTTCCTCTTCCTCTTCCTCTTCCTCTTCCTCTTCTTCTTCATCTAGTTGGCCGCTGTAAGAAAAGGTCGCTGGACTAGATGGGCCTTTGGTTTGATATAACAGTGCTGTTTTTTACATTCTTATGCACACAGCATGCCATCCCTCACCATTCTTCTTCCAACCCATTCAGTATCACCCTTTGCAACTTCCTGTTGGGAAACATCATAGCCCTCATGGGCATGCCAGTAGTGGGCAAAAATGGGCAGAGCAATGAATGTGACTCTTCTCTTTATACACACATATATTCTGCACACAGGTGTCATGGGCTAGATGTCAGCTTCACACTGAAGGGGGACTTCACCTGCAGCTGATCAGCCTTCAAGGACACAGAGGAGAAGGCGCTGGTGAGAACTAGCTGGCTGCAGCCTTCTTCAGCAGAGCTTTCGGCAGCAGTCAGATGCTGGATACAGCGCTTGGATTTCCTGGCCCTACCTTGCTGCTTCCTGCTTGTCTTGACCCCTGACCCCATGATCATTAGATTCCCTGACCCCTGGACTATTTGAACACATGGATTACTCTTTGCCCAGCCCTAGGACTTTGGATGCTGACTCTGCCTCCTGGCAAGTACACCTCAGAGACACTTCCGGTTGGCTGGCCTCCCACTCTATTGAGCTCTGCACATCGTTGCTCAGCAACGAGGCTACTACAACAGATGCACACAAACACACCTCAGCATCCTCCATCCAGGAAAGCAAGAGACATCAGCACGATCCAAGGGCACATTCCAGCCATACAAAATCCAGCAACGAGGAGTGGACACAGAGCAGGTCTGAGAGGCGATATGGCCTGAAGACAGTCCTGAAGGGTGGCTAGAGAGCCTGGAGGACCACATTTGGCCCCAGGTCCTGTGATTACCCACCCTTCATTTAGGGCAGTGATGAGGCACCTTTGGTTTTACAGTTGTTACTGCACTAGAACTCCCATCATCCCTGCCCATTGACCATGCTTGCTGGTTAGAGTTGTATTTCAGCAACATCTGGAGGGCCATATGTTCCCCCCTCCCCCAATCAAGGCCATAAAGGAATTCCAGTCCTGTGAGCAACTGCACTGAAGGTTACGGTATAATGGACTGAAGGATACGGTATAATGGACCCGACTCCTAAACTCTGCTCTTGCCATATTGGCAGAACCATATCTGGTATGTAGCTGTGCCATACATGCTGCCAGTGGCTTTGGAAGAGGTAAGAGTTCAGGGGAACTACCCTACTCATTGCTTTTTATACAAAACTAATTTGCAATTCAACTCCACTATCCAAAAGTCCATCTAAAGACACCTTTTGCAGCAAAATGGATCAGAACAATACTCACAGAATCATATATTTGGAAGGGACCCTGGAAGTCATACAGTACAACCCTTTTAGACTTTATATTTTAGACTTTCCTGATTGTGACCTTGACCTAGAATTGTATTTACAGCCATCATTTGATTCTTTAGGTTCACCGTCACAACTATGTTTTTAATTTAGAAACCATTTCTTAAGGATTCTCACTGATTGCCATGTAAGTTTGCCAAACTCTCTAGTAATCCACTTTGTACTGTAGCTGTATACCGGTAGATGAAAAATATTCATCATGCCGCTATGGTAAACTAATTGTGGATTGAGAGCCGTAGTATGGTTTGGATGTAGTTGAACATTCTCAGACTTCTGAAAACTTTTGCTTGTAGATTATTTGCTTTTCCAGCTTTATATATCATGTTGTATGGGATACAGACTTAATTTTATATCTCAGGTCACTCTGTACCACCAGATGAGCTATGCAACTCCGTATTTTATTCCTCAGAACTTAACGTAACAATATTAAAATGGAGCCCTGGGGTGTATGATTGAAGATTAATAGCTTAAAGTGTTGTATGGAAGGTAGTGCGCCAAACTGAGTTATATTGGATGGGAGGGGTCTCCTACATAGAAAGTGAAGCAAAGAGAGAGATAAATGCCCATGAGAGTAGTTTTAAAGTGTGGAACAATATATACGAATGAAACTGTCAATTCTCTTCTCAAAAGTCTACAATTTCTTCTATGGTTTTCTATTATTTAGTACCCAAAATATGTCAGAATCTGAATCCAAATAAGAACATTAAGAAAGCCAGTTGGATCAGGCCAAAGACTTATCTTGTTCAGTATCCTGTTCTCACAGTGCCCACCCAGATGTCTGTGGAAAGCTTGAACATAGACATCTGGATGGGCACTGTGAGAACAGGATACTGAGCAAGATAAGTCTTTGTCCTGATCCAACTGGCTCTCTTAATGTATGTTCTTAATCAGTTCTTAATCTCTTAATCATTTCCAGGAAATTACAAGTTCCAACAGTTGAGGTAGACATTTCAAGAGCTACTGACTATATTATATATATATATATATATATATATATATATATATATATATATATGCTCATCTTCATATTTTCTGAAGCCAGGCAGATCTGAGCAAAAATAGGCACTTTCCAAGTCGAATTGAGTCATTTTCTGAGATACTGAATCATGCCCTGGACTACATCCTGTCGTTGAAACACACCACTTCAGGGCCACAGGTTCCCCATGACAGCCACGAGGGATGCAAAAATAGAATCTGAGGACTATGTTTCTAAAACCATTAGGAGCAACAACAACAATGAAACCTTTCTTTAAATATGTCAGAAGCAGGAAACTGGCAAGGGAGATTGTTGGACTGTTGGATGAATAGGGAGTAAAAGATGTGCTAAATAAAGGTAGGGAGATTGCAAGAAAGCTGAATCAACTATTTGTCCCTGTCTTCCCTGCAGAAGATGTGGGGCAAATAGTCATAACTTTCTCAGGAAGCGAGCATGAAAGGTTTAGTGCTATAATGAGTATACAGTAGTACCTTAGTTCTCGAACTTAATCTGTTCAACTCCCGAAACCATTTGAAAACCAAGGATTGGCTTCTGATTGGCTGCAGGAGTGTCAGACGTTTGGCTTCCAAAAAACTTCCACAAACCGGAACACTTACTTCCGGGTTTGCAGCATTCGGGAGCTGATTTGTTCAGCAACTAAGCCGTTTGAGAATCAAGGTACCACTGTATTCTTGTGTACTACTTTACATGCATACATGGGAAGAGACTGTAATTTAGTCTCTTTGCAGGCAGAAAGTCCTGGGTTCAACCCTTGCCATCCCAGAGCCAGTGGATCAGAGCCAAATCTGATCAGTTGTAAGCTGTCCTGAGTCCCTGTTGAAATCAAAGGCAGGCTATATATAGAAACGATAATACAGTGGTACCTCGGGTTAAGAACTTCAATTCGTTCCAGATGCCCGTTCTTAACCTAAAACGGTTCTTAACCTGAGGCGTGCTTTCATTAATGGGGCCTCTTGCTGCCGCTGCGCCGCTAGCACACGATTTCCTGGTTAGCAGAGCTTGTAACCCGAAGTTTCTGTAACCCAAAGCATCTGTAACCCGAGGTACCACTGTAATGATGAGAAGACTTTGCTATGTGTGTGTGTGTGTGTGTATAGTTTAGTCGTTTAGTCGTGTCCGACTCTTCGTGACCCCATGGACCAGAGCACACCAGGCACTCCTGTCTTGCACTGCCTCCCACAGTTTGGTCAAACTCATGTTTGTAGCTTCAAGAACACAAGAACACTGTCCAGCCATCTTGTCCTCTGTCGTCCCCTCCTCCTTGTGCCCTCCATCTTTCCCAACATCAGGGTCTTTTCCAGGGAGTCTTCTCTTTTCATGAGGTGGCCAAAGTATTGGAGCCTCAGCTTCAGGATCTGTCCATATATATATGTATGTAAAATAAAATTGATACAAAAATTCACATTAACCAATATGAGCAAGAATTCATTTATACTATTCTCAAGACCTAGCTTGGAGCTATTTTCAGCAGAGGTACATTGCCATGAAAAGCTATAGAAGTTTATTAGTTTGTGGTTGCAAAACGCCCAATCCCTTGGCCTTAAAACATTGCAACACAGTTCATTTGATGCATTATTTTAGATGGGTTGATAGAACGGAATATTCAAATTTGCATATTGGCTTGTTTTATATATAACAAAACTATCAGAGAAAGCATGGCATGTCATAGGTACAGTGCATCTCTGCATAGGGAGTTTCTTGAGGGAGGGCAAGAGACTATTAGCATAATATGTATTTCCAGTGTACCTAGCTGACGGGGTAAATTTACAGCTAAAGTGTGTGGACTATAGCTCACAATCACTTGGTTCCACAGTGTTTTACATAACCCCTCAGGTGTCTGAGAACTCCACTCCCTCAGTCAATCACTCTTCATAATATATCGGGCACTACCCGACCTGATGGGGAGGAAGCAAAATTGAGCATGTAAAGTACAAAAATACATATTCATAACAGAAAATCCAACATGTTATTTCAGTTTGTTGATGTCTGTAAGGACGTGGTGGGTGAAAGATGGATAGGCCAAGTTAAGTGATGTTCTTGTAGATTCACCATGATGTGTATGATAAAAGAGACCCATTAAATAGTATATCTTATTTATGGAGCAGCAGAAGCAGCCCCTATGGATTGTCAAATACCCTATGAAATATCACCAGGCATGATAATGCCTTCTTGCTAATAGTCCCATTGTTTATCAGACCTCAGCAGCAAGACAGTTACTGAGAAGGTATTTTGAGGGGTTTTTTCTTCTTCTTCATTATTTCTATATAACCCACCAAAACAGTTGCAGAGAGTGTTGGAAGGGGCTGGTTGGAAGAAGAGGGAACAGAAACCCACAGACTGAGTTAAAGTCCCCATAGTACCCCAAGATGATCCATATATGTATCCGGTACTTGAATGTGAGACATGTTCCTAAAGGAACTTCCATCTTTTTTCAGAGCTCTCTAAGCAGGATGGATGGACTTACAGTGCTTTAAGTGAGTTGGTATGTAGTAGTGCTTAGAATGTTGGACGGAGACCAGGAGACTCAGGTTTAAGATCCCCACTGAGCCATGGCACTCATCACTAGGTGACACTGGGACAGTCTATCATCCTAACCTGCCTCACAGGGCTGCTGTGACCATACAATTGGCATGCTGCTTTGAGCTCCACATTTCAACTAGAACATGTTCCGGGTCAGCCTTCAGCATCACTTGGAGTCCTTTGGGCTGTGTTACTCCCTGAAGACAGACCATCCTAAAGGTCCACTAAGACTCCCCTCAGTCTGGCTGCTGCAATCTGGTCCATGCTGTGTTAATGACATAACTAAGGTGGCATCTCATGCAGCTCTGTGACTCTACAAATGAGATGCGATGGATTTTTGAATCAGAAGATAATTCTGTTCCGGCATAGAGACTATATATCCATCTGTGAAATTTTAAAAGATGATGCCGTTAAGGTGCTACACCCAATATGCCAGCAAGTTTGGAAAACTCAGCAATGGCCAGAGGATTGGAGAAGATCAGTCTATATCCCAATTCCAAAGAAGGGCAGTGCCAAAGAATGCTCCAACTACCGCACAATTGCGCTCATTTCACACACTAGCAAGGTTATGTTTAAAATTCTACAAGGCAGGCTTAGGCAGTATGTGGACAGAGAACTCCCAGAAGTGCAAGCTGGATTTCGAAGGGGCAGAGGAACTAGAGACCAAATAGCAAACATGCGCTGGATTATGGAGAAAGCTAGAGAGTTCCAGAAAAACGTCTACTTCTGCTTCATTGACTATGCAAAAGCCTTTGACTGTGTCGACCACAGCAAACTATGGCAAGTTCTTAAAGAAATGGGAGTGCCTGATCACCTCATCTGTCTCCTGAGAAATCTCTATGTGGGACAAGAAGCTACAGATAGAACTGGATATGGAACAACTGATTGGTTCAAAATTGGGAAAGGAGTATGACAAGGTTGTATATTGTCTCTCTGCTTATTTAACTTATATGCAGAATTCATCACGCAAAAGGCTGGACTAGATGAATCCCAAGCCGGAATTAAGATTGCCGGAAGAAATATCAACAACCTCAGATATGCAGATGACACAACCTTGATGGCAGAAAGTGAGGAGGAATTAAAGAACCTTTTAATGAGGGTGAAAGAGGAGAGCGCAAAATATGGTCTGAAGCTCAACATCAAAAAAACCAAGATCATGGCCACTGGTCCCATCACCTCCTGGCAAATAGAAGGGGAAGAAATGGAGGAAGTGAGAGATTTTACTTTCTTGGGCTCCTTGATCACTGCAGATGGTGACAGCAGTCACGAAATTAAAAGACGCCTGCTTCTTGGGAGAAAAGCAATGACAAACCTAGACAGCATCTTAAAAAGCAGAGACATCACCTTGCCGACAAAGGTCCGTATAGTTAAAGCTATGGTTTTCCCAGTAGTGATGTATGGAAGTGAGAGCTGGACCATAAAGAAGGCTGATCGCCGAAGAATTGATGCTTTTGAATTATGGTGCTGGAGGAGACTCTTGAGAGTCCCATGGACTGCACGAAGATCAAACCTATCAATTCTTAAGGAAATCAGCCCTGAGTGCTCCCTGGAAGGACAGATTGTGAAGCTGAGGCTCCAATACTTTGGCCACCTCATGAGAAGAGAAGAATCCTTGGAAAAGACCCTGATGTTGGGAAAGATTGAGGGCACTAGGAGAAGGGGACGACAGAGGACGAGATGGTTGGACAGTGTTCTCGAAGCTACGAACATGAGTTTGACCAAACTGCGGGAGGCAGTGCAAGACAGGAGTGCCTGGCGTGCTATGGTCCATGGGGTCACGAAGAGTCGGACACGACTAAACAACTAAACGACAACATCCATCTGTGATAATGGAGTGTTTTCAGTATTGATATGGAGCCCTGCAGTATACACATTGGCAGAGAAGCAATCACACATTATGTTTTTGTGGAAGTTTAGGCACAGATATCACTCTCAATAGTGGTGTGCTGACTGACAAAAAGCAACACATGAATTGTCCCTCACAGAGCACTTGAAGTAAAAACTACAGTTTTTTTTGTTTGTTTTTTTTGCTATTGACTAAAATGGAGGACTTCTGGGATTGAGTTCATGCCCCAGAATAGAAGAAAATTCACTGTTCAAAGATATGACCATTACATTCATTGAGTTCTTTGTATACTGAAGTATCAGCATTGCTATTATTTATAACACTGAGCTTTTATGGGCATGGGCCATTGCCTTTGCCCATTGGTTCTGATTAATAGACTAGGCCCAAATCTCTGTGCCATGTCATGCTAGAAGTTACACTCTCTGACCTCTTCCTTATGCTGAAAACATATTGCACTGGAATAAATTCTTTTTGCATATTGCGTTCTGTGAGCATAATGGTTCACTTTCCAAATCTAGCTGCTCTTTTGGCAAATTGCTTTGTTCACTGGCGCTACTGTTTAATTTATTGTCCCCAAATGTGACATTTATCCACCTAGATTTTGCTTTCCATGATTTTGTTAGAGATGGGCTGAAACCGTGCGACATAGTTCATTAACCTATTGGACCCTCTCCCCAGGTTTTCCTCGACACCAATTTTACGTGCCATGTGTGTCAGAGACAGACTGGGATCTACACTGTCCCCAGTTGAGATGCCTGCCTATATCTGGAATCATGGCATGCAAGCATAGCAGACGTGTGGCCAGATTTAAAATAGTAGTGTTATTTCCACCTTATTAGAAGTGGGCAAGCATTAGAAGACCCCTGCTTTCCCATCTAGTCCATCACCCTCTTTTACAGATGCCTCTAGGAAGCCTACAAATAGGCTATGAAAGCAATAGCCCCATGACTCCTGGGCCTCGGTGGTGATGGCATGTAGCTAACATCCACTGATAGCCCAGCACTCTGTGGATTTGTCTAATCCACTTTGGATTTGTCTGTCCGGATTTGTCCAGCCACCATCACGTCTTACGAGAATGAATTCTGGGGGTTCATTTTGTTTTGTGTGGAAGAAAGCCCTGCCTTTCTTTGCCCAGAATCTACTGCCAATCAATTGCACTGTTGGCCAAACCATACGCTACATTAAATATGTAGCATGCAGCTATATCAGTTTGTTTGTCTAAAAGAAATACAGTATACCAAAAATGTGGGATTATATTCAAGAATGCAACGTGAAGCGAATGGAAGCTGCACCTTTCCCTACTGTTCTGTGACCCTGACAAAAACTCTTCCCATGTGGTTTAGCCTTTTCTTGTCAACAAGTTGCTTCAGCCCCTTAATCATCTTTGCCTTGCCAAGTCCTTTCCAATTCTTTAATGTGCCTTCAGAGCTGGAGATTCCAGTGGCATAGATACAAACTGAATCTGAGCATAGCTGCCAAGTTATCCCTTTTTTAAAGGGATTTTCCCTTATGCTGAATAGGCTTCCTCGCGAGAAAAGGGAAAACTTGGCAGCTATGAATCTGAGAGACAGTGATTTGTTCACCTTCACTAAATAGAAATTGGACCCATTTTATTACTTATTTTTATCAATTAGATTTTTTGCCTGCCCCTCAGCCGAAGTTCTCAGGGTGATATACAGTACAAAGAAAACAATAAAATCATGAAATTTTCAGTTGCCAAGTAGCATCAATGAAGGCAGTAAACTTGAATCAGTTACTAGCTGACTGACTCAAAAGTAGGAGTATGGAGTCAACCTTGCGATCTTTTATTTTTGTATGCCAAAATGCAAAACTTCAAATCTACGAGTTGCCATCTTTTAGAATTAGACAGAGAATTCCCTGTGTGACTTTATGGTATCCCAATAGCAGTCATCTCATATTTTTCTCCATTCAGAATCTTCTAATGTATCTGCACTTCCACTATTTCAGATTTTATTGAATGCTGCTTTGAATGAAGCTTTTGAGAACTTGAAGGGGAGCAGGCTGTCTTTTGTGTCTGAAATGGAGCTGAAAAAAAATCCACGAGAAAACATCCTATTGTACACACAAAGTCTCTCAGGAGAAACACAACACTAAAAAAGAGACATTCATGCTGCAAATTTTTCTGTTGAAATTTACGTGCCTGTCAGTCTCTCCGTTGAAAGGGTTTCCGTTTTTGGCCTAATGCCGGGAGTTTGATATCCAAGGCATTGGTGGCAAAGTGATTTGTTTCCTTTTGCTCAGGCCTTTTTGGTGGGTGAATTATATTTCAGTTAGCCGCTGTATCCATAGTTACAGTATTTTCCCCTTTGACGCAGCAACCCTGCCAGGTGAAGTTTCTTCACTTCTCAGCCAACAAGCTTGCCTTAACTCTTTGGTTAAAGCTAATTGCTTTTAATACAGCAGCTCTTTTCCTCTCCCCATAGCATCCCTGGCCTTCCCAAAATCTGCATGATGCCAAGAAAGCTGTTCTGTAACCCCAGGGGGGAAATAAATAAGTGCATCTATAAACTGGGACCAATCAACAAAGCAAACTTTAATTTGAATGGAAGAACCAGACCCAGGAAAGGTGTTGCAGAAGTTTAGCACTATGCTCCTTATTAAGAAAAACCATAGAGTGGGCAATGCAGTTTGCAACCTCAAGCATTCTGGGAAGACACTGTATTTAAACAAGGGATCTCTTTCTGCTCGGATTTGCTTATTAAGGGCATGGCCTTTAATTCTTCCTCTTCTTCTTCTTCCCCCACCCCCAGTGCTAATTGATTCTCATAGCATTTGAAAGAATCCATGATTAGCAGTCCTCAGGCTAACCAGTAGCATATTGAGTAGCATGCTAGCAAGCCTAGGTTGGGAATTGAGTCAGAATGGTCGGAGCAATGCCAGCTCCAAAGGCTAAATTGGTTACAGAGCTTGGGGAATGAGGAAATGGGAGGGAGAGGGATTTGCCAACTCACTGCCTGGGCTCTTAGCACCATCTGTTGTTGGCAACAAATCTGAGAGAACTCCTCATTTATCCCCCTCCATCAGCCTATAGGCCACAAGAGTGAGAGAGAATGGAGGTGCATTAGAAAAGTGGGAGCTAATTGGCATACATTGCCATCATATGTACATTGAAGCCTATCAGATTTTGTTAAGTACTAATGGATCCTCAATTAGGAATCTTTCATATTAACCCAAAAGGAAATGGTGTGCCTGCTTTTCTGCTTCCTGCTCCCCTGCCCATTTGAATGTTAAGGGGATATCTTAGGTACCCAGGGCCCTTTGATTTTACTAATATTATCATGATTCAGTACAGATGTGAAAAAGCATTTGTCATCCCATTTCAAAGCATACACTGGGTTTTGTCCAGAATCAGGGGAGGTCGGGGATGTGGGAAGACTCAGGGATAGTTCTTCAACAGTTTGTTTATTTTATTTTATTTTTTCATTTTTATATCCTGCTTTTTCATGAAAGTTATTGAATGTCGTTAGGTCTAAAATCCCCAAAGAGAAATACTAAAAATATCATCTTAAGACACTCTGATTGATTTTAAGAGCAGGCTTCATTGATAGATCATGGGGTTCCAGTAAAAAATAAGGTAGGTCTAACAAGTCTGTAGCCTGAATAGGGATGGATGAAGGCAGCGCTTTCCTTTATTCATTGCATGCATCACTGTTTCTGTCCCGCTGCAGTTCGCCTTCCACCAAAAATCACATTATTTAGCTGTACTCTGTGGCAAAATTACACGAGTCATTAATTCCATAAATCATGTAAACTGTGTTTTTCATCATGTCCTTCCACCCCAATTCATTTCAATGCAAGGGAAACGCAATGCCGATGGAGGCGGGTGGGGGCAACGTAATGAACTACCGTACGTATCATTTGCAGAATGAAAGCAACAGCAACAGCAAATACCAATTGTGTTTGCTGGATTGCTTTCCATTTTGGGCACGGGACAAATGAGCGAACACCAGCAATTTCTGATCCCGTTTCAGTTTTTGTCGCAATTCTCCAACATCCCTCGGCATGACCACCTATTTCTTACAGCATATATTATGCAGTCATACCTCAGTTTAAGTACACTTCGGTTTGAGTATTTTCAGTTTAAGTACTCCGTGGACCCGTCTGGAACAGATTAATCCACTTTCCATTACTTTCAATGGGAAAGTTCGCTTCAAGTTAAGTACGCTTCAGGTTAAGTACAGACTTCCGGAACCAATTGTGTACTTAAACCGAGGTACCACTGTATACTGTGGCTGTGCTATAGGTATTCTGGTATAAACTGGCATCTTGCTGTGTGTTCTCAATTGATGAACAATTTCCTCCTCAGCGTTTTGTTCAGTATGTTTCTTCTGTGTATGTAGCTGAAGCAGGTCACTGATCCAATTGGCATCTTCAGCCTCCTTGGAGAATTAACAATGTTTTTCCCCACCATACAATGGGCCTTGTATGAGACACTCAGAAATGGGTTGTATGGATCAGAGGAGAAGTGTGGGGGAAAGGAGGGGGAGCGGTAGGAATGCAACCTCTTTAATATTAAATGATGTGAATTAATATTTAATGGAGTAAAAGACACATCTTGGTTTGTGTTACTGCTTACAGGAAAATGGGCTGTGTTAATCTGCGCCGAATTGTCCAGAGGATAGTCGAAGTGGTGGAAAGAACAAAGCTGAGAAATGTTGCAGCTCAAGCCTGACATGCACTGTAGAGGCCCTTGCCACATCCGGTAGGACAAAATACAGAGTTTCTTAAGAGCTAAAGACACTCTGAGGTTCTGGGCGGGCAGGTGGTGGAATCGGAATCAGGGCTTCTGGATTTTGCAGAAGGGCATGATAATATATGCTCGCCTTTATGAAAAAAAAGGCAGCTGGGTTATTTGACAGAAAAAAGCCTACAGTCAAATGTTTATGTAAGCTCAGGATGTTTTGCGGTGAGTGATTTATTTCGGCAAAAGGCCCTGTGCCGTTGCACTTGGAGTAGCCGTACCAAATCCAACAGTACAGGGTTAAGGGAAGACCAGAGTTAAGAAGCAGGAAATATTACGGTAGCATGAAGGTGTTAATGTAATCCAATTGGACATGAAGACATTCTGAACATAGACAATCTCAAATACCCCCTACACTTAGATCTCCTCTGCCTCCTCGTTACAAGACATATGGTCCTCTGACAGAGCGTCTCAGAGCAGCAGGTTAGTTTACACACCATATGTAGGCAATTGGTCGGCTCGGCAGAGTTGCGTCAAGGTTACTGCATCTGCCCTAACTCAGAATTTCCTTGTACTTGTAGGTTTTGCATCAGGCAGTTGTGTTATTTTAGCAGTGATTCTGCGGGATTTCAGTTTTGAAAATCAACACTGGGGTTTCCTTTATTTTCTTTTGATTAATTTTGACTTTGTAACGGTGCCTCCAGAGAGGTAAGAGTCCAGACACATGGTACAGAAACTATTGTCAGAAACTCTATATTCATAGTAATATTTATCTGAGGGGCACAGGGGGGGGGGACCAGCCTGACTGAACCCAATGTACAAGATTACCTTTGATGCATCAGTGTTGCAGAGAGCTGATTAGTGTTTTCTGAAATGCAGAATTGCTGATACAAGTTACTTTAAAAAAAAACCAAACAGCCAGCATTTATCATTTAGGATTTATATTTACATTTTTCTGAAGTAGTAAGTGTTCTTCCAGCTCTTATGACTAAAGCAGCCTTCCTCAACCAGGTGTCCTTGAGATGTTTTGGACTACAACTCCCATAAGACCAACCAAGCATTGCTAATGGTCGGGGATTACCATTGGGGAAGGTTGCACTAGACCAGACATCCCCAGACTTCGGCCCTCCAGATGTTTTGGACTACAATTCCCATCATCCCTGAACCACTGGTCCTCTTGGGAGTTGTAGGCCAAAACATCTGGAGGGCCGCAGTTTGGGGATACCTGCACTAGACCATGTAGCTATTTTTGGGTGGCATACTCTTGTTTTTATACACAGTTGCACATCTAAACTTAAATTGGTAACTATTGTCGAATTAACATTGTTGCTGAATGACTCATTAGCTAGGACCTTAGGAAAAAGAAGCACACAAAATGACTGGAAATCCTCAAAATAGGTCTGGCCCAAATTCAGAAAAGTACTTCTGTTCTCCAGTTCCCTTTTAAGTATTATGTACGTCCATACCTCTTGTTAGATGACTGGCATCGTGGCTCACATGGTGAGTAGTTTATTAATCGCCTATCAAATACTACTTGACTGGTCGTTTGAATCTACCCCTTATGTGATTTAAATGGATGCAGATGTGATCAGATAATGGCTGCAAATATATTTGCATTTCCAGATGACTATAGGTACAGTCTATATGCATTCTAATCTTTGCCCAGATGCTGGCTGTTATTATATGACATCATGAACAACATTAAGGATGCATCCAAATACCACTTTTTAGGCATTTACAGGAGAGTTCATCAAGTCATTTGCTGTTCATGCTCCCCCCCTTTTTTAAGGCTCAGAAAAGGTCTGCTGCAGTGAAGTGTGTAGCTCCACAAAATATTGATCTATCTAGTGGGAGAATCAGTTTAAATTTAAAAAGGGAAGAGCTAGCAGCCTTTAAGAAACTAGCTCGGTTTCCCTAGGCTAAAAGGGTTAGGCTTTTTTTTGTAGGTGAAAAAATAGACTCAGCTGAAAGTTTCAGCTTTCAGTTCAGCTTGAAACCAGCTGAGAACTAGTCTAGTTAATCAAAGCTAGAAATAAAGCAATAAAGCTGGGCTCCGAGAACCACTGTTTGAAACCCTGGGCAGCTACTACTAATCGGTGTGGACAAGCCTGAGCTAGTAGACCCAAAGGTCTGATTTGGTGCAAGGCAGATTCCTGTGATTTCACGGGGCCCACCAACCACCTGAACTAGTCTTCTGTTTTCATTTTCATTGTTGTTACCCATGAAGAAGCAATCCTAGTGAGATTTAACTTCTCAACCAAACTGTCAGATCAACTCACCACCATTCATCTGATTTCCTACAGCATAGTAGTAAATGTAGGTTCACTATGTGAACCCCCATCCAACCCACATTTTCTCATATCCATTTAGTTATGTGAATAAGCTCCGCAACACACATTGTGGATGAAGGATGTGTGCCTGTCTGTTATAGGCCAGGGACCTTCCAACTCTGGGGGTCAAAAGTATGCTTCTGTAATGCTGTGTGTTTTGTATCCTGTACAACTCATACAACCAGGATGCTGTTTGTATGGAAAATAGGGATACTTGGAGACCTTGGAGCATGAAGGAATATATCTGCAGGAAGGAGTAAGGAAGTGGGATAGTGGAAGGCGTAAGGAAGTGGGATAGTGGAAGGCTGCTTGAGACAGATTTGCATTCAGGCAAATGAAATCTGTTTCCCCTTAGATAGATCATTTGTTTAAATGTCTGCACGTCATAAGCAGATGACCACCTTGCACATTGTTTGAGAGAGATGGATAGGGACAGAGTCTGACTATAGATAGTCCCTACAGAGGGGCAACAGGAGTGAAAACAATATTACTATTGTTTAAAAGTTTTTTCTCTCTCTTCTAAGGATCATACATCAGCTTAGGGCCACTTCACACAACCATTCTGCACAGGGCTAGCCATTTGTTCTTCCAGTTTTGATTTCACCATGATTCAAAACATGGGTTGTCAGTACCATATATTAGGAGAGCATGCTACTCTTTTGCACAGTGAGATTGTGGGCGGGCCACGAGCCCGAGCACATGCTGGGAGAATGGCTGCCATTCTCCCAGCCCATTGGCTGGCTCCCAGACGCAGCGCTCCCTTGGCGTGTCCAATCAGGGTGCTCAAAGGGGGCGTGGCATTGCCACACAAATTACTATCACCTGTGTGGAGCCTGAATTCAATAGGGGAAGTTCAACAGACAACTCAAGGATGACTGTATAAGAAAACTCCCTGACACAACATCTCTGCAAACACCAAAGACACTTAGGTGTGCAAACGCAATCAAGTCAAACATAACTGTGAAGAGAAGCAAAAAAATTAATATTTCAGTTCTTCCTGCTCAAAGACTGTAGTTTCCTTAAGTATTATCTGAATGTTTGCTGGTGGAATAGATATACTGACAGACACTCATTCATGCACACTTCAAAGAATGGGCAATCTACTGGAGGGAATCAGCCCCTTACACTGTGAAAGTTCATTGTCAGCCTGTCAGGCTGGTGCTTCATTACAATGCATTGCTAAATCTAAAAGTGTCTGCTATGGTCAGTTTCAAGCCTTGCAATAATATTGCCCCTCTGCTCCATTTGGAAATTCAAAAATGCTCTACAAGGAAGGAGCCAGTGGAGCTTGTAATGTTTAAGGTAATGCTCAGATGAGGGTCAATGCTTTACCGAGCTGTTCTGAGAGATTCTGAATCCAAGCGTAAGAATTTCTTCCTTTCTTTCCTTCTTCTTTACTTCCTTCCTTCCTTTATTCTAAAGACTGTAAACAAGAGGTATTCAAATATCTTGGTTTTATTTTAGAGGAAGTATTCTTTTCATCTTCTTTCTGAACTTCACATGAAGACCAAAAGAGGCGCTTCAAAATTATATTTTATATTACTGTATTTTCTTTTTAAGTCATAGAAGTAACACCAGAAGTAACATACCACTTGCACAACCATTCTTGAGGGGCAAAGTCTTAGTGTTGTTGCTGTTTTTCATGTTAAAAAATAAAATAAAATATTGAGCATACATAACCAAAACAAAGCCATGTCACATATAATTCCATTTTCACAAATACTGAGTGAATACTGTTTTCTGCATAGACTTTTTACCCCCTGCACCTAATGTCTGGTAAAATTCTCCTTACCTCTTGGCAGAATCTCACAGATGAGCAAACCATCCCAAGGTGAGATGCTGCAGGCTTTCAGGAGGCAGTAGTGCCCCATGTGATGGCATAAAGGTAAAGGACCCCTGGACAGTTAAGTCCAGTCGAAGGCAACTATGGAGTTGCAGTGCTCATCTTGCTTTCAGGCTGAGAGAGCTGGCATTTGTCCACAGGGAGCTTTCCAGGTCATGTGACCAGCATGACTAAACCGCTTCTGGCGCAATGGAACGCCGTGACGGAAACCAGAGTGCACGGAAACACTGTTTACCTTCCCGCCGGAGCAGTACCTATTTATCTACTAGCACTGGCGTGCTTTCGAATCAATAGGTTGGCAGGAGCTGGGACGGAGCAACAGGAGCTCACTCCGTCACAGGGATTTGAACCTCCAACCTTCCAATTGGCAAGCCGAAGAGGCTCAGTGGCTTAGACCGCAGCGCCACCCATGTCCCTCATGTGATGGCATAGGTGGGATACCACTAATTTCTTGACTTCCTAAGGTATCACTGGTGTTAACCAGAAAAGGAGGTGTGAGCACCTCTGGGCTCTGCAGGCATGTACCAACAAGTGTGTCAGACACACCAGGCAGCCACAAGCTCCCTTTGCCTCACCCCTGCCCACCTTGTAAGCACCCTGCTGTATTCAGAAGCTGTGAGAGTGTCAGCGCCTTGCTTACACTGTCACATGGGTCACTACTGATGGTACGTCACTGTCTGAGTAACAACAGAGAGGTAAATGAATTTCATTGGGTACCTATTTTCCTGGATCCAGCACTGCCTATTCTCAGCTAAATATGCAATCTCAGTAGTCAGTGACATGATTAATAGTATCCAGTATCTAAAGAGCTGTCACATGGAAGATAGAGGAAGCTTGTTTTCTCCTGCTCCAAAGGGTAAGGCCCAAGCCACTGGCATCAAGTTACAAAAAAAGGAGATTCCAACTAAACATCAGGAAGAACTTTCTGACAGTAAGAGTTATACGACAGTGAAATGGACTCTCTCAAAAGGTGGTGCACTCACCTGCATTGGAGGTTTTTAAGCAGGTTGTATGGCCACCTGGCATGTATGAATCAGTTGAGTTTCCTTCATTGCAAGAGGCTGGGGTAGGTGACCCTCGGGGTCCCTTCCAACTCTGCAGTTGTATGATTCTAATAGTTCCTGAATTTTAGACAGCTATCTTTCCTTTATTAATTATAAGCTTGTATCAACCTTTCCTGCCTAAGGGAAAACCTTTCCCTTCTTCATGCCATAATATGGCATGCCCGTGTATCTTCCACTAGAAAACTAATACCAGTGATTAGCTAATGCCCTCTCCTGTAATGGGAAAATAGCATCTGAAGACATAGTATGTCCTGTCTAGGTTTAGAGTAAAACATTAGCGCCTGCTCATTCTAACTGGTTCCAAACTCCATGTTTCTGAATGACTACAGGATACCAGCAGGAAGCCAGGACCTTGCTCAGCTACATGGCAAATGAATAGAAAATTTGAGGGGGTGCATACAGTTTTCATTTCAATTTCTGAGACTGATAACATGGGTAAAAAAATATACTATTAAATATATATCAGTATGTTGATAAGACAGCAATAGCTAATATTTCAGGATGGAGGCAAAGGTCTTTTATATTTCACCATGCCTTGAATCTCTTTCAGCCCTCGCCTATGGCAATGTGTTTTTAAACTGATCAAGTTAATTTTTTAATCTACAGTACTATATATTTTGGGAAGTTGTTTGTACGCATTTGGCACTTCTTCAGATATTTTAACCAAATTTTGTATGATGGTTCCTGAGATTAAGGAGCAGGTTACCACCTGTGTTTCAATACAGTTGGATGCCATTTTGAATCAAGATGGCAGACTGAACTTTTCAAAACTGTGCTGTTTCTAACCACTGTTTTCAAAGCCGATATATTGGTTTCTTAGAATTCCCAAGCATTGGGGTATTTGGTTTTTATATTGTTGTTTTTACTGTATTTTTGTGGTTTTATTCTGGAAACTGCATCAGCGTTCTTTTGTGGAGCAAAAATGTAGGGTTGAATCTAAAAATCATAAACACATATTAGGGTACTCAAGTTACGGTTCAGGATTTTTAATATACACTGCTTCATACATCTCCAGAATTATCTCATTAGAATTAAAGCAATGGAACAAATCAACATGTTTCTGTGAGGTGTTTCACTATGTCCTTGTGTTGCAGAAATAAGTATCCTAGATAAACATCAGAACTTTGATATTTTATCCTCCTTCCATTATGCATTGATCCATTAACGTGAGCCTTCTACAGTTGCCTGAATCATCACTTGTCACTCGAGATTTTGAATAAAACCACTAATGTCTCAGAGATTGCCCTGGATTATAATGCCTAAGGTTCCTCTGACTTATAAATCATTAAATTGCACAAAATATTTGTTGATCCACCATCTTTCCACATATTTGCCTCTGCATAGGTTTTTTGGGGTTTGTTTCTGTGACTGTCCAAACAAAATATGAAAATACAGCCTTCCTTGTATCCTTATTAATTTCTTTTCTTCCTCTGTCCCATATTTCACAAGCATTCTTCCAGGATTGCCATCATAGGATGGCTGTGATGTCAGGCTGATATATATTTACTGGTTCGCACCAAAGACATTTCGGGGGGGGGGGAATAGATAATTGTAGAAAACATATTGCACGTCTGCTTTTAAATTCCTTGTTTTTATTTCTCAAATATCTATTTGAATTAAGATGGAATTCTTCCATAGTTTTGTTTTCTCTACTACGTATTTTTCAGAAGAGAGTTCAGAGATGCCTGGTATATGTACCAAAGAGATAAATGTGTTAGTTTGGCATATATAGAAACATTGTGTGTCCTGTAAGATAACATCACCACTGATTTTCTGAATCAAAGCTAGAATTTGTAAACTGACTATGATTAAACTGATCTTGCTGTAAAGGGAAGTTATTTCAGAACACTTCCTTTCTCTCCCACCCCCTGCCCTACCCCACCAAAAAGAAGGGGGCTTAAGGGATCTTTTACAGAGATCATGTTCTTATTCTGTTTTTGTTTAGCCATCGTCTGCTGTCAAAGGTGTTCATGCAGGGCTGAGCTATGAGTTGTGGCACTCTAGTAAACCATCTCCTTTGGAACATTTTTAGCAGCACTGCTTTGAAGATTTGGCCTTTAGCCTAGGAAGGTCAAAACACATTTGGGAGCTTATATTATTTGTCACCAGGGACAGTCAAGGGTAAACCTAGAAGCACATTTCTCTTCCGAATCCACATGCTTAAAATTAAAGTAGCCTGGCTCAGTATTTGTGCAGGGGGGAAATATCGTCTGGGTTTTCTTATGCCTCTTCATGCCAATCTAGTATGCAGCAGTGTGATTATACTGAAAATATACAACTCAGGAATAATATATTATGCATGCACATTCAATAGATATATAAGAGTTTTGGGCCAATATAAAAGCACCCTAGTGCATTGCAGAACACAGCTGTCCATAGGCATGAAACACAGCTGTCTGTAGGTTAAATTCACCTTGCATCTGAGCATACAAATTGTATAGTTACTTTCTAGGAAACTGGGGCGGGTGCATCGGAATATGACATATTCCTATGTTCCCTAAATGATGATCATAAGAAGATAACAAGAGCCCTTTTGAATAAGTCCCATCTACTTTGGCATTTTGTTCTCACAGTGGCCAACCAGAAAGTCTGCAAGCAGGACCTGAGAGTACCAGCATTCTTCCTACTTGGGATTCTCAGCAACTGGTATTCAGACACATACTGCCTCTGACAGTGGGCATAAGAACTCAATACCCTACTGGATCAGTCCAATGGTCCATCTAGTCCAGCATCCTTGTCTCACAGTGGTCAACCAGATGCCTCTGGGAAGCCCACAAGCAGGATATGAGTGAAACACCTGTCCACCTACCATTCCCAGCAACTGGTATTCAGAGGCATACTGTCATTGTGGCAGGCATAGGTTGATCTCTCCCATTTATTTGTTTAATCCTCATTTAAAGCCATCCAAGGTGGTGACCATTATCACCTCTTGTGGTTGATGGTTCACAACCATGATATAAAACCGTGAAGATATAAAACCATCTGGTGGGATTGATTTGAAAATAAAATCCAGCACAAATGGAGGATTCAGATGTAAAGCCAAGGCTGCAGCCAAACATTCCAAAGACTTTATTATATTACATATTTTGCCAAGACTGCAATACCTTGAAGGGATGTCTTTGTAAGAAATGCTGCAAAAATGGGAAGTTGCCAAATTGTGGTCTGAGGGTTGGCAGGAATGGAGAAGCACCACATCTCCTTAATCTGCTGGAAGTTTGATCACATTGACCATGATAACAAAAGCACAAATAGTTTTGACCAGAAGTACTTTGGGAAGAAACGCTAAGGACAGAATGTGCTTAATGATAAGGGAAATAATTGAGTAAATAGAAAAGATAGGTCACTGAAATAGCATGAGAAAAGAGTATAGTGATTCATTGAACTGTTATGACTTATTCCTGAAGATTGCTGAATGACTTCACAAAATTCCAGTTCATGGGGCTTATAAATGGAACTGAAGAAAGTAAAACCATTTGATTAACCATTATATAGTTGTAGGGTAGATGGATCAGTTAGAGCTTTATTGACTGATGGGCCATGGAGAAGGGAGGCCAAGACACAACAGAGGGCTTGTTCGCACGTCTGCTTGTGCCGTGCCTAGAAGGTATGGGTTTGAGCAGTTTCCTCCTTGCCCCACTCCTTTCCCAGGGAAAACCCACTCTTTAGGTCTAAATCAGAACAAACAGCAATCTGCAGAAAACCGGAATTGCCATTTACTCCAATGGAGTGAAGTGATAACAATGTCCAACAGGTGCCTTGTTTTAGGTGACAAGACTGTACTCTCCTGTTCAGGCTCATGTTCAGTTGCTTATACCTCCTGTTCAGCCTCCCGCACTGACCGATCAAAGGCCTAATCAACTTCCACTGAGGCTCCTCTCTCCACAGGAGAGTCAGCAGGGAGAGCCAGCACCCCTCCTTTCTCTTTCAAAGTGGCAAAGTGGCGAGAAAGTGAAGATCAACCTTTCTCCAATCTAGGTTCTGCAGTTCAGGCCGTCCCTTTCTTCCCCCACCATCTGGTCCCGCTATTCCAATCCCAACAGCATTCGTGACCATGTCAAGGAGCATTGAGAGGGAATGATTCCCCTTTTCCCTAACACAGGTATCAGACAGAGCAACCAAGGCAGTCTCAGTGCTGAAACTCGGCCTAAAGCCCAATCAAAATGGATCTAGAGTAGCCGTTTTTGGATTCACTGAATATCACAAATTGCTTTTGAGAGTTTCAAATGCAAGTTTCCATCTGATAGAAAGCAAAGGGGGCTGCTTTTGGTAACCACAAAAGCCCCTTGTGCATTCAGAAATTTAAAACCCTGGCCAGTAAAGAGAATCCAAAACATCAACAATTAAACAAAGCTTGTTGATGGGGGTAGGGACTAAAGCCCAAACTAGGTTTGTTTTTGAAAAATCTGCAAAAGAGCAATGATTAATACCCAACTGGACACAGATAACTGGTGCCTGAAGTTTGCAAAATCAATGGCATTTTCAACAAAGAAGGTTATGCAGCATTGATAACTTTGGTGTGAAATGAAAATTCAAGGCTTGCTAACAGATTGCTCATTGGATTCATGGTTTCTCTTCAATGAAGTAACAAACCTAAAATATCATTTCCCTCATCCTCTTCACCCTGCTTCTCCCCTTACTAACTTATTTTTTTTTTAAAGTGCAAATCTCAATTACACCTCTGGGAGAAAGGTCTAGTGTTCACACTTCATCAAAGGGGAATCAAATACTTTAAACTGTTCTTTTCTAAAGTTAATAGTTTCCAGATCATCATTAGCCATATTTTATTTCTGAAGTGAGGAAAGTCAAGGTTCTGAAAATAAAAGCCACATTCAAAAATTGTTGCTAAAATTGCACACTCTACTTTGATCTAGTTATCTGATAAACTTAAAATGAGACTGGTAATGAGTCTGAATACTGGCACATTGACATGCTTTTATATACAGCTGCAGAGTTTCGTGGGAGTTCAGCATAGTTTTTCCTATTACAGCCTATGGAATGATGTAAGACTCTGTGTGATGTTGTTCCGTGACCAGCAGCTTCAGTCAAACCATGCTGACTTGGACATCCCACTCATTTGAACTGAATGGCAATCCTAAACTGACCATATCGAGGAGGAAGTGGAGTAGTCATAGAACGTCTTTACCAATATTATAGTTTCAGGATTTTGATGCTAGGTCTGCTTCACAAAAGATTAACATCTGTTTTATGAATAATGGGTAACCTGCACATCGATAAATGCGTTCAACAGTTGCACACAATTACTGTGCAATACATACACCTGGCTTTCCATCAAGTTATGAGATATGACCATTTACATTTAGGAAACCTGCAATTCCCTACAAAGAAGTGTTGTCTGTGTAGAAAGTTTGTTCTATGTAAAGAAGTCCTTAGCATATCATTTTGCGCAATGTAATGCCTGGATTTCACAGAGAAATAAACAGATTAAGTGTATAGATAATTTTAAAGGTTTTTTTTCTTATTCTAGAAGAAACGCTTCCCCTGTCCCTGTAAAATCCAAACTTCCATGGGTTTGAAATACAGCCTGAGTTTTTATCTATTTATTTACGTGTTTCTAACCTACTCTTTCATAAAAAATATAGTAAATACACAATAAATAAAAATAAAATTAGAGAAGAGCATCCATAAAATTTAAAGAAACACTTATCGGTTAAAAAGAGGAAAATCATATTGCAAAAGCCTGGCTAAACAATGTAGTTTTCAAAAGACGTCTGAAAGGAGGGAGAGATGGTCCCTGCTGAATCTATGGTATTTTAATTGGGAGTTCCACAAGAAAGGGTCCACCACACGAAAGCTGTAGTCCCTAGTGCAGGCATCCCCAAACTGCGGCCCTCCAGATGTTTTGACCTACAACTCCCATGATCCCTAGCTAACAGGACCAGTGGTCGGGGAAGGTGGGAACTGTAGTCCAAAACATCTGGAGGGCCGAAGTTTGGGGATGCCTGCCCTAGTGAGTACCAACTGAACCTCAGGAACATGGAGAACCACAAAAGGTTCTTAGAACATAAGGAATCAGAGGGTCCTACAGTAAATGTACTTAGGGCCCAAGTTGTTTATGGCTTTGTGAATTAACACAGGCACTCGAAACCTGGCCTGGTAGTAAATTGGCAACCAATGCATTTTTCTCAGCAGCAGAGTGGCATGCTGCCAGTACATTGGGACCTCGGTTTAAGAACAGTCCTGTTTACGAACAATTCGGTTTACGAACTCCGCAAAACTGGAAGTAGTGTCCCGGTTTGCGAACTTTACCTCAGTCTAAGAACAGAATCTGAACGGTGGAAGGGCACCGGAGGCGGGAGGCCTCATTAGGGAAAGTGTGCCTCTGTTTAAGAACGGTTTCTATAATCTGAGAGAAAATATTATGAAAATGCAATACAGATGGCACGACACTCCAGCAAAACTCGCAAAGATGTACAAAAATAGATCACCAACCTGGCGGAGGTGTAAAGATGGTATAGGGTCATATATGCGCATGTGGTGGGAATGCACAGCCATTAAGGAATTTTGGAATAACATCTATAATGAGCTAAAAAAATTATTTAAATTATCATTTAAGGAAAAACCTGAAACCTTCCTCCGAGGTATAATGATATCAGAAATTAAAAAAGAAATTAGACCACTTTTTACCTACACAACAGTAGCAGCCAGGATCTTAATCACAAGAAACTGGAAAAGTGACCAAACACCTACAATAAATGAGTGGCAGGTCCAAATGTTAGAATACTTGCAAATGGCCATGATGACAGGGAGACTTAGAGGATATCCAAAACAGAAAGTTCAAAAAGAATGGAAAATTTTCAAAGAATATTTGGAAAATTATTATAAAAATAAATACTTCCTGGCAGAAATAGAATTGATCCTTGAAAATACATACATATATATATATATATATATATATATATATATATATATATATTTGTGTGTGTGGGGGGGGTATCTGAAGAAAACAAAGAAAGAAAGTAAATACAACAATCTGGAACCGTGTGTTAAAAAATAATAAAAAAAACACAATGAGTCTAATCGGAAGCTAAAAGACGGTCAATTGTAATGAATCGATGTAGTAATTATTGTGGGTTTTTTTTTTGTTATTGTCGAATTCTAAATAAAGCCTTTTTTAAAGCAAGAAGAAAAGAAAAGAAAAAAGAAAAGAATGGTTTTGGTTTAAGAACAGACTTCCAGAACGGATTAAGTTCATTAACTGAGGTACCACTGTAATCTGTTCCAGCGAGCAGGCTGGCCACTGCATTGTGCTCTAGTTGAAATTTCCAGACACATATACAAGGGCAACCCCATATAAAGCATGTCACAGTAATCAAGCTTTGAGAAACTCAATGTATGGCCCACTGTGGTTAAGCTGTTGTGATCCAGGAACAGCAACAGATTACATGCTGGCCACAGAGGTCACTTGGCCCTCCAGTGACAGAGTGGATTAAGGAGAACATGAGGAACTGCCCACAAGGCTTCTGTCTTGCCAGGATTCAAGCTCAGTTTATTGGCCCTCGTGCATTCCACACTTAATCCAGCGTCGTTCCATGGCTTGCACAACCTCTCCTGAATGAGATGTAATGGAGAAATAGAATTGGGTATCAAATCTGCTGGCTAGCTTTGGTTTTCGCCCAAAAAGGGAGTAATATAGTCTTACTCCAGAGGTTGTTAGAAGAACTAAAATAAAATGAAGATTTTAAATAATCATTAGGAACACCAGATAAATGACGGTAGTAGTTATTTAGCAGTATAGGTGGACTATAGGACTGTGATGTCTTAGCTATCTAGCTCAGTTGGTAGAGCATGAAACTCTTAATCTCAAGGCCGTGGGTCTGAGTGCAATGTTGGCCAAAAGATTCCCACATTGCAAGGACTTGACCTAGATGACCCCTTTCAACTCTACAATTCTGTATAGTTATGTATCCTATATAATAATGTCCAAGTTGTCCCTGCGTCCAAGCTGTCCCGTGTGTCCCTGGGGTACTGCGCATGTGCCCCAGGGATACAGGGATTGGACAGCAGAGACTGCGCGCGCGCACTCTCCCCCCCCTCTGCCTCCTCCAACCGCCGCTCCCGCCGGACACCGCCTCACTGCAGGGCACGTCAGGGAAGCGAGGGTGGAGGCCGGCGAAGGCCTCCTCGCAACCCTCCCTGGCCCGTGAGAGGAGCGGCGGTTGGAGGAGGCAGGGGGGGGGAGAGTGCACGCGTCCTTCCTGTCGGGGGCTGGGGGAGTGGAAGGAAGGAGGAGAAAGCGCTCCTCCGTTCCTGTCCCCCTGCCGCCGACAGCAAGGACGGGTCCCAGGGTTCGGAGAAGTGCTGCACAAGCGCTTCTCCGAACCGTGGGATGTCTGCTTCCTGTCGGCGGCTGTGGGAGAGGAACGGAGGAGGAGAAAGCAGCGCTTTCTCCTCCTCCGTTCCTGTCCCCCTGCCGCCGACAGCAATGACAGGTCCCAGGGTTCAGAGAAGCGCTGTGCAAGCGCTTCTCCGAACCCTGGGAGGTCTCCTTGCGGTCGGCGGCTGCGGGAGAGGAACGGAGGAGGAGAAAGCAGCACTTTCTCCTCCTCCGTTCCTGTCCCCCTGCCGCCGACAGCAATGACAGGTCCCAGGGTTCGGAGAAGCGCTGCGCAAGCGCTTCTCCGAACCCTGGGAGGTCTCCTTGCGGTCGGCGGCTGCGGGAGAGGAACGGAGGAGGAGAAAGCAGTGCTTTCTCCTCCTCCGTTCCTGTCCCCTTGCCGACAGCAATGACAGGTCCCAGGGTTCGGAGAAGCGCTGCACAAGCGCTTCTCCGAACCCCAGGATGTTCTAGAGCCCGTTATTGAACGGGCTGAAATACACTAGTACAGTATAAAATACACAGTAGCTGGAAATTGGGTTTTGGGCTCTGAAAGCCATTGCCCACATGTTCTTCTGGCACTAGTATATTCTGTTTTCAACTAGCATATAGGGAATAGGGTCCAATTCCAATTCAGTGGCAGCAAGTGCAGCTTCACTGAAGACAATAGAGGTACACCTACTGGGCCTGAATTTAGTTCACAGTAGGACTCGTTGTAAAGAGTATTGCGCTCCTGATAGCTAGGGCAACACACTGTTTTTCCTGCATGACCTAAATGCAATCTCCAGTCACACAAATGAATGTCTGACTACTGAAACAATGTTCTTATTTCTTCTTGGGGAAACTGTTCTGAAAGCTACCTAATGAAGCTATGCATTCCCCTCCACACACACACACACACACACACTTTTAGGTTGACTGGAATAATTATGTAGTGCTCTGTATTGTAATGCTATTTGCTTCTCCAACTGGGCATGCACTAGATTTGCAAAAGGTCATCCCTATAGCTTTCAAACTAACACTGCCATTGGAGACAATCTATGGTTGTTGTGTGTGGGTTTTTTTTTTAAAAAAAGGTGTTTATTGATATGAAAGCAGAGTATGTTAAAACCTTTAAAAAAATAATAATAATAGAATAACAGAGCACATGTTTTGCCTCCAAAATAACCCAGGTTGAATTCCTGGTAGTTCCAGGGAAGG